>NW_028249553.1:0-600000 GCF_964263255.1 Lissotriton vulgaris | reverse complement strand
AATGGTCCATATCGATGAAATTTTAACATTTAATCTTTTGACTCCAAACGACTGTTGGATGTGAATTAAGTCTTTTTCAACTAAAATAAGTGTGTTTAAAGTCATTTATGTGCCTGAAATTGGTCAAAATTGAAGCTTTTGAGTAAGCAAAACTCTGTAAAAATTGCAATTTTGGTCACTCTGAGGGGTTAAAAAGTGGTTATTCAACATGAGGCACGATCCATTTGACATTTTGAATCATTTTTGGTATAGTCCGAAAAATTCATTTTCTGATGAAAAACGATGACTCCGGACCTGTCGAACGTCCCCAAAATGGTCCATATCGATGAAATTTTAACATTTAATCTTTTGACTCCAAACGACTGTTGGATGTGAATTAAGTCTTTTTCAACTAAAATAAGTGTGTTTAAAGTCATTTATGTGCCTGAAATTGGTCAAAATTGAAGCTTTTGTGTAAGCAAAACTCTGTAAAAATGGCAATTTTGGTCACTCTGAGGGGTTAAAAGTGGTTATTCAACATGAGGCACGATCTATTTGACATTTTGAATTATTTTTGGTATAGTCCGAAAAATTCATTTTCTGATGAAAAACGATGACTCCGGACCTGTCGAACGTACCCAAAATGGTCCATATCGATGAAATTTTAACATTTAATCTTTTGACTCCAAACAACTGTTGGATGTGAATTAAGTCCTTTTCAACTAAAATAAGTGTGTTTAAAGTCATATATGTGCCTGAAATTGGTCAAAATTGAAGCTTTTGTGTAAGCAAAACTCTGCAAAAATGGCAATTTTGGTCACTGTGAGGGGTTAAAAAGTGGTTATTCAACATGAGGCACGATCCATTTGACATTTTGAATCATTTTTGGTATAGTCCGAAAAATTCATTTTCTGTTGAAAAACGATGACTCCGGACCTGTCGAACGTCCCCAAAATGGTCCATATCGATGAAATTTTAACATTTAATCTTTTGACTCCAAACGACTGTTGGATGTGAATTATGACTTTTTCAACTAAAATAAGTGTGTTTAAAGTCATTTATGTGCCTGAAATTGGTCAAAATTGAAGCTTTTGTGTAAGCAAAACTCTGTAAAAATGGCAATTTTGGTCACTCTGAGGGGTTAAAAAGTGGTTATTCCACATGAGGCACGATCCATTTGACATTTTGAATCATTTTTGGTACAGTCCGAAAAATTATTTTTTGATGAAAAACGATGACTCCGGACCTGTCGAACATCCCCAAAATGGTCCATATCGATGAAATTTTAACATTTAATCTTTTGACTCCAAAAGACTGTTGGATGTGAATTAAGTCTTTTTCAACTAAAATAAGTGTGTTTAAAGTAATTTATGTGCCTGAAATTGGTCAAAATTGAAGCTTTTGTGTAAGCAAAACTCTGTAAAAAAGGCAATTTTGGTCACTCTGAGGGGTTAAAAAGTGGTTATTCAACCTGAGGCACCATCACTTTGACATTTTGAATCATTTTTTGGTGCAGTCCGAAAAATGCATTTTCTGATGAAAAACGATGACTCCGGACCTGTCGAATGTCCCCAAAATGGTCCATATCGATGAAATTTTAACATTTAATCTTTTGACTTCAAACAACTGTTGGATGTGAATTAAGTCTTTTTCAACTAAAATAAGTGTGTTTAAAGTCATTTATGTGCCTGAAATTGGTCAAAATTGAAGCTTTTGTGTAAGCAAAACTCTGTAAAAATGGCAATTTTGGTCACTCTGAGGGGTTAAAAAGTGGTTATTCAACATGAGGCAAGATCCATTTGACATTTTGAATCATTTTTGGTACAGTCCGAAAAATTAATTTTTTGATGAAAAACGATGACTCCGGACCTGTCGAACATCCCCAAAATGGTCCATATCGATGAAATTTTAACATTTAATCTTTTGACTCCAAACGACTGTTGGATGTGAATTAAGTCTTTTTCAACTAAAATAAGTGTGTTTAAAGTAATTTATGTGCCTGAAATTGGTCAAAATTGAAGCTTTTGTGTAAGCAAAACTCTGTAAAAATGGCAATTTTGGTCTCTCTGAGGGGTTAAAAAGTGGTTATTCAACATGAGGCACGATCAATTTGACATTTTGAATAATTTTTGGTACAGTCCGAAAAATTCATTTTCTGATGAAAAACGATGACTCCGGACCTGTCGAACGTCCCCAAAATGGTCCATATCGATGAAATTTTAACATTTAATCTTTTGACTCCAAACAACTGTTGGATGTGAATTATGAATTTTTCAACTAAAATAAGTGTGTTTAAAGTCATTTATGTGCCTGAAATTGGTAAAAATTGAAGCTTTTGTGTAAGCAAAACTCTGTAAAAATGGCAATTTTGGTCACTCTGATGGGTTAAAAAGTGGTTATTCAACATGAGGCACGATCTATTTGACATTTTGAATAATTTTTGTTATAGTCCGAAAAATTCATTTTCTGATGAAAAACGATGACTCCGGACCTGTCGAACGTCCCCAAAATGGTCCATATCGATGAAATTTTAACATTTAATCTTTTGACTCCAAACAAATGTTGGATGTGAATTAAGTCTTTTTCAACTAAAATAAGTGTGTTTAAAGTCATTTATGTGCCTGAAATTGGTCAAAATTGAAGCTTTTGTGTAAGCAAAACTCTGTAAAAATTGCAATTTTGGTCACTCTGAGGGGTTAAAAAGTGGTTATTCAACATGAGGCACGATCCATTTGACATTTTGAATCATTTTTGGTATAGTCCAAAAAATTCATTTTCTGATGAAAAACGATGACTCCGGACCTGTCGAACGTCCCCAAAATGGTCCATATCGATGAAATTTTAACATTTAATCTTTTGACTCCAAACGACTGTTGGATGTGAATTAAGTCTTTTTCAACTAAAATAAGTGTGTTTAAAGTCATTTATGTGCCTGAAATTGGTCAAAATTGAAGCTTTTGAGTAAGCAAAACTCTGTAAAAATTGCAATTGTGGTCACTCTGAGGGGTTAAAAAGTGGTTATTTAACATGAGGCACGATCCATTTGACATTTTGAATCATTTTTGGTATAGTCCGAAAAATTCATTTTCTGATGAAAAACGATGACTCCGGACCTGTCGAACGTCCCCAAAATGGTCCATATCGATGAAATTTTAACATTTAATCTTTTGACTCCAAACGACTGTTGGATGTGAATTAAGTCTTTTTCAACTAAAATAAGTGTGTTTAAAGTCATTTATGTGCCTGAAATTGGTCAAAATTGAAGCTTTTGTGTAAGCAAAACTCTGTAAAAATGGCAATTTTGGTCACTCTGAGGGGTTAAAAGTGGTTATTCAACATGAGGCACGATCTATTTGACATTTTGAATTATTTTTGGTATAGTCCGAAAAATTCATTTTCTGATGAAAAACGATGACTCCGGACCTGTCGAACGTCCCCAAAATGGTCCATATCGATGAAATTTTAACATTTAATCTTTTGACTCCAAACAAATGTTGGATGTGAATTAAGTCTTTTTCAACTAAAATAAGTGTGTTTAAAGTCATTTATGTGCCTGAAATTGGTCAAAATTGAAGCTTTTGTGTAAGCAAAACTCTGTAAAAATTGCAATTTTGGTCACTCTGAGGGGTTAAAAAGTGGTTATTCAACATGAGGCACGATCCATTTGACATTTTGAATCATTTTTGGTATAGTCCAAAAAATTCATTTTCTGATGAAAAACGATGACTCCGGACCTGTCGAACGTCCCCAAAATGGTCCATATCGATGAAATTTTAACATTTAATCTTTTGACTCCAAACGACTGTTGGATGTGAATTAAGTCTTTTTCAACTAAAATAAGTGTGTTTAAAGTCATTTATGTGCCTGAAATTGGTCAAAATTGAAGCTTTTGTGTAAGCAAAACTCTGTAAAAATGGCAATTTTGGTCACTCTGAGGGGTTAAAAGTGGTTATTCAACATGAGGCACGATCTATTTGACATTTTGAATTATTTTTGGTATAGTCCGAAAAATTCATTTTCTGATGAAAAACGATGACTCCGGACCTGTCGAACGTACCCAAAATGGTCCATATCGATGAAATTTTAACATTTAATCTTTTGACTCCAAACAACTGTTGGATGTGAATTAAGTCCTTTTCAACTAAAATAAGTGTGTTTAAAGTCATATATGTGCCTGAAATTGGTCAAAATTGAAGCTTTTGTGTAAGCAAAACTCTGCAAAAATGGCAATTTTGGTCACTGTGAGGGGTTAAAAAGTGGTTATTCAACATGAGGCACGATCCATTTGACATTTTGAATCATTTTTGGTATAGTCCGAAAAATTCTTTTTCTGTTGAAAAACGATGACTCCGGACCTGTCGAACGTCCCCAAAATGGTCCATATCGATGAAATTTTAACATTTAATCTTTTGACTCCAAACGACTGTTGGATGTGAATTATGACTTTTTCAACTAAAATAAGTGTGTTTAAAGTCATTTATGTGCCTGAAATTGGTCAAAATTGAAGCTTTTGTGTAAGCAAAACTCTGTAAAAATGGCAATTTTGGTCACTCTGAGGGGTTAAAAAGTGGTTATTCCACATGAGGCACGATCCATTTGACATTTTGAATCATTTTTGGTACAGTCCGAAAAATTAATTTTTTGATGAAAAACGATGACTCCGGACCTGTCGAACATCCCCAAAATGGTCCATATCGATGAAATTTTAACATTTAATCTTTTGACTCCAAACGACTGTTGGATGTGAATTAAGTCTTTTTCAACTAAAATAAGTGTGTTTAAAGTAATTTATGTGCCTGAAATTGGTCAAAATTGAAGCTTTTGTGTAAGCAAAACTCTGTAAAAATGGCAATTTTGGTCTCTCTGAGGGGTTAAAAAGTGGTTATTCAACATGAGGCACGATCAATTTGACATTTTGAATAATTTTTGGTGCAGTCCGAAAAATTCATTTTCTGATGAAAAACGATGACTCCGGACCTGTCGAACGTCCCCAAAATGGTCCATATCGATGAAATTTTAACATTTAATCTTTTGACTCCAAACAACTGTTGGATGTGAATTATGAATTTTTCAACTAAAATAAGTGTGTTTAAAGTCATTTATGTGCCTGAAATTGGTAAAAATTGAAGCTTTTGTGTAAGCAAAACTCTGTAAAAATGGCAATTTTGGTCACTCTGATGGGTTAAAAAGTGGTTATTCAACATGAGGCACGATCTATTTGACATTTTGAATAATTTTTGTTATAGTCCGAAAAATTCATTTTCTGATGAAAAACGATGACTCCGGACCTGTCGAACGTCCCCAAAATGGTCCATATCGATGAAATTTTAACATTTAATCTTTTGACTCCAAACAAATGTTGGATGTGAATTAAGTCTTTTTCAACTAAAATAAGTGTGTTTAAAGTCATTTATGTGCCTGAAATTGGTCAAAATTGAAGCTTTTGTGTAAGCAAAACTCTGTAAAAATTGCAATTTTGGTCACTCTGAGGGGTTAAAAAGTGGTTATTCAACATGAGGCACGATCCATTTGACATTTTGAATCATTTTTGGTATAGTCCAAAAAATTCATTTTCTGATGAAAAACGATGACTCCGGACCTGTCGAACGTCCCCAAAATGGTCCATATCGATGAAATTTTAACATTTAATCTTTTGACTCCAAACGACTGTTGGATGTGAATTAAGTCTTTTTCAACTAAAATAAGTGTGTTTAAAGTCATTTATGTGCCTGAAATTGGTCAAAATTGAAGCTTTTGAGTAAGCAAAACTCTGTAAAAATTGCAATTGTGGTCACTCTGAGGGGTTAAAAAGTGGTTATTTAACATGAGGCACGATCCATTTGACATTTTGAATCATTTTTGGTATAGTCCGAAAAATTCATTTTCTGATGAAAAACGATGACTCCGGACCTGTCGAACGTCCCCAAAATGGTCCATATCGATGAAATTTTAACATTTAATCTTTTGACTCCAAACGACTGTTGGATGTGAATTAAGTCTTTTTCAACTAAAATAAGTGTGTTTAAAGTCATTTATGTGCCTGAAATTGGTCAAAATTGAAGCTTTTGTGTAAGCAAAACTCTGTAAAAATGGCAATTTTGGTCACTCTGAGGGGTTAAAAGTGGTTATTCAACATGAGGCACGATCTATTTGACATTTTGAATTATTTTTGGTATAGTCCGAAAAATTCATTTTCTGATGAAAAACGATGACTCCGGACCTGTCGAACGTCCCCAAAATGGTCCATATCGATGAAATTTTAACATTTAATCTTTTGACTCCAAACAAATGTTGGATGTGAATTAAGTCTTTTTCAACTAAAATAAGTGTGTTTAAAGTCATTTATGTGCCTGAAATTGGTCAAAATTGAAGCTTTTGTGTAAGCAAAACTCTGTAAAAATTGCAATTTTGGTCACTCTGAGGGGTTAAAAAGTGGTTATTCAACATGAGGCACGATCCATTTGACATTTTGAATCATTTTTGGTATAGTCCAAAAAATTCATTTTCTGATGAAAAACGATGACTCCGGACCTGTCGAACGTCCCCAAAATGGTCCATATCGATGAAATTTTAACATTTAATCTTTTGACTCCAAACGACTGTTGGATGTGAATTAAGTCTTTTTCAACTAAAATAAGTGTGTTTAAAGTCATTTATGTGCCTGAAATTGGTCAAAATTGAAGCTTTTGAGTAAGCAAAACTCTGTAAAAATTGCAATTGTGGTCACTCTGAGGGGTTAAAAAGTGGTTATTCAACATGAGGCACGATCCATTTGACATTTTGAATCATTTTTGGTATAGTCCGAAAAATTCATTTTCTGATGAAAAACGATGACTCCGGACCTGTCGAACGTCCCCAAAATGGTCCATATCGATGAAATTTTAACATTTAATCTTTTGACTCCAAACGACTGTTGGATGTGAATTAAGTCTTTTTCAACTAAAATAAGTGTGTTTAAAGTCATTTATGTGCCTGAAATTGGTCAAAATTGAAGCTTTTGTGTAAGCAAAACTCTGTAAAAATGGCAATTTTGGTCACTCTGAGGGGTTAAAAGTGGTTATTCAACATGAGGCACGATCTATTTGACATTTTGAATTATTTTTGGTATAGTCCGAAAAATTCATTTTCTGATGAAAAACGATGACTCCGGACCTGTCGAACGTACCCAAAATGGTCCATATCGATGAAATTTTAACATTTAATCTTTTGACTCCAAACAACTGTTGGATGTGAATTAAGTCCTTTTCAACTAAAATAAGTGTGTTTAAAGTCATATATGTGCCTGAAATTGGTCAAAATTGAAGCTTTTGTGTAAGCAAAACTCTGCAAAAATGGCAATTTTGGTCACTGTGAGGGGTTAAAAAGTGGTTATTCAACATGAGGCACGATCCATTTGACATTTTGAATCATTTTTGGTATAGTCCGAAAAATTCTTTTTCTGTTGAAAAACGATGACTCCGGACCTGTCGAACGTCCCCAAAATGGTCCATATCGATGAAATTTTAACATTTAATCTTTTGACTCCAAACGACTGTTGGATGTGAATTATGACTTTTTCAACTAAAATAAGTGTGTTTAAAGTCATTTATGTGCCTGAAATTGGTCAAAATTGAAGCTTTTGTGTAAGCAAAACTCTGTAAAAATGGCAATTTTGGTCACTCTGAGGGGTTAAAAAGTGGTTATTCCACATGAGGCACGATCCATTTGACATTTTGAATCATTTTTGGTACAGTCCGAAAAATTATTTTTTGATGAAAAACGATGACTCCGGACCTGTCGAACATCCCCAAAATGGTCCATATCGATGAAATTTTAACATTTAATCTTTTGACTCCAAAAGACTGTTGGATGTGAATTAAGTCTTTTTCAACTAAAATAAGTGTGTTTAAAGTAATTTATGTGCCTGAAATTGGTCAAAATTGAAGCTTTTGTGTAAGCAAAACTCTGTAAAAAAGGCAATTTTGGTCACTCTGAGGGTTAAAAAGTGGTTATTCAACATGAGGCACGATCAATTTGACATTTTGAATCATTTTTGGTACAGTCCGAAAAATTCATTTTCTGATGAAAAACGATGACTCCGGACCTGTCGAACGTCCCCAAAATGGTCCATATCGATGAAATTTTAACATTTAATCTTTTGACTCCAAACAACTGTTGGATGTGAATTATGAATTTTTCAACTAAAATAAGTGTGTTTAAAGTCATTTATGTGCCTGAAATTGGTAAAAATTGAAGCTTTTGTGTAAGCAAAACTCTGTAAAAATGGCAATTTTGTTCACTCTGATGGGTTAAAAAGTGGTTATTCAACATGAGGCACGATCTATTTGACATTTTGAATAATTTTTGTTATAGTCCGAAAAATTCATTTTCTGATGAAAAACGATGACTCCGGACCTGTCGAACGTCCCCAAAATGGTCCATATCGATGAAATTTTAACATTTAATCTTTTGACTCCAAACAAATGTTGGATGTGAATTAAGTCTTTTTCAACTAAAATAAGTATGTTTAAAGTGATTTATGTGCCTGAAATTGGTCAAAATTGAAGCTTTTGTGTAAGCAAAACTCTGTAAAAATTGCAATTTTGGTCACTCTGAGGGGTTAAAAAGTGGTTATTCAACATGAGGCACGATCCATTTGACATTTTGAATCATTTTTGGTATAGTCCAAAAAATTCATTTTCTGATGAAAAACGATGACTCCGGACCTGTCGAACGTCCCCAAAATGGTCCATATCGATGAAATTTTAACATTTAATCTTTTGACTCCAAACGACTGTTGGATGTGAATTAAGTCTTTTTCAACTAAAATAAGTGTGTTTAAAGTCATTTATGTGCCTGAAATTGGTCAAAATTGAAGCTTTTGAGTAAGCAAAACTCTGTAAAAATTGCAATTTTCGTCACTCTGAGGGGTTAAAAAGTGGTTATTCAACATGAGGCACGATCCATTTGACATTTTGAATCATTTTTGGTATAGTCCGAAAAATTCATTTTCTGATGAAAAACGATGACTCCAGACCTGTCGAACGTCCCCAAAATGGTCCATATCGATGAAATTTTAACATTTAATCTTTTGACTCCAAACGACTGTTGGATGTGAATTAAGTCTTTTTCAACTAAAATAAGTGTGTTTAAAGTCATTTATGTGCCTGAAATTGGTCAAAATTGAAGCTTTTGTGTAAGCAAAACTCTGTAAAAATGGCAATTTTGGTCACTCTGAGGGGTTAAAAGTGGTTATTCAACATGAGGCACGATCTATTTGACATTTTGAATTATTTTTGGTATAGTCCGAAAAATTCATTTTCTGATGAAAAACGATGACTCCGGACCTGTCGAACGTACCCAAAATGGTCCATATCGATGAAATTTTAACATTTAATCTTTTGACTCCATACAACTGTTGGATGTGAATTAAGTCCTTTTCAACTAAAATAAGTGTGTTTAAAGTCATATATGTGCCTGAAATTGGTCAAAATTGAAGCTTTTGTGTAAGCAAAACTCTGCAAAAATGGCAATTTTGGTCACTGTGAGGGGTTAAAAAGTGGTTATTCAACATGAGGCACGATCCATTTGACATTTTGAATCATTTTTGGTATAGTCCGAAAAATTCATTTTCTGTTGAAAAACGATGACTCCGGACCTGTCGAACGTCCCCAAAATGGTCCATATCGATGAAATTTTAACATTTAATCTTTTGACTCCAAACGACTGTTGGATGTGAATTATGACTTTTTCAACTAAAATAAGTGTGTTTAAAGTCATTTATGTGCCTGAAATTGGTCAAAATTGAAGCTTTTGTGTAAGCAAAACTCTGTAAAAATGGCAATTTTGGTCACTCTGAGGGGTTAAAAAGTGGTTATTCCACATGAGGCACGATCCATTTGACATTTTGAATCATTTTTGGTACAGTCCGAAAAATTATTTTTTGATGAAAAACGATGACTCCGGACCTGTCGAACATCCCCAAAATGGTCCATATCGATGA
Source organism: Lissotriton vulgaris (assembly GCF_964263255.1). Lineage (NCBI taxonomy): Eukaryota > Metazoa > Chordata > Amphibia > Caudata > Salamandridae > Lissotriton > Lissotriton vulgaris. The sequence goes on along the minus strand of NW_028249553.1, from coordinate 590,039 downwards.
AATTTTAACATTTAATCTTTTGACTCCAAAAGACTGTTGGATGTGAATTAAGTCTTTTTCAACTAAAATAAGTGTGTTTAAAGTAATTTATGTGCCTGAAATTGGTCAAAATGTAAGCTTTTGTGTAAGCAAAACTCTGTAAAAAAGGCAATTTTGGTCACTCTGAGGGGTTAAAAAGTGGTTATTCAACCTGAGGCACCATCACTTTGACATTTTGAATCATTTTTTGGTGCAGTCCGAAAAATGCATTTTCTGATGAAAAACGATGACTCCGGACCTGTCGAATGTCCCCAAAATGGTCCATATCGATGAAATTTTAACATTTAATCTTTTGACTCCAAACAACTGTTGGATGTGAATTAAGTCTTTTTCAACTAAAATAAGTGTGTTTAAAGTCATTTATGTGCCTGAAATTGGTCAAAATTGAAGCTTTTGTGTAAGCAAAACTCTGTAAAAATGGCAATTTTGGTCACTCTGAGGGGTTAAAAAGTGGTTATTCAACATGAGGCAAGATCCATTTGACATTTTGAATCATTTTTGGTACAGTCCGAAAAATTAATTTTTTGATGAAAAACGATGACTCCGGACCTGTCGAACATCCCCAAAATGGTCCATATCGATCAAATTTTAACATTTAATCTTTTGACTCCAAACGACTGTTGGATGTGAATTAAGTCTTTTTCAACTAAAATAAGTGTGTTTAAAGTAATTTATGTGCCTGAAATTGGTCAAAATTGAAGCTTTTGTGTAAGCAAAACTCTGTAAAAAAGGCAATTTTGGTCACTCTGAGGGGTTAAAAAGTGGTTATTCAACCTGAGGCACCATCACTTTGACATTTTGAATCATTTTTTGGTACAGTCCGAAAAATGCATTTTCTGATGAAAAACAATGACTCCGGACCTGTCGAATGTCCCCAAAATGGTCCATATCGATGAAATTTTAACATTTAATCTTTTGACTCCAAACAACTGTTGGATGTGAATTAAGTCTTTTTCAACTAAAATAAGTGTGTTTAAAGTCATTTATGTGCCTGAAATTGGTCAAAATTGAAGCTTTTGTGTAAGCAAAACTCTGTAAAAATGGCAATTTTGGTCACTCTGAGGGGTTAAAAAGCGGTTATTCAACATGAGGCAAGATCCATTTGACATTTTGAATCATTTTTGGTACAGTCCGAAAAATTAATTTTTTGATGAAAAACGATGACTCCGGACCTGTCGAACATCCCCAAAATGGTCCATATCGATGAAATTTTAACATTTAATCATTTGACTCCAAACGACTGTTGGATGTGAATTATGACTTTTTCAAATAAAATAAGTGTGTTTAAAGTCATTTATGTGCCTGAAATTGGTCAAAATTGAAGCTTTTGAGTAAGCAAAACTCTGTAAAAATGGCAATTTTGGTCACTCTGAGGGGTTAAAAAGTGGTTATTCAACATGAGGCACGATCAATTTGACATTTTGAATCATTTTTGGTATAGTCCGAAAAATTCATTTTTTGATGAAAAACGATGACTCCGGACCTGTCGAACGTCCCCAAAATGGTCCATATCGATGAAATTTTAACATTTAATCTTTTGACTCCAAACGACTGTTGGATGTGAATTATGACTTTTTCAACTAAAATAAGTGTGTTTAAAGTCATTTATGTGCCTGAAATTGGTCAAAATTGAAGCTTTTGTGTAAGCAAAACTCTGTAAAAATTGCAATTTTGGTCACTCTGAGGGGTTAAAAAGTGGTTATTCAACATGAGGCAAGATCCATTTGACATTTTGAATCATTTTTGGTACAGTCCGAAAAATTAATTTTTTGATGAAAAACGATGACTCCGGACCTGTCGAACATCCCCAAAATGGTCCATATCGATGAAATTTTAACATTTAATCTTTTGACTCCAAACGACTGTTGGATGTGAATTAAGTCTTTTTCAACTAAAATAAGTGTGTTTAAAGTAATTTATGTGCCTGAAATTGGTCAAAATTTAAGCTTTTGTGTAAGCAAAACTCTGTAAAAAAGGCAATTTTGGTCACTCTGAGGGGTTAAAAAGTGGTTATTCAACCTGAGGCACCATCACTTTGACATTTTGAATCATTTTTTGGTACAGTCCGAAAAATTCATTTTCTGATGAAAAACGATGACTCCGGACCTGTCGAATGTCCCCAAAATGGTCCATATCGATGAAATTTTAACATTTAATCTTTTGACTCCAAACAACTGTTAGATGTGAATAAAGTCTTTTTCAACTAAAATAAGTGTGTTTAAAGTCATTTATGTGCCTGAAATTGATCAAAATTGAAGCTTTTGTGTAAGCAAAACTCTGTAAAAATGGCAATTTTGGTCACTCTGATGGGTTAAAAAGTGGTTATTCAACATGAGGCACGATCTATTTGACATTTTGAATCATTTTTGGTATAGTCCGAAAAATTCATTTTCTGATGAAAAACAATGACTCCGGACCTGTCGAACGTCCCCAAAATGGTCCATATCGATGAACGATGAAATTTTAACATTTAATCTTTTGACTCCAAACGACTGTTGGATGTGAATTATGACTTTTTCAACTAAAATAAGTGTGTTTAAAGTCAATTATGTGCCTGAAATTGGTCAAAATTGAAACTTTTGAGTAAGCAAAACTCTGTAAAAATGGCAATTTTGGTCACTCTGAGGGGTTAAAAAGTGGTTATTCAACCTGAGGCACCATCACTTTGACATTTTGAATCATTTTTGGTACAGTCCGAAAAATTCATTTTCTGATGAAAAACGATGACTCCGGACCTGTCGAACGTCCCCAAAATGGTCCATATCGATGAAATTTTAACATTTAATCTTTTGACTCCAAACAACTGTTGGATGTGAATTAAGTCTTTTTCAACTAAAATAAGTGTGTTTAAAGTCATTTATGTGCCTGAAATTGGTCAAAATTGAAACTTTTGTGTAAGCAAAACTCTGTAAAAATGGCAATTTTGGTCTCTCTAAGGGGTTAAAAAGTGGTTATTCAACATGAGGCACCATCACTTTGACATTTTGAATCATTTTTGGTACAGTCCGAAAAATTCATTTTCTGATGAAAAACGATGACTCCGGACCTGTCGAACGTCCCCAAACTGGTCCATATCGATGAAATTTTAACATTTAATCTTTTGACTCCAAACAACTGTTGGATGTGAATTATGACTTTTTCAACTAAAATAAGTGTGTTTAAAGTCATTTATGTGCCTGAAATCGGTCAAAATTGAAGCTTTTGTGTAAGCAAAACTCTGTAAAAATGGCAATTTTGGTCTCTCTGAGGGGTTAAAAAGTGGTTATTCAACATGAGGCACGATCAATTTGACATTTTGAATCATTTTTGGTACAGTCCGAAAAATTCATTTTCTGATGAAAAACGATGAGTCCGGAACTGTCGAACGTCCCCAAAATGGTCCATATCGATGAAATTTTAACATTTAATCTTTTGACTCCAAACAACTGTTGGATGTGAATTATGAATTTTTCAACTAAAATAAGTGTGTTTAAAGTCATTTATGTGCCTGAAATTGGTAAAAATTGAAGCTTTTGTGTAAGCAAAACTCTGTAAAAATGGCAATTTTGGTCACTCTGATGGGTTAAAAAGTGGTTATTCAACATGAGGCACGATCTATTTGACATTTTGAATAATTTTTGGTATAGTCCGAAAAATTCATTTTCTGATGAAAAACGATGACTCCGGACCTGTCGAACGTCCCCAAAATGGTCCATATCGATGAAATTTTAACATTTAATCTTTTGACTCCAAACAAATGTTGGATGTGAATTAAGTCTTTTTCAACTAAAATAAGTGTGTTTAAAGTGATTTATGTGCCTGAAATTGGTCAAAATTGAAGCTTTTGTGTAAGCAAAACTCTGTAAAAATGGCAATTTTGGTCACTCTGAGGGGTTAAAAAGTGGTTATTCAACATGAGGCACGATCTATTTGACATTTTGAATCATTTTTGGTATAGTCCGAAAAATTCATTTTCTGATGAAAAACGATGACTCCGGACCTGTCGAACGTCCCCAAAATGGTCCATATCGATGAAATTTTAACATTTAATCTTTTGGCTCCAAACGACTGTTGGATGTGAATTATGACTTTTTCAACTAAAATAAGTGTGTTTAAAGTCATTTATGTGCCTGAAATTGGTCAAAATTGAAGCTTTTGAGTAAGCAAAACTCTGTAAAAATGGCAATTTTGGTCACTCTGAGGGGTTAAAAAATGGTTATTCAACATGAGGCACGATCAATTTGACATTTTGAATCATTTTTGGTATAGTCCGAAAATTTCATTTTCTGATTAAAAACTATGACTCCGGACCTGTCGAACGTCCCCAAAATGGTCCATATCGATGAAATTTTAACATTTAATCTTTTGACTCCAAACGACTGTTGGATGTGAATTAAGTCTTTTTCAACTAAAATAAGTGTGTTTAAAGTCATTTATGTGCTGAAATTGGTCAAAATTGAAACTTTTGAGTAAGCAAAACTCTGTAAAAATGGCAATTTCGGTCACTCTGAGGGGTTAAAAAGTGGTTATTCAACATGAGGCACCATCACTTTGACATTTTGAATCATTTTTGGTACAGTCCGAAAAATTCATTTTCTGATGAAAAACGATGACTCCGGACCTGTCGAACGTACTCAAAATGGTCCATATCGATGAAATTTTAACATTTAATCTTTTGACTCCAAACAACTGTTGGATGTGAATTAAGTCCTTTTCAACTAAAATAAGTTTGTTTAAAGTCATTTATGTGCCTGAAATTGGTCAAAATTGAAGCTTTTGTGTAAGCAAAACTCTGTAAAAATGGCAATTTTGGTCACTCTGAGGGGTTAAAAAGTGGTTATTCAACATGAGGCACGATCCATTTGACATTTTGAATCATTTTTGGTATAGTCCGAAAAATTCATTTTCTGATGAAAAACGATGACTCCGGACCTGTCGAACGTCCCCAAAATGGTCCATATCGATGAAATTTTAACATTTAATCTTTTGACTCCAAACGACTGTTGGATGTGAATTATGACTTTTTCAACTAAAATAAGTGTGTTTAAAGTCATTTATGTGCCTGAAATTGGTCAAAATTGAAGCTTTTGTGTAAGCAAAACTCTGTAAAAATGGCAATTTTGGTCACTCTGAGGGGTTAAAAAGTGGTTATTCAACATGAGGCACGATCCATTTGACATTTTGAATCATTTTTGGTACAGTCCGAAAAATTAATTTTTTGATGAAAAACGATGACTCCGGACCTGTCGAACATCCCCAAAATGGTCCATATCGATGAAATTTTAACATTTAATCTTTTGACTCCAAACGACTGTTGGATGTGAATTAAGTCTTTTTGAACTAAAATAAGTGTGTTTAAAGTAATTTATGTGCCTGAAATTGGTCAAAATTGAAGCTTTTGTGTAAGCAAAACTCTGTAAAAAAGGCAATTTTGGTCACTCTGAGGGGTTAAATAGTGGTTATTCAACCTGAGGCACCATCACTTTGACATTTTGAATCATTTTTTGGTACAGTCCGAAAAATGCATTTTCTGATGAAAAACGATGACTCCGGACCTGTCGAATGTCCCCAAAATGGTCCATATCGATGAAATTTTAACATTTAATCTTTTGACTCCAAACAACTGTTGGATGTGAATTAAGTCTTTTTCAACTAAAATAAGTGTGTTTAAAGTCATTTATGTGCCTGAAATTGGTCAAAATTGAAGCTTTTGTGTAAGCAAAACTCTGTAAAAATGGCAATTTTGGTCACTCTGAGGGGTTAAAAAGTGGTTATTCAACATGAGGCAAGATCCATTTGACATTTTGAATCATTTTTGGTACAGTCCGAAAAATTAATTTTTTGATGAAAAACGATGACTCCGGACCTGTCGAACATCCCCAAAATGGTCCATATCGATGAAATTTTAACATTTAATCTTTTGACTCCAAACGACTGTTGGATGTGAATTATGACTTTTTCAAATAAAATATGTGTGTTTAAAGTCATTTATGTGCCTGAAATTGGTCAAAATTGAAGCTTTTGAGTAAGCAAAACTCTGTAAAAATGGCAATTTTGGTCACTCTGAGGGGTTAAAAAGTGGTTATTCAACATGAGGCACGATCAATTAGACATTTTGAATCATTTTTGGTATAGTCCGAAAAATTCATTTTCTGATGAAAAACGATGACTCCGGACCTGTCGAACGTCCCCAAAATGGTCCATATCGATGAAATTTTAACATTTAATCTTTTGACTCCAAACGACTGTTGGATGTGAATTATGACTTTTTTAACTAAAATAAGTGTGTTTAAAGTCATTTATGTGCCTGAAATTGGTCAAAATTGAAGCTTTTGTGTAAGCAAAACTCTGTAAAAATGGCAATTTTGGTCACTCTGAGGGGTTAAAAAGTGGTTATTCAAATGAGGCAAGATCCATTTGACATTTTGAATCATTTTTGGTACAGTCCGAAAAATTCATTTTCTGATGAAAAACGATGACTCCGGACCTGTCGAACGTCCCCAAAATGGTCCATATCGATGAAATGTTAACATTTAATCTTTTGACTCCAAACGACTGTTGGATGTAAATTAAGTCTTTTTCAACTAAAATAAGTGTGTTTAAAGTAATTTATGTGCCTGAAATTGGTCAAAATTGAAGCTTTTGTGTAAGCAAAACTCTGTAAAAATGGCAATTTTGGTCACTCTGAGGGGTTAAAAAGTGGTTATTCAACATGAGGCACGATCCATTTGACATTTTGAATCATTTTTGGTATAGTCCGAAAAATTCATTTTCTGATGAAAAACGATGACTCCGGACCTGTCGAACGTCCCCAAAATGGTCCATATCGATGAAATTTTAACATTTAATCTTTTGACTCCAAACGACTGTTGGATGTAAATTAAGTCTTTTTCAACTAAAATAAGTGTGTTTAAAGTAATTTATGTGCCTGAAATTGGTCAAAATTGAAGCTTTTGTGTAAGCAAAACTCTGTAAAAATGGCAATTTTGGTCACTCTGAGGGGTTAAAAAGTGGTTATTCAACATGAGGCACGATCCATTTGACATTTTAAATCATTTTTGGTATAGTCCGAAAAATTCATTTTCTGATGAAAAACGATGACTCTGGACCTGTCGAACGTCCCCAAAACGGTCCATATCGATGACATTTTAACATTTAATCCTTTGACTCCAAACGACTGTTGAATGTGAATTATGACTTTTTCAACTAAAATAAGTGCGTTTAAAGTCATTTATGTGCCTGAAATTGGTCAAAATTGAAGCTTTTGTGTAAGCAAAACTCTGTAAAAATGGCAATTTTGGTCACTCTGAGGGGTTAAAAAGTGGTTATTCAACATGAGGCAAGATCCATTTGACATTTTGAATCATTTTTGGTACAGTCCGAAAAATAAATTTTTTGATGAAAAACGATGACTCCGGACCTGTCGAACATCCCCAAAATGGTCCATATCGATGAAATTTTAACATTTAATCTTTTGACTCCAAACTACTGTTGGATGTGAATTATGACTTTTTCAAATAAAATAAGTGTGTTTAAAGTAATTTATGTGCCTGAAATTGGTCAAAATTGAAGCTTTTGTGTAAGCAAAACTCTGTAAAAATGGCAATTTTGGTCACTCTGAGGGGTTAAAAAGTGGTTATTCAACATGAGGCAAGATCCATTTGACATTTTGAATCATTTTTGGTACAGTCCGAAAAATTAATTTTCTGATGAAAAACGATGACTCCGGACCTGTCGAACGTACCCAAAATGGTCCATATCGATGAAATTTTAACATTTAATCTTTTGATTCCAAACAACTGTTGGATGTGAATTAAGTCTTTTTCAACTAAAATAAGTGTGTTTAAAGTCATTTATGTGCCTGAAATTGGTCAAAATTGAAGCTTTTGTGTAAGCAAAACTCTGTAAAAATGGCAATTTTGGTCACTCTGAGGGGTTAAAAAGTGGTTATTCAACATGAGGCACGATCCATTTGACATTTTGAATCATTTTTGGTATAGTCCGAAAAATTCATTTTCTGATGAAAAACGATGACTCCGGACCTGTCGAACATCCCCAAAATGGTCCATATCGATGAAATTTTAACATTTAATCTTTTGACTCCAAACGACTGTTGGATGTGAATTAAGTCTTTTTCAACTAAAATAAGTGTGTTTAAAGTAATTTATGTGCCTGAAATTGGTCAAAATTGAAGCTTTTGTGTAAGCAAAACTCTGTAAAAAAGGCAATTTTGGTCACTCTGAGGGGTTAAAAAGTGGTTATTCAACCTGAGGCACCATCACTTTGACATTTTGAATCATTTTTTGGTACAGTCCGAAAAATGCATTTTCTGATGAAAAACGATGACTCCGGACCTGTCGAATGTCCCCAAAATGGTCCATATCGATGAAATTTTAACATTTAATCTTTTGACTCCAAACAACTGTTGGATGTGAATTAAGTCTTTTTCAACTAAAATAAGTGTGTTTAAAGTCATTTATGTGCCTGAAATTGGTCAAAATTGAAGCTTTTGTGTAAGCAAAACTCTGTAAAAATGGCAATTTTGGTCACTCTGAGGGGTTAAAAAGTGGTTATTCAACATGAGGCAAGATCCATTTGACATTTTGAATCATTTTTGGTACAGTCCGAAAAATTAATTTTTTGATGAAAAACGATGACTCCAGACCTGTCGAACATCCCCAAAATGGTCCATATCGATGAAATTTTAACATTTAATCTTTTGACTCCAAACGACTGTTGGATGTGAATTATGACTTTTTTAACTAAAATAAGTGTGTTTAAAGTCATTTATGTGCCTGAAATTGGTCAAAATTGAAGCTTTTGTGTAAGCAAAACTCTGTAAAAATGGCAATTTTGGTCACTCTGAGGGGTTAAAAAGTGGTTATTCAAATGAGGCAAGATCCATTTGACATTTTGAATCATTTTAGGTACAGTCCGAAAAATTCATTTTCTGATGAAAAACGATGACTCCGGACCTGTCGAACGTCCCCAAAATGGTCCATATCGATGAAATGTTAACATTTAATCTTTTGACTCCAAACGACTGTTGGATGTAAATTAAGTCTTTTTCAACTAAAATAAGTGTGTTTAAAGTAATTTATGTGCCTGAAATTGGTCAAAATTGAAGCTTTTGTGTAAGCAAAACTCTGTAAAAATGGCAATTTTGGTCACTCTGAGGGGTTAAAAAGTGGTTATTCAACATGAGGCACGATCCATTTGACATTTTGAATCATTTTTGGTATAGTCCGAAAAATTCATTTTCTGATGAAAAACGATGACTCCGGACCTGTCGAACGTCCCCAAAATGGTCCATATCGATGAAATTTTAACATTTAATCTTTTGACTCCAAACGACTGTTGGATGTAAATTAAGTCTTTTTCAACTAAAATAAGTGTGTTTAAAGTAATTTATGTGCCTGAAATTGGTCAAAATTGAAGCTTTTGTGTAAGCAAAACTCTGTAAAAATGGCAATTTTGGTCACTCTGAGGGGTTAAAAAGTGGTTATTCAACATGAGGCACGATCCATTTGACATTTTGAATCATTTTTGGTACAGTCCGAAAAATTAATTTTTTGATGAAAAACGATGACTCCGGACCTGTCGAACATCCCCAAAATGGTCCATATCGATGAAATTTTAACATTTAATCTTTTGACTCCAAACGACTGTTGGATGTGAATTAAGTCTTTTTCAACTAAAATAAGTGTGTTTAAAGTAATTTATGTGCCCGAAATTGGTCAAAATTGAAGCTTTTGTGTGAGAAAAACTCTGTAAAAAAGGCAATTTTGGTCACTCTGAGGGGTTAAAAAGTGGTTATTCAACCTGAGGCACCATCACTTTGACATTTTGAATCATTTTCTGGTACAGTCCGAAAAATGCATTTTCTGATGAAAAACGATGACTCCGGACCTGTCGAATGTCCCCAAAATGGTCCATATCGATGAAATTTTAACATTTAATCTTTTGACTCCAAACAACTGTTGGATGTGAATTAAGTCTTTTTCAACTAAAATAAGTGTGTTTAAAGTCATTTATGTGCCTGAAATTGGTCAAAATTGAAGCTTTTGTGTAAGCAAAACTCTGTAAAAATGGCAATTTTGGTCACTCTGAGGGGTTAAAAAGTGGTTATTCAACATGAGGCACGATCCATTTGACATTTTGAATCATTTTTGGTACAGTCCGAAAAATTAATTTTTTGATGAAAAACGATGACTCCGGACCTGTCGAATGTCCCCAAAATGGTCCATATCGATGAAATTTTAACATTTAATCTTTTGACTCCAAACGACTGTTGGATGTGAATTAAGTTTCTTTCAACTAAAATAAGTGTGTTTAAAGTAATTTATGTGCCTGAAATTGGTCAAAATTTAAGCTTTTGTGTAAGCAAAACTCTGTAAAAAAGGCAATTTTGGTCACTCTGAGGGGTTAAAAAGTGGTTATTCAACCTGAGGCACCATCACTTTGACATTTTGAATCATTTTTTGGTACAGTCCGAAAAATTCATTTTCTGATGAAAAACGATGACTCCGGACCTGTCGAATGTCCCCAAAATGGTCCATATCGATGAAATTTTAACATTTAATCTTTTGACTCCAAACAACTGTTGGATGTGAATAAAGTCTTTTTCAACTAAAATAAGTGTGTTTAAAGTCATTTATGTGCCTGAAATTGGTCAAAATTGAAGCTTTTGTGTAAGCAAAACTCTGTAAAAATGGCAATTTTGGTCACTCTGATGGGTTAAAAAGTGGTTATTCAACATGAGGCACGATCTATTTGACATTTTGAATCATTTTTGGTATAGTCCGAAAAATTCATTTTCTGATGAAAAACGATGACTCCGGACCTGTCGAACGTCCCCAAAATGGTCCATATCGATGAACGATGAAATTTTAACATTTAATCTTTTGACTCCAAACGACTGTTGGATGTGAATTATGACTTTTTCAACTAAAATAAGTGTGTTTAAAGTCAATTATGTGCCTGAAATTGGTCAAAATTGAAACTTTTGAGTAAGCAAAACTCTGTAAAAATGGCAATTTTGGTCACTCTGAGGGGTTAAAAAGTGGTTATTCAACCTGAGGCACTATCACTTTGACATTTTGAATCATTTTTGGTACAGTCCGAAAAATTCATTTTCTGATGAAAAACGATGACTCCGGACCTGTCGAATGTCCCCAAAATGGTCCATATCGATGAAATTTTAACATTTAATCTTTTGACTCCAAACAACTGTTGGATGTGAATTAAGTCTTTTTCAACTAAAATAAGTGTGTTTAAAGTCATTTATGTGCCTGAAATTGGTCAAAATTGAAGCTTTTGTTTAAGCAAAACTCTGTAAAAATGGCAATTTTGGTCACTCTGAGGGGTTAAAAAGCGGTTATTCAACATGAGGCAAGATCCATTTGACATTTTGAATCATTTTTGGTACAGTCCGAAAAATTAATTTTTTGATGAAAAACGATGACTCCGGACCTGTCGAACATCCCCAAAATGGTCCATATCGATGAAATTTTAACATTTAATCTTTTGACTCCAAACGACTGTTGGATGTGAATTATGACTTTTTCAACTAAAATAAGTGTGTTTAAAGTCATTTCTGTGCCTGAAATTGGTCAAAATTGAAGCTTTTGTGTAAGCAAAACTCTGTAAAAATGGCAATTTTGGTCACTCTGAGGGGTTAAAAAGTGGTTATTCAACATGAGGCACGATCCATTTGACATTTTGAATCATTTTTGGTACAGTCCGAAAAATTAATTTTTTGATGAAAAACGATGACTCCGGACCTGTCGAACATCCCCAAAATGGTCCATATCGATGAAATTTTAACATTTAATCTTTTGACTCCAAACGACTGTTGGATGTGAATTAAGTCTTTTTCAACTAAAATAAGTGTGTTTAAAGTAATTTATGTGCCTGAAATTGGTCAAAATTTAAGCTTTTGTGTAAGCAAAACTCTGTAAAAAAGGCAATTTTGGTCACTCTGAGGGGTTAAAAAGTGGTTATTCAACCTGAGGCACCATCACTTTGACATTTTGAATCATTTTTTGGTACAGTCCGAAAAATTCATTTTCTGATGAAAAACGATGACTCCAGACCTGTCGAATGTCCCCAAAATGGTCCATATCGATGAAATTTTAACATTTAATCTTTTGACTCCAAACAACTGTTGGATGTGAATAAAGTCTTTTTCAACTAAAATAAGTGTGTTTAAAGTCATTTATGTGCCTGAAATTGGTCAAAATTGAAGCTTTTGTGTAAGCAAAACTCTGTAAAAATGGAAATTTTGGTCACTCTGATGGGTTAAAAAGTGGTTATTCAACATGAGGCACGATCTATTTGACATTTTGAATCATTTTTGGTATAGTCCGAAAAATTCATTTTCTGATGAAAAACGATGACTCCGGACCTGTCGAACGTCCCCAAAATGGTCCATATCGATGAACGATGAAATTTTAACATTTAATCTTTTGACTCCAAACGACTGTTGGATGTGAATTATGACTTTTTCAACTAAAATAAGTGTGTTTAAAGTCAATTATGTGCCTGAAATTGGTCAAAATTGAAACTTTTGAGTAAGCAAAACTCTGTAAAAATGGCAATTTTGGTCACTCTGAGGGGTTAAAAAGTGGTTATTCAACCTGAGGCACCATCACTTTGACATTTTGAATCATTTTTGGTACAGTCCGAAAAATTCATTTTCTGATGAAAAACGATGACTCCGGACCTGTCGAATGTCCCCAAAATGGTCCATATCGATGAAATTTTAACATTTAATCTTTTGACTCCAAACAACTGTTGGATGTGAATTAAGTCTTTTTCAACTAAAATAAGTGTGTTTAAAGTCATTTATGTGCCTGAAATTGGTCAAAATTGAAGCTTTTGTTTAAGCAAAACTCTGTAAAAATGGCAATTTTGGTCACTCTGAGGGGTTAAAAAGCGGTTATTCAACATGAGGCAAGATCCATTTGACATTTTGAATCATTTTTGGTACAGTCCGAAAAATTAATTTTTTGATGAAAAACGATGACTCCGGACCTGTCGAACATCCCCAAAATGGTCCATATCGATGAAATTTTAACATTTAATCTTTTGACTCCAAACGACTGTTGGATGTGAATTATGACTTTTTCAACTAAAATAAGTGTGTTTAAAGTCATTTATGTGCCTGAAATTGGTCAAAATTGAAGCTTTTGTGTAAGCAAAACTCTGTAAAAATGGCAATTTTGGTCACTCTGAGGGGTTAAAAAGTGGTTATTCAACATGAGGCACGATCCATTTGACATTTTGAATCATTTTTGGTACAGTCCGAAAAATTAATTTTTTGATGAAAAACGATGACTCCGGACCTGTCGAACATCCCCAAAATGGTCCATATCGATGAAATTTTAACATTTAATCTTTTGACTCCAAACGACTGTTGGATGTGAATTAAGTCTTTTTCAACTAAAATAAGTGTGTTTAAAGTAATTTATGTGCCTGAAATTGGTCAAAATTTAAGCTTTTGTGTAAGCAAAACTCTGTAAAAAAGGCAATTTTGGTCACTCTGAGGGGTTAAAAAGTGGTTATTCAACCTGAGGCACCATCACTTTGACATTTTGAATCATTTTTTGGTACAGTCCGAAAAATTCATTTTCTGATGAAAAACGATGACTCCAGACCTGTCGAATGTCCCCAAAATGGTCCATATCGATGAAATTTTAACATTTAATCTTTTGACTCCAAACAACTGTTGGATGTGAATAAAGTCTTTTTCAACTAAAATAAGTGTGTTTAAAGTCATTTATGTGCCTGAAATTGGTCAAAATTGAAGCTTTTGTGTAAGCAAAACTCTGTAAAAATGGAAATTTTGGTCACTCTGATGGGTTAAAAAGTGGTTATTCAACATGAGGCACGATCTATTTGACATTTTGAATCATTTTTGGTATAGTCCGAAAAATTCATTTTCTGATGAAAAACGATGACTCCGGACCTGTCGAACGTCCCCAAAATGGTCCATATCGATGAACGATGAAATTTTAACATTTAATCTTTTGACTCCAAACGACTGTTGGATGTGAATTATGACTTTTTCAACTAAAATAAGTGTGTTTAAAGTCAATTATGTGCCTGAAATTGGTCAAAATTGAAACTTTTGAGTAAGCAAAACTCTGTAAAAATGGCAATTTTGGTCACTCTGAGGGGTTAAAAAGTGGTTATTCAACCTGAGGCACCATCACTTTGACATTTTGAATCATTTTTGGTACAGTCCGAAAAATTCATTTTATGATGAAAAACGATGACTCCGGACCTGTCGAATGTCCCCAAAATGGTCCATATCGATGAAATTTTAACATTTAATCTTTTGACTCCAAACAACTGTTGGATGTGAATTAAGTCTTTTTCAACTAAAATAAGTGTGTTTAAAGTCATTTATGTGCCTGAAATTGGTCAAAATTGAAGCTTTTGTTTAAGCAAAACTCTGTAAAAATGGCAATTTTGGTCACTCTGAGGGGTTAAAAAGCGGTTATTCAACATGAGGCAAGATCCATTTGACATTTTGAATCATTTTTGGTACAGTCCGAAAAATTAATTTTTTGATGAAAAACGATGACCTGTCGAACATCCCCAAAATGGTCCATATCGATGAAATTTTAACATTTAATCTTTTGACTCCAAACGACTGTTGGATGTGAATTATGACTTTTTCAAATAAAATAAGTGTGTTTAAAGTCATTTATGTGCCTGAAATTGGTCAAAATTGAAGCTTTTGAGTAAGCAAAACTCTGTAAAAATGGCAATTTTGGTCACTCTGAGGGGTTAAAAAGTGGTTATTCAACATGAGGCACGATCAATTTGACATTTTGAATCATTTTTGGTATAGTCCGAAAAATTCATTTTCTGATGAAAAACGATGACTCCGGACCTGTCGAACGTCCCCAAAATGGTCCATATCGATGAAATTTTAACATTTAATCTTTTGACTCCAAACGACTGTTGGATGTGAATTATGACTTTTTCAACTAAAATAAGTGTGTTTAAAGTCATTTATGTGCCTGAAATTGGTCAAAATTGAAGCTTTTGTGTAAGCAAAACTCTGTAAAAATGGCAATTTTGGTCACTCTGAGGGGTTAAAAAGTGGTTATTCAACATGAGGCACGATCCATTTGACATTTTGAATCATTTTTTGGTACAGTCCGAAAAATTCATTTTCTGATGAAAAACGATGACTCCGGACCTGTCGAATGTCCCCAAAATGGTCCATATCGATGAAATTTTAACATTTAATCTTTTGACTCCAAACAACTGTTGGATGTGAATAAAGTCTTTTTCAACTAAAATAAGTGTGTTTAAAGTCATTTATGTGCCTGAAATTGGTCAAAATTGAAGCTTTTGTGTAAGCAAAACTCTGTAAAAATGGCAATTTTGGTCACTCTGATGGGTTAAAAAGTGGTTATTCAACATGAGGCACGATCTATTTGACATTTTGAATCATTTTTGGTATAGTCCGAAAAATTCATTTTCTGATGAAAAACGATGACTCCGGACCTGTCGAACGTCCCCAAAATGGTCCATATCGATGAACGATGAAATTTTAACATTTAATCTTTTGACTCCAAACGACTGTTGGATGTGAATTATGACTTTTTCAACTAAAATAAGTGTGTTTAAAGTCAATTATGTGCCTGAAATTGGTCAAAATTGAAACTTTTGAGTAAGCAAAACTCTGTAAAAATGGCAATTTTGGTCACTCTGAGGGGTTAAAAAGTGGTTATTCAACCTGAGGCACCATCACTTTGACATTTTGAATCATTTTTGGTACAGTCCGAAAAATTCATTTTCTGATGAAAAACGATGACTCCGGACCTGTCGAACGTCCCCAAAATGGTCCATATCGATGAAATTTTAACATTTAATCTTTTGACTCCAAACAACTGTTGGATGTGAATTAAGTCTTTTTCAACTAAAATAAGTGTGTTTAAAGTCATTTATGTGCCTGAAATTGGTCAAAATTGAAACTTTTGTGTAAGCAAAACTCTGTAAAAATGGCAATTTTGGTCTCTCTAAGGGGTTAAAAAGTGGTTATTCAACATGAGGCACCATCACTTTGACATTTTGAATCATTTTTGGTACAGTCCGAAAAATTCATTTTCTGATGAAAAACGATGACTCCGGACCTGTCGAACGTCCCCAAAATGGTCCATATCGATGAAATTTTAACACTTAATCTTTTGACTCCAAACAACTGTTGGATGTGAATTATGACTTTTCAACTAAAATAAGTGTGTTTAAAGTCATTTATGTGCCTGAAATCGGTCAAAATTGAAGCTTTTGTGTAAGCAAAACTCTGTAAAAATGGCAATTTTGGTCTCTCTGAGGGGTTAAAAAGTGGTTATTCAACATGAGGCACGATCAATTTGACATTTTGAATCTTTTTTGGTACAGTCCGAAAAATTCATTTTCTGATGAAAAACGATGACTCTGGACCTGTCGAACGTCCCCAAAATGGTCCATATCGATGAAATTTTAACATTTAATCTTTTGACTCCAAACAACTGTTGGATGTGAATTATGAATTTTTCAACTAAAATAAGTGTGTTTAAAGTCATTTATGTGCCTGAAATTGGTAAAAATTGAAGCTTTTGTGTAAGCAAAACTCTGTAAAAATGGCAATTTTGGTCACTCTGAGGGGTTAAAAAGTGGTTATTCAACATGAGGCACGATCTATTTGACATTTTGAATCATTTTTGGTATAGTCCGAAAAATTCATTTTCTGATGAAAAACGATGACTCCGGACCTGTCGAACGTCCCCAAAATGGTCCATATCGATATAATTTTAACATTTAATCTTTTGACTCCAAACGACTGTTGGATGTGAATTAAGTCTTTTTCAACTAAAATAAGTGTGTTTAAAGTCATTTATGTGCTGAAATTGGTCAAAATTGAAACTTTTGAGTAAGCAAAACTCTGTAAAAATGGCAATTTCGGTCACTCTGAGGGGTTAAAAAGTGGTTATTCAACATGAGGCACCATCACTTTGACATTTTGAATCATTTTTGGTACAGTCCGAAAAATTCATTTTCTGATGAAAAACGATGACTCCGGACCTGTCGAACGTACCCAAAATGGTCCATATCGATGAAATTTTAACATTTAATCTTTTGACTCCAAACAACTGTTGGATGTGAATTAAGTCCTTTTCAACTAAAATAAGTGTGTTTAAAGTCATTTATGTGCCTGAAATTGGTCAAAATTGAAGCTTTTGTGTAAGCAAAACTCTGTAAAAATGGCAATTTTGGTCACTCTGAGGGGTTAAAAAGTGGTTATTCAACATGAGGCACGATCCATTTGACATTTTGAATCATTTTTGGTATAGTCTGAAAAATTCATTTTCTGATGAAAAACGATGACTCCGGACCTGTCGAACGTCCCCAAAATGGTCCATATCGATGACATTTTAACATTTAATCCTTTGACTCCAAACGACTGTTGGATGTGAATTATGACTTTTTCAAATAAAATAATTGTGTTTAAAGTCATTTATGTGCCTGAAATTGGTCAAAATTGAAGCTTTTGAGTAAGCAAAACTCGGTAAAAATGGCAATTTTGGTCACTCTGAGGGGTTAAAAAGTGGTATTCAACATGAGGCACGATCAATTTGACATTTTGAATCATTTTTGGTATAGTCCGAAAAATTCATTTTCTGATGAAAAACGATGACTCCGGACCTGTCGAACATCCCCAAAATGGTCCATATCGATGAAATTTTAACATTTAATCTTTTGACTCCAAACGACTGTTGGATGTGAATTATGACTTTTTCAAATAAAATAAGTGTGTTTAAAGTCATTTATGTGCCTGAAATTGGTCAAAATTGAAGCTTTTGAGTAAGCAAAACTCTGTAAAAATGGCAATTTTGGTCACTCTGAGGGGTTAAAAAGTGGTTATTCAACATGAGGCACGATCAATTTGACATTTTGAATCATTTTTGGTATAGTCCGAAAATTTCATTTTCTGATATAAAACTATGACTCCGGACCTGTCGAACGTCCCCAAAATGGTCCATATCGATGAAATTTTAACATTTAATCTTTTGACTCCAAACGACTGTTGGATGTGAATTAAGTCTTTTTCAACTAAAATAAGTGTGTTTAAAGTCATTTATGTGATGAAATTGGTCAAAATTGAAACTTTTGAGTATTCAAAACTCTGTAAAAATGGCAATTTCGGTCACTTTGAGGGGTTAAAAAGTGGTTATTCAACATGAGGCACCATCACTTTGACATTTTGAATCATTTTTGGTACAGTCCGAAAAATTCATTTTCTGATGAAAAACGATGACTCCGGACCTGTCGAACGTACCCAAAATGGTCCATATCGATGAAATTTTAACATTTAATCTTTTGACTCCAAACAACTGTTGGATGTGAATTAAGTCCTTTTCAACTAAAATAAGTGTGTTTAAAGTCATTTATGTGCCTGAAATTGGTCAAAATTGAAGCTTTTGTGTAAGCAAAACTCTGTAAAAATGGCAATTTTGGTCACTCTGAGGGGTTAAAAAGTGGTTATTCAACATGAGGCACGATCCATTTGACATTTTGAATCATTTTTGGTATAGTCTGAAAAATTCATTTTCTGATGAAAAACGATGACTCCGGACCTGTCGAACGTCCCCAAAATGGTCCATATCGATGACATTTTAACATTTAATCCTTTGACTCCAAACGACTGTTGGATGTGAATTATGACTTTTTCAAATAAAATAAGTGTGTTTAAAGTCATTTATGTGCCTGAAATTGGTCAAAATTGAAGCTTTTGAGTAAGCAAAACTCTGTAAAAATGGCAATTTTGGTCACTCTGAGGGGTTAAAAAGTGGTTATTCAACATGAGGCACGATCAATTTGACATTTTGAATCATTTTTGGTATAGTCCGAAAAATTCATTTTCTGATGAAAAACGATGACTCCGGACCTGTCGAACATCCCCAAAATGGTCCATATCGATGAAATTTTAACATTTAATCTTTTGACTCCAAACGACTGTTGGATGTGAATTATGACTTTTTCAAATAAAATAAGTGTGTTTAAAGTCATTTATGTGCCTGAAATTGGTCAAAATTGAAGCTTTTGAGTAAGCAAAACTCTGTAAAAATGGCAATTTTGGTCACTCTGAGGGGTTAAAAAGTGGTTATTCAACATGAGGCACGATCAATTTGACATTTTGAATCATTTTTGGTATAGTCCGAAAATTTCATTTTCTGATATAAAACTATGACTCCGGACCTGTCGAACGTCCCCAAAATGGTCCATATCGATAAAATTTTAACATTTAATCTTTTGACTCCAAACGACTGTTGGATGTGAATTAAGTCTTTTTCAACTAAAATAAGTGTGTTTAAAGTCATTTATGTGATGAAATTGGTCAAAATTGAAACTTTTGAGTATTCAAAACTCTGTAAAAATGGCAATTTCGGTCACTTTGAGGGGTTAAAAAGTGGTTATTCAACATGAGGCACCATCACTTTGACATTTTGAATCATTTTTGGTACAGTCCGAAAAATTCATTTTCTGATGAAAAACGATGACTCCGGACCTGTCGAACGTACCCAAAATGGTCCATATCGATGAAATTTTAACATTTAATCTTTTGACTCCAAACAACTGTTGGATGTGAATTAAGTCCTTTTCAACTAAAATAAGTGTGTTTAAAGTCATTTATGTGCCTGAAATTGGTCAAAATTGAAGCTTTTGTGTAAGCAAAATTCTGTAAAAATGGCAATTTTGGTCACTCTGAGGGGTTAAAAAGTGGTTATTCAACATGAGGCACGATCCATTTGACATTTTGAATCATTTTTGGTATAGTCTGAAAAATTCATTTTCTGATGAAAAACGATGACTCCGGACCTGTCGAACGTCCCCAAAATGGTCCATATCGGTGACATTTTAACATTTAATCCTTTGACTCCAAACGACTGTTGGATGTGAATTATGACTTTTTCAAATAAAATAAGTGTGTTTAAAGTCATTTATGTGCCTGAAATTGGTCAAAATTGAAGCTTTTGAGTAAGCAAAACTCTGTAAAAATTGGCAATTTTGGTCACTCTGAGGGGTTAAAAAGTGGTTATTCAACATGAGGCACGATCAATTTGACATTTTGAATAATTTTTGGTATAGTCCGAAAAATTCATTTTCTGATGAAAAACGATGACTCGGGACCTGTCGAACATCCCCAAAATGGTCCATATCGATGAAATTTTAACATTTAATCTTTTGACTCCAAACGACTGTTGGATGTGAATTATGACTTTTTCAAATAAAATAAGTGTGATTAAAGTCATTTATGTGCCTGAAATTGGTCAAAATTGAAGCTTTTGAGTAAGCAAAACTCTGTAAAAATGGCAATTTTGGTCACTCTGAGGGGTTAAAAAGTGGTTATTCAACATGAGGCACGATCAATTTGACATTTTGAATCATTTTTGGTATAGTCCGAAAAATTCATTTTCTGATGAAAAACGATGACTCCGGACCTGTCGAACGTCCCCAAAATGGTCCATATCGATGAAATTTTAACATTTAATCTTTTGACTCCAAACGACTGTTGGATGTGAATTAAGTCTTTTTCAACTAAAATAAGTGTGTTTAAAGTAATTTATGTGCCTGAAATTGGTCAAAATTGAAGCTTTTGTGTAAGCAAAACTCTGTAAAAATGGCAATTTTTGTCACTCTGAGGGGTTAAAAAGTGGTTATTCAACATGAGGCACGATCCATTTGACATTTTGAATCATTTTTGGTATAGTCCGAAAAATTCATTTTCTGATGAAAAACGATGACTCCGGACCTGTCGAACGTCCCCAAAATGGTCCATATCGTTGAAATTTTAACATTTAATTTTTTGACTCCAAATGACTGTTGGATGTGAATTATGACTTTTTCAACTAAAATAAATGTGTTTAAAGTCATTTATGTGCCTGAAAATGGTCAAAATTGAAGCTTTTGTGTAAGTAAAACTCTGTAAAAATGGCAATTTTGGTCACTCTGAGGGGTTAAAAAGTGGTTATTCAACATGAGGCACCATCACTTTGACATTTTGAATCATTTTTGGTACAGTCCGAAAAATTCATTTTCTGATGAAAAACGATGACTCCGGACCTGCAGAACATCCCCAAAATGGTCCATATCGATGAAATTTTAACATTTAATCTTTTGACTCCAAACAACTGTTGGATGTGAATTATGAATTTTTCAACTAAAATAAGTGTGTTTAAAGTCATTTATGTGCCTGAAATTGGTAAAAATTGAAGCTTTTGTGTAAGCAAAACTCTGTAAAAATGGCAATTTTGGTCACTCTGATGGGTTAAAAAGTGGTTATTCAACATGAGGCACGATCTATTTGACATTTTGAATCATTTTTGGTATAGTCCGAAAAATTCATTTTCTGATGAAAAACGATGACTCCGGACCTGTCGAACGTCCCCAAAATGGTCCATATCGATGAAATTTTAACATTTAATCTTTTGACTCCAAACAAATGTTGGATGTGAATTAAGTCTTTTTCAACTAAAATAAGTGTGTTTAAAGTGATTTATGTGCCTGAAATTGGTCAAAATTGAAGCTTTTGTGTAAGCAAAACTCTGTAAAAATGGCAATTTTGGTCACTCTGAGGGGTTAAAAAGTGGTTATTCAACATGAGGCACGATCTATTTGAGATTTTGAATCATTTTTGGTATAGTCCGAAAAATTCATTTTCTGATGAAAAACGATGACTCCGGACCTGTCGAACGTCCCCAAAATGGTCCATATCGATGACATTTTAACATTTAATCCTTTGACTCCAAACGACTGTTGGATGTGAATTATGACTTTTTCAAATAAAATAAGTGTGTTTAAAGTCATTTATGTGCCTGAAATTGGTCAAAATTGAAGCTTTTGAGTAAGCAAAACTCTGTAAAAATGGCAATTTTGGTCACTCTGAGGGGTTAAAAAGTGGTTATTCAACATGAGGCACGATCAATTTGACATTTTGAATCATTTTTGGTATAGTCCGAAAAATTCATTTTCTGATGAAAAACGATGACTCCGGACCTGTCGAACATCCCCAAAATGGTCCATATCGATGAAATTTTAACATTTAATCTTTTGACTCCAAACGACTGTTGGATGTGAATTAAGTCTTTTTCAACTAAAATAAGTGTGTTTAAAGTAATTTATGTGCCTGAAATTGGTCAAAATTGAAGCTTTTGTGTAAGCAAAACTCTGTAAAAATGGCAATTTTGGTCACTCTGAGGGGTTAAAAAGTGGTTATTCAACATGAGGCACGATCCATTTGACATTTTGAATCATTTTTGGTATAGTCCGAAAAATTCATTTTCTGATGAAAAACGATGACTCCGGACCTGTCGAACGTCCCCAAAATGGTCCATATCGTTGAAATTTTAACATTTAATCTTTTGACTCCAAATGACTGTTGGATGTGAATTATGACTTTTTCAACTAAAATAAGTGTGTTTAAAGTCATTTATGTGCCTGAAAATGGTCAAAATTGAAGCTTTTGTGTAAGCAAAACTCTGTAAAAATGGCAATTTTGGTCACTCTGAGGGGTTAAAAAGTGGTTATTCAACATGAGGCACGATCCATTTGACATTTTGAATCATTTTTGGTACAGTCCGAAAAATTAATTTTTTGATGAAAAACGATGACTCCGGACCTGTAGAACATCCCCAAAATGGTCCATATCGATGAAATTTTAACATTTAATCTTTTGACTCCAAACGACTGTTGGATGTGAATTAAGTCTTTTTCAACTAAAATAAGTGTGTTTAAAGTAATTTATGTGCCTGAAATTGGTCAAAATTTAAGCTTTTGTGTAAGCAAAACTCTGTAAAAACAGGCAATTTTGGTCACTCTGAGGGGTTAAAAAGTGGTTATTCAACCTGAGGCACCATCACTTTGACATTTTGAATCATTTTTTGGTACAGTCCGAAAAATTCATTTTCTGATGAAAAACGATGACTCCGGACCTGTCGAACGTCCCCAAAATGGTCCATATCGATGAACGATGAAATTTTAACATTTAATCTTTTGACTCCAAACGACTGTTGGATGTGAATTATGACTTTTTCAACTAAAATAAGTGTGTTTAAAGTCAATTATGTGCCTGAAATTGGTCAAAATTGAAACTTTTGAGTAAGCAAAACTCTGTAAAAATGGCAATTTTGGTCACTCTGAGGGGTTAAAAAGTGGTTATTCAACCTGAGGCACCATCACTTTGACATTTTGAATCATTTTTGGTACAGTCCGAAAAATTCATTTTCTGATGAAAAATGATGACTCCGGACCTGTCGAATGTCCCCAAAATGGTCCATATCGATGAAATTTTAACATTTAATCTTTTGACTCCAAACAACTGTTGGATGTGAATTAAGTCTTTTTCAACTAAAATAAGTGTGTTTAAAGTCATTTATGTGCCTGAAATTGGTCAAAATTGAAGCTTTTGTGTAAGCAAAACTCTGTAAAAATGGCAATTTTGGTCACTCTGAGGGGTTAAAAAGTGGTTATTCAACATGAGGCAAGATCCATTTGACATTTTGAATCATTTTTGGTACAGTCCGAAAAATTAATTTTTTGATGAAAAACGATGACTCCAGACCTGTCGAACATCCCCAAAATGGTCCATATCGATGAAATTTTAACATTTAATCTTTTGACTCCAAACGACTGTTGGATGTGAATTATGACTTTTTTAACTAAAATAAGTGTGTTTAAAGTCATTTATGTGCCTGAAATTGGTCAAAATTGAAGCTTTTGTGTAAGCAAAACTCTGTAAAAATGGCAATTTTGGTCACTCTGAGGGGTTAAAAAGTGGTTATTCAAATGAGGCAAGATCCATTTGACATTTTGAATCATTTTAGGTACAGTCCGAAAAATTCATTTTCTGATGAAAAACGATGACTCCGGACCTGTCGAACGTCCCCAAAATGGTCCATATCGATGAAATGTTAACATTTAATCTTTTGACTCCAAACGACTGTTGGATGTAAATTAAGTCTTTTTCAACTAAAATAAGTGTGTTTAAAGTAATTTATGTGCCTGAAATTGGTCAAAATTGAAGCTTTTGTGTAAGCAAAACTCTGTAAAAATGGCAATTTTGGTCACTCTGAGGGGTTAAAAAGTGGTTATTCAACATGAGGCACGATCCATTTGACATTTTGAATCATTTTTGGTATAGTCCGAAAAATTCATTTTCTGATGAAAAACGATGACTCCGGACCTGTCGAACGTCCCCAAAATGGTCCATATCGATGAAATTTTAACATTTAATCTTTTGACTCCAAACGACTGTTGGATGTAAATTAAGTCTTTTTCAACTAAAATAAGTGTGTTTAAAGTAATTTATGTGCCTGAAATTGGTCAAAATTGAAGCTTTTGTGTAAGCAAAACTCTGTAAAAATGGCAATTTTGGTCACTCTGAGGGGTTAAAAAGTGGTTATTCAACATGAGGCACGATCCATTTGACATTTTGAATCATTTTTGGTACAGTCCGAAAAATTAATTTTTTGATGAAAAACGATGACTCCGGACCTGTCGAACATCCCCAAAATGGTCCATATCGATGAAATTTTAACATTTAATCTTTTGACTCCAAACGACTGTTGGATGTGAATTAAGTCTTTTTCAACTAAAATAAGTGTGTTTAAAGTAATTTATGTGCCCGAAATTGGTCAAAATTGAAGCTTTTGTGTGAGAAAAACTCTGTAAAAAAGGCAATTTTGGTCACTCTGAGGGGTTAAAAAGTGGTTATTCAACCTGAGGCACCATCACTTTGACATTTTGAATCATTTTCTGGTACAGTCCGAAAAATGCATTTTCTGATGAAAAACGATGACTCCGGACCTGTCGAATGTCCCCAAAATGGTCCATATCGATGAAATTTTAACATTTAATCTTTTGACTCCAAACAACTGTTGGATGTGAATTAAGTCTTTTTCAACTAAAATAAGTGTGTTTAAAGTCATTTATGTGCCTGAAATTGGTCAAAATTGAAGCTTTTGTGTAAGCAAAACTCTGTAAAAATGGCAATTTTGGTCACTCTGAGGGGTTAAAAAGTGGTTATTCAACATGAGGCACGATCCATTTGACATTTTGAATCATTTTTGGTACAGTCCGAAAAATTAATTTTTTGATGAAAAACGATGACTCCGGACCTGTCGAATGTCCCCAAAATGGTCCATATCGATGAAATTTTAACATTTAATCTTTTGACTCCAAACGACTGTTGGATGTGAATTAAGTTTCTTTCAACTAAAATAAGTGTGTTTAAAGTAATTTATGTGCCTGAAATTGGTCAAAATTTAAGCTTTTGTGTAAGCAAAACTCTGTAAAAAAGGCAATTTTGGTCACTCTGAGGGGTTAAAAAGTGGTTATTCAACCTGAGGCACCATCACTTTGACATTTTGAATCATTTTTTGGTACAGTCCGAAAAATTCATTTTCTGATGAAAAACGATGACTCCGGACCTGTCGAATGTCCCCAAAATGGTCCATATCGATGAAATTTTAACATTTAATCTTTTGACTCCAAACAACTGTTGGATGTGAATAAAGTCTTTTTCAACTAAAATAAGTGTGTTTAAAGTCATTTATGTGCCTGAAATTGGTCAAAATTGAAGCTTTTGTGTAAGCAAAACTCTGTAAAAATGGCAATTTTGGTCACTCTGATGGGTTAAAAAGTGGTTATTCAACATGAGGCACGATCTATTTGACATTTTGAATCATTTTTGGTATAGTCCGAAAAATTCATTTTCTGATGAAAAACGATGACTCCGGACCTGTCGAACGTCCCCAAAATGGTCCATATCGATGAACGATGAAATTTTAACATTTAATCTTTTGACTCCAAACGACTGTTGGATGTGAATTATGACTTTTTCAACTAAAATAAGTGTGTTTAAAGTCAATTATGTGCCTGAAATTGGTCAAAATTGAAACTTTTGAGTAAGCAAAACTCTGTAAAAATGGCAATTTTGGTCACTCTGAGGGGTTAAAAAGTGGTTATTCAACCTGAGGCACTATCACTTTGACATTTTGAATCATTTTTGGTACAGTCCGAAAAATTCATTTTCTGATGAAAAACGATGACTCCGGACCTGTCGAATGTCCCCAAAATGGTCCATATCGATGAAATTTTAACATTTAATCTTTTGACTCCAAACAACTGTTGGATGTGAATTAAGTCTTTTTCAACTAAAATAAGTGTGTTTAAAGTCATTTATGTGCCTGAAATTGGTCAAAATTGAAGCTTTTGTTTAAGCAAAACTCTGTAAAAATGGCAATTTTGGTCACTCTGAGGGGTTAAAAAGCGGTTATTCAACATGAGGCAAGATCCATTTGACATTTTGAATCATTTTTGGTACAGTCCGAAAAATTAATTTTTTGATGAAAAACGATGACTCCGGACCTGTCGAACATCCCCAAAATGGTCCATATCGATGAAATTTTAACATTTAATCTTTTGACTCCAAACGACTGTTGGATGTGAATTATGACTTTTTCAACTAAAATAAGTGTGTTTAAAGTCATTTCTGTGCCTGAAATTGGTCAAAATTGAAGCTTTTGTGTAAGCAAAACTCTGTAAAAATGGCAATTTTGGTCACTCTGAGGGGTTAAAAAGTGGTTATTCAACATGAGGCACGATCCATTTGACATTTTGAATCATTTTTGGTACAGTCCGAAAAATTAATTTTTTGATGAAAAACGATGACTCCGGACCTGTCGAACATCCCCAAAATGGTCCATATCGATGAAATTTTAACATTTAATCTTTTGACTCCAAACGACTGTTGGATGTGAATTAAGTCTTTTTCAACTAAAATAAGTGTGTTTAAAGTAATTTATGTGCCTGAAATTGGTCAAAATTTAAGCTTTTGTGTAAGCAAAACTCTGTAAAAAAGGCAATTTTGGTCACTCTGAGGGGTTAAAAAGTGGTTATTCAACCTGAGGCACCATCACTTTGACATTTTGAATCATTTTTTGGTACAGTCCGAAAAATTCATTTTCTGATGAAAAACGATGACTCCAGACCTGTCGAATGTCCCCAAAATGGTCCATATCGATGAAATTTTAACATTTAATCTTTTGACTCCAAACAACTGTTGGATGTGAATAAAGTCTTTTTCAACTAAAATAAGTGTGTTTAAAGTCATTTATGTGCCTGAAATTGGTCAAAATTGAAGCTTTTGTGTAAGCAAAACTCTGTAAAAATGGAAATTTTGGTCACTCTGATGGGTTAAAAAGTGGTTATTCAACATGAGGCACGATCTATTTGACATTTTGAATCATTTTTGGTATAGTCCGAAAAATTCATTTTCTGATGAAAAACGATGACTCCGGACCTGTCGAACGTCCCCAAAATGGTCCATATCGATGAACGATGAAATTTTAACATTTAATCTTTTGACTCCAAACGACTGTTGGATGTGAATTATGACTTTTTCAACTAAAATAAGTGTGTTTAAAGTCAATTATGTGCCTGAAATTGGTCAAAATTGAAACTTTTGAGTAAGCAAAACTCTGTAAAAATGGCAATTTTGGTCACTCTGAGGGGTTAAAAAGTGGTTATTCAACCTGAGGCACCATCACTTTGACATTTTGAATCATTTTTGGTACAGTCCGAAAAATTCATTTTCTGATGAAAAACGATGACTCCGGACCTGTCGAATGTCCCCAAAATGGTCCATATCGATGAAATTTTAACATTTAATCTTTTGACTCCAAACAACTGTTGGATGTGAATTAAGTCTTTTTCAACTAAAATAAGTGTGTTTAAAGTCATTTATGTGCCTGAAATTGGTCAAAATTGAAGCTTTTGTTTAAGCAAAACTCTGTAAAAATGGCAATTTTGGTCACTCTGAGGGGTTAAAAAGCGGTTATTCAACATGAGGCAAGATCCATTTGACATTTTGAATCATTTTTGGTACAGTCCGAAAAATTAATTTTTTGATGAAAAACGATGACTCCGGACCTGTCGAACATCCCCAAAATGGTCCATATCGATGAAATTTTAACATTTAATCTTTTGACTCCAAACGACTGTTGGATGTGAATTATGACTTTTTCAACTAAAATAAGTGTGTTTAAAGTCATTTATGTGCCTGAAATTGGTCAAAATTGAAGCTTTTGTGTAAGCAAAACTCTGTAAAAATGGCAATTTTGGTCACTCTGAGGGGTTAAAAAGTGGTTATTCAACATGAGGCACGATCCATTTGACATTTTGAATCATTTTTGGTACAGTCCGAAAAATTAATTTTTTGATGAAAAACGATGACTCCGGACCTGTCGAACATCCCCAAAATGGTCCATATCGATGAAATTTTAACATTTAATCTTTTGACTCCAAACGACTGTTGGATGTGAATTAAGTCTTTTTCAACTAAAATAAGTGTGTTTAAAGTAATTTATGTGCCTGAAATTGGTCAAAATTTAAGCTTTTGTGTAAGCAAAACTCTGTAAAAAAGGCAATTTTGGTCACTCTGAGGGGTTAAAAAGTGGTTATTCAACCTGAGGCACCATCACTTTGACATTTTGAATCATTTTTTGGTACAGTCCGAAAAATTCATTTTCTGATGAAAAACGATGACTCCAGACCTGTCGAATGTCCCCAAAATGGTCCATATCGATGAAATTTTAACATTTAATCTTTTGACTCCAAACAACTGTTGGATGTGAATAAAGTCTTTTTCAACTAAAATAAGTGTGTTTAAAGTCATTTATGTGCCTGAAATTGGTCAAAATTGAAGCTTTTGTGTAAGCAAAACTCTGTAAAAATGGAAATTTTGGTCACTCTGATGGGTTAAAAAGTGGTTATTCAACATGAGGCACGATCTATTTGACATTTTGAATCATTTTTGGTATAGTCCGAAAAATTCATTTTCTGATGAAAAACGATGACTCCGGACCTGTCGAACGTCCCCAAAATGGTCCATATCGATGAACGATGAAATTTTAACATTTAATCTTTTGACTCCAAACGACTGTTGGATGTGAATTATGACTTTTTCAACTAAAATAAGTGTGTTTAAAGTCAATTATGTGCCTGAAATTGGTCAAAATTGAAACTTTTGAGTAAGCAAAACTCTGTAAAAATGGCAATTTTGGTCACTCTGAGGGGTTAAAAAGTGGTTATTCAACCTGAGGCACCATCACTTTGACATTTTGAATCATTTTTGGTACAGTCCGAAAAATTCATTTTATGATGAAAAACGATGACTCCGGACCTGTCGAATGTCCCCAAAATGGTCCATATCGATGAAATTTTAACATTTAATCTTTTGACTCCAAACAACTGTTGGATGTGAATTAAGTCTTTTTCAACTAAAATAAGTGTGTTTAAAGTCATTTATGTGCCTGAAATTGGTCAAAATTGAAGCTTTTGTTTAAGCAAAACTCTGTAAAAATGGCAATTTTGGTCACTCTGAGGGGTTAAAAAGCGGTTATTCAACATGAGGCAAGATCCATTTGACATTTTGAATCATTTTTGGTACAGTCCGAAAAATTAATTTTTTGATGAAAAACGATGACCTGTCGAACATCCCCAAAATGGTCCATATCGATGAAATTTTAACATTTAATCTTTTGACTCCAAACGACTGTTGGATGTGAATTATGACTTTTTCAAATAAAATAAGTGTGTTTAAAGTCATTTATGTGCCTGAAATTGGTCAAAATTGAAGCTTTTGAGTAAGCAAAACTCTGTAAAAATGGCAATTTTGGTCACTCTGAGGGGTTAAAAAGTGGTTATTCAACATGAGGCACGATCAATTTGACATTTTGAATCATTTTTGGTATAGTCCGAAAAATTCATTTTCTGATGAAAAACGATGACTCCGGACCTGTCGAACGTCCCCAAAATGGTCCATATCGATGAAATTTTAACATTTAATCTTTTGACTCCAAACGACTGTTGGATGTGAATTATGACTTTTTCAACTAAAATAAGTGTGTTTAAAGTCATTTATGTGCCTGAAATTGGTCAAAATTGAAGCTTTTGTGTAAGCAAAACTCTGTAAAAATGGCAATTTTGGTCACTCTGAGGGGTTAAAAAGTGGTTATTCAACATGAGGCACGATCCATTTGACATTTTGAATCATTTTTTGGTACAGTCCGAAAAATTCATTTTCTGATGAAAAACGATGACTCCGGACCTGTCGAATGTCCCCAAAATGGTCCATATCGATGAAATTTTAACATTTAATCTTTTGACTCCAAACAACTGTTGGATGTGAATAAAGTCTTTTTCAACTAAAATAAGTGTGTTTAAAGTCATTTATGTGCCTGAAATTGGTCAAAATTGAAGCTTTTGTGTAAGCAAAACTCTGTAAAAATGGCAATTTTGGTCACTCTGATGGGTTAAAAAGTGGTTATTCAACATGAGGCACGATCTATTTGACATTTTGAATCATTTTTGGTATAGTCCGAAAAATTCATTTTCTGATGAAAAACGATGACTCCGGACCTGTCGAACGTCCCCAAAATGGTCCATATCGATGAACGATGAAATTTTAACATTTAATCTTTTGACTCCAAACGACTGTTGGATGTGAATTATGACTTTTTCAACTAAAATAAGTGTGTTTAAAGTCAATTATGTGCCTGAAATTGGTCAAAATTGAAACTTTTGAGTAAGCAAAACTCTGTAAAAATGGCAATTTTGGTCACTCTGAGGGGTTAAAAAGTGGTTATTCAACCTGAGGCACCATCACTTTGACATTTTGAATCATTTTTGGTACAGTCCGAAAAATTCATTTTCTGATGAAAAACGATGACTCCGGACCTGTCGAACGTCCCCAAAATGGTCCATATCGATGAAATTTTAACATTTAATCTTTTGACTCCAAACAACTGTTGGATGTGAATTAAGTCTTTTTCAACTAAAATAAGTGTGTTTAAAGTCATTTATGTGCCTGAAATTGGTCAAAATTGAAACTTTTGTGTAAGCAAAACTCTGTAAAAATGGCAATTTTGGTCTCTCTAAGGGGTTAAAAAGTGGTTATTCAACATGAGGCACCATCACTTTGACATTTTGAATCATTTTTGGTACAGTCCGAAAAATTCATTTTCTGATGAAAAACGATGACTCCGGACCTGTCGAACGTCCCCAAAATGGTCCATATCGATGAAATTTTAACACTTAATCTTTTGACTCCAAACAACTGTTGGATGTGAATTATGACTTTTCAACTAAAATAAGTGTGTTTAAAGTCATTTATGTGCCTGAAATCGGTCAAAATTGAAGCTTTTGTGTAAGCAAAACTCTGTAAAAATGGCAATTTTGGTCTCTCTGAGGGGTTAAAAAGTGGTTATTCAACATGAGGCACGATCAATTTGACATTTTGAATCTTTTTTGGTACAGTCCGAAAAATTCATTTTCTGATGAAAAACGATGACTCTGGACCTGTCGAACGTCCCCAAAATGGTCCATATCGATGAAATTTTAACATTTAATCTTTTGACTCCAAACAACTGTTGGATGTGAATTATGAATTTTTCAACTAAAATAAGTGTGTTTAAAGTCATTTATGTGCCTGAAATTGGTAAAAATTGAAGCTTTTGTGTAAGCAAAACTCTGTAAAAATGGCAATTTTGGTCACTCTGATGGGTTAAAAAGTGGTTATTCAACATGAGGCACGATCTATTTGACATTTTGAATAATTTTTGGTATAGTCCGAAAAATTCATTTTCTGATGAAAAACGATGACTCCGGACCTGTCGAACGTCCCCAAAATGGTCCATATCGATGAAATTTTAACATTTAATCTTTTGACTCCAAACAAATGTGGGATGTGAATTAAGTCTTTTTCAACTAAAATAAGTGTGTTTAAAGTGATTTATGTGCCTGAAATTGGTCAAAATTGAAGCTTTTGTGTAAGCAAAACTCTGTAAAAATGGCAATTTTGGTCACTCTGAGGGGTTAAAAAGTGGTTATTCAACATGAGGCACGATCTATTTGACATTTTGAATCATTTTTGGTATAGTCCGAAAAATTCATTTTCTGATGAAAAACGATGACTCCGGACCTGTCGAACGTCCCCAAAATGGTCCATATCGATATAATTTTAACATTTAATCTTTTGACTCCAAACGACTGTTGGATGTGAATTAAGTCTTTTTCAACTAAAATAAGTGTGTTTAAAGTCATTTATGTGCTGAAATTGGTCAAAATTGAAACTTTTGAGTAAGCAAAACTCTGTAAAAATGGCAATTTCGGTCACTCTGAGGGGTTAAAAAGTGGTTATTCAACATGAGGCACCATCACTTTGACATTTTGAATCATTTTTGGTACAGTCCGAAAAATTCATTTTCTGATGAAAAACGATGACTCCGGACCTGTCGAACGTACCCAAAATGGTCCATATCGATGAAATTTTAACATTTAATCTTTTGACTCCAAACAACTGTTGGATGTGAATTAAGTCCTTTTCAACTAAAATAAGTGTGTTTAAAGTCATTTATGTGCCTGAAATTGGTCAAAATTGAAGCTTTTGTGTAAGCAAAACTCTGTAAAAATGGCAATTTTGGTCACTCTGAGGGGTTAAAAAGTGGTTATTCAACATGAGGCACGATCCATTTGACATTTTGAATCATTTTTGGTATAGTCTGAAAAATTCATTTTCTGATGAAAAACGATGACTCCGGACCTGTCGAACGTCCCCAAAATGGTCCATATCGATGACATTTTAACATTTAATCCTTTGACTCCAAACGACTGTTGGATGTGAATTATGACTTTTTCAAATAAAATAATTGTGTTTAAAGTCATTTATGTGCCTGAAATTGGTCAAAATTGAAGCTTTTGAGTAAGCAAAACTCGGTAAAAATGGCAATTTTGGTCACTCTGAGGGGTTAAAAAGTGGTATTCAACATGAGGCACGATCAATTTGACATTTTGAATCATTTTTGGTATAGTCCGAAAAATTCATTTTCTGATGAAAAACGATGACTCCGGACCTGTCGAACATCCCCAAAATGGTCCATATCGATGAAATTTTAACATTTAATCTTTTGACTCCAAACGACTGTTGGATGTGAATTATGACTTTTTCAAATAAAATAAGTGTGTTTAAAGTCATTTATGTGCCTGAAATTGGTCAAAATTGAAGCTTTTGAGTAAGCAAAACTCTGTAAAAATGGCAATTTTGGTCACTCTGAGGGGTTAAAAAGTGGTTATTCAACATGAGGCACGATCAATTTGACATTTTGAATCATTTTTGGTATAGTCCGAAAATTTCATTTTCTGATATAAAACTATGACTCCGGACCTGTCGAACGTCCCCAAAATGGTCCATATCGATGAAATTTTAACATTTAATCTTTTGACTCCAAACGACTGTTGGATGTGAATTAAGTCTTTTTCAACTAAAATAAGTGTGTTTAAAGTCATTTATGTGATGAAATTGGTCAAAATTGAAACTTTTGAGTATTCAAAACTCTGTAAAAATGGCAATTTCGGTCACTTTGAGGGGTTAAAAAGTGGTTATTCAACATGAGGCACCATCACTTTGACATTTTGAATCATTTTTGGTACAGTCCGAAAAATTCATTTTCTGATGAAAAACGATGACTCCGGACCTGTCGAACGTACCCAAAATGGTCCATATCGATGAAATTTTAACATTTAATCTTTTGACTCCAAACAACTGTTGGATGTGAATTAAGTCCTTTTCAACTAAAATAAGTGTGTTTAAAGTCATTTATGTGCCTGAAATTGGTCAAAATTGAAGCTTTTGTGTAAGCAAAACTCTGTAAAAATGGCAATTTTGGTCACTCTGAGGGGTTAAAAAGTGGTTATTCAACATGAGGCACGATCCATTTGACATTTTGAATCATTTTTGGTATAGTCTGAAAAATTCATTTTCTGATGAAAAACGATGACTCCGGACCTGTCGAACGTCCCCAAAATGGTCCATATCGATGACATTTTAACATTTAATCCTTTGACTCCAAACGACTGTTGGATGTGAATTATGACTTTTTCAAATAAAATAAGTGTGTTTAAAGTCATTTATGTGCCTGAAATTGGTCAAAATTGAAGCTTTTGAGTAAGCAAAACTCTGTAAAAATGGCAATTTTGGTCACTCTGAGGGGTTAAAAAGTGGTTATTCAACATGAGGCACGATCAATTTGACATTTTGAATCATTTTTGGTATAGTCCGAAAAATTCATTTTCTGATGAAAAACGATGACTCCGGACCTGTCGAACATCCCCAAAATGGTCCATATCGATGAAATTTTAACATTTAATCTTTTGACTCCAAACGACTGTTGGATGTGAATTATGACTTTTTCAAATAAAATAAGTGTGTTTAAAGTCATTTATGTGCCTGAAATTGGTCAAAATTGAAGCTTTTGAGTAAGCAAAACTCTGTAAAAATGGCAATTTTGGTCACTCTGAGGGGTTAAAAAGTGGTTATTCAACATGAGGCACGATCAATTTGACATTTTGAATCATTTTTGGTATAGTCCGAAAATTTCATTTTCTGATATAAAACTATGACTCCGGACCTGTCGAACGTCCCCAAAATGGTCCATATCGATAAAATTTTAACATTTAATCTTTTGACTCCAAACGACTGTTGGATGTGAATTAAGTCTTTTTCAACTAAAATAAGTGTGTTTAAAGTCATTTATGTGATGAAATTGGTCAAAATTGAAACTTTTGAGTATTCAAAACTCTGTAAAAATGGCAATTTCGGTCACTTTGAGGGGTTAAAAAGTGGTTATTCAACATGAGGCACCATCACTTTGACATTTTGAATCATTTTTGGTACAGTCCGAAAAATTCATTTTCTGATGAAAAACGATGACTCCGGACCTGTCGAACGTACCCAAAATGGTCCATATCGATGAAATTTTAACATTTAATCTTTTGACTCCAAACAACTGTTGGATGTGAATTAAGTCCTTTTCAACTAAAATAAGTGTGTTTAAAGTCATTTATGTGCCTGAAATTGGTCAAAATTGAAGCTTTTGTGTAAGCAAAATTCTGTAAAAATGGCAATTTTGGTCACTCTGAGGGGTTAAAAAGTGGTTATTCAACATGAGGCACGATCCATTTGACATTTTGAATCATTTTTGGTATAGTCTGAAAAATTCATTTTCTGATGAAAAACGATGACTCCGGACCTGTCGAACGTCCCCAAAATGGTCCATATCGGTGACATTTTAACATTTAATCCTTTGACTCCAAACGACTGTTGGATGTGAATTATGACTTTTTCAAATAAAATAAGTGTGTTTAAAGTCATTTATGTGCCTGAAATTGGTCAAAATTGAAGCTTTTGAGTAAGCAAAACTCTGTAAAAATTGGCAATTTTGGTCACTCTGAGGGGTTAAAAAGTGGTTATTCAACATGAGGCACGATCAATTTGACATTTTGAATCATTTTTGGTATAGTCCGAAAAATTCATTTTCTGATGAAAAACGATGACTCGGGACCTGTCGAACATCCCCAAAATGGTCCATATCGATGAAATTTTAACATTTAATCTTTTGACTCCAAACGACTGTTGGATGTGAATTATGACTTTTTCAAATAAAATAAGTGTGATTAAAGTCATTTATGTGCCTGAAATTGGTCAAAATTGAAGCTTTTGAGTAAGCAAAACTCTGTAAAAATGGCAATTTTGGTCACTCTGAGGGGTTAAAAAGTGGTTATTCAACATGAGGCACGATCAATTTGACATTTTGAATCATTTTTGGTATAGTCCGAAAAATTCATTTTCTGATGAAAAACGATGACTCCGGACCTGTCGAACGTCCCCAAAATGGTCCATATCGATGAAATTTTAACATTTAATCTTTTGACTCCAAACGACTGTTGGATGTGAATTAAGTCTTTTTCAACTAAAATAAGTGTGTTTAAAGTAATTTATGTGCCTGAAATTGGTCAAAATTGAAGCTTTTGTGTAAGCAAAACTCTGTAAAAATGGCAATTTTTGTCACTCTGAGGGGTTAAAAAGTGGTTATTCAACATGAGGCACGATCCATTTGACATTTTGAATCATTTTTGGTATAGTCCGAAAAATTCATTTTCTGATGAAAAACGATGACTCCGGACCTGTCGAACGTCCCCAAAATGGTCCATATCGTTGAAATTTTAACATTTAATTTTTTGACTCCAAATGACTGTTGGATGTGAATTATGACTTTTTCAACTAAAATAAATGTGTTTAAAGTCATTTATGTGCCTGAAAATGGTCAAAATTGAAGCTTTTGTGTAAGTAAAACTCTGTAAAAATGGCAATTTTGGTCACTCTGAGGGGTTAAAAAGTGGTTATTCAACATGAGGCACCATCACTTTGACATTTTGAATCATTTTTGGTACAGTCCGAAAAATTCATTTTCTGATGAAAAACGATGACTCCGGACCTGCAGAACATCCCCAAAATGGTCCATATCGATGAAATTTTAACATTTAATCTTTTGACTCCAAACAACTGTTGGATGTGAATTATGAATTTTTCAACTAAAATAAGTGTGTTTAAAGTCATTTATGTGCCTGAAATTGGTAAAAATTGAAGCTTTTGTGTAAGCAAAACTCTGTAAAAATGGCAATTTTGGTCACTCTGATGGGTTAAAAAGTGGTTATTCAACATGAGGCACGATCTATTTGACATTTTGAATCATTTTTGGTATAGTCCGAAAAATTCATTTTCTGATGAAAAACGATGACTCCGGACCTGTCGAACGTCCCCAAAATGGTCCATATCGATGAAATTTTAACATTTAATCTTTTGACTCCAAACAAATGTTGGATGTGAATTAAGTCTTTTTCAACTAAAATAAGTGTGTTTAAAGTGATTTATGTGCCTGAAATTGGTCAAAATTGAAGCTTTTGTGTAAGCAAAACTCTGTAAAAATGGCAATTTTGGTCACTCTGAGGGGTTAAAAAGTGGTTATTCAACATGAGGCACGATCTATTTGAGATTTTGAATCATTTTTGGTATAGTCCGAAAAATTCATTTTCTGATGAAAAACGATGACTCCGGACCTGTCGAACGTCCCCAAAATGGTCCATATCGATGACATTTTAACATTTAATCCTTTGACTCCAAACGACTGTTGGATGTGAATTATGACTTTTTCAAATAAAATAAGTGTGTTTAAAGTCATTTATGTGCCTGAAATTGGTCAAAATTGAAGCTTTTGAGTAAGCAAAACTCTGTAAAAATGGCAATTTTGGTCACTCTGAGGGGTTAAAAAGTGGTTATTCAACATGAGGCACGATCAATTTGACATTTTGAATCATTTTTGGTATAGTCCGAAAAATTCATTTTCTGATGAAAAACGATGACTCCGGACCTGTCGAACATCCCCAAAATGGTCCATATCGATGAAATTTTAACATTTAATCTTTTGACTCCAAACGACTGTTGGATGTGAATTAAGTCTTTTTCAACTAAAATAAGTGTGTTTAAAGTAATTTATGTGCCTGAAATTGGTCAAAATTGAAGCTTTTGTGTAAGCAAAACTCTGTAAAAATGGCAATTTTGGTCACTCTGAGGGGTTAAAAAGTGGTTATTCAACATGAGGCACGATCCATTTGACATTTTGAATCATTTTTGGTATAGTCCGAAAAATTCATTTTCTGATGAAAAACGATGACTCCGGACCTGTCGAACGTCCCCAAAATGGTCCATATCGTTGAAATTTTAACATTTAATCTTTTGACTCCAAATGACTGTTGGATGTGAATTATGACTTTTTCAACTAAAATAAGTGTGTTTAAAGTCATTTATGTGCCTGAAAATGGTCAAAATTGAAGCTTTTGTGTAAGCAAAACTCTGTAAAAATGGCAATTTTGGTCACTCTGAGGGGTTAAAAAGTGGTTATTCAACATGAGGCACGATCCATTTGACATTTTGAATCATTTTTGGTACAGTCCGAAAAATTAATTTTTTGATGAAAAACGATGACTCCGGACCTGTAGAACATCCCCAAAATGGTCCATATCGATGAAATTTTAACATTTAATCTTTTGACTCCAAACGACTGTTGGATGTGAATTAAGTCTTTTTCAACTAAAATAAGTGTGTTTAAAGTAATTTATGTGCCTGAAATTGGTCAAAATTTAAGCTTTTGTGTAAGCAAAACTCTGTAAAAACAGGCAATTTTGGTCACTCTGAGGGGTTAAAAAGTGGTTATTCAACCTGAGGCACCATCACTTTGACATTTTGAATCATTTTTTGGTACAGTCCGAAAAATTCATTTTCTGATGAAAAACGATGACTCCGGACCTGTCGAACGTCCCCAAAATGGTCCATATCGATGAACGATGAAATTTTAACATTTAATCTTTTGACTCCAAACGACTGTTGGATGTGAATTATGACTTTTTCAACTAAAATAAGTGTGTTTAAAGTCAATTATGTGCCTGAAATTGGTCAAAATTGAAACTTTTGAGTAAGCAAAACTCTGTAAAAATGGCAATTTTGGTCACTCTGAGGGGTTAAAAAGTGGTTATTCAACCTGAGGCACCATCACTTTGACATTTTGAATCATTTTTGGTACAGTCCGAAAAATTCATTTTCTGATGAAAAATGATGACTCCGGACCTGTCGAACGTCCCCAAAATGGTCCATATCGATGAAATTTTAACATTTAATCTTTTGACTCCAAACAACTGTTGGATGTGAATTAAGTCTTTTTCAACTAAAATAAGTGTGTTTAAAGTCATTTATGTGCCTGAAATTGGTCAAAATTGAAACTTTTGTGTAAGCAAAACTCTGTAAAAATGGCAATTTTGGTCTCTCTAAGGGGTTAAAAAGTGGTTATTCAACATGAGGCACCATCACTTTGACATTTTGAATCATTTTTGGTACAGTCCGAAAAATTCATTTTCTGATGAAAAACGATGACTCCGGACCTGTCGAACGTCCCCAAAATGGTCCATATCGATGAAATTTTAACATTTAATCTTTTGACTCCAAACAACTGTTGGATGTGAATTATGACTTTTTCAACTAAAATAAGTGTGTTTAAAGTCATTTATGTGCCTGAAATCGGTCAAAATTGAAGCTTTTGTGTAAGCAAAACTCTGTAAAAATGGCAATTTTGGTGACTCTGAGGGGTTAAAAAGTGGTTATTCAACATGAGGCACGATCTATTTGACATTTTGAATCATTTTTGGTATAGTCCGAAAAATTCATTTTCTGATGAAAAACGATGACTCCGGACCTGTCGAACGTCCCCAAAATGGTCCATATCGATGAAATTTTAACATTTAATCTTTTGACTCCAAACGACTGTTGGATGTGAATTATGACTTTTTCAACTAAAATAAGTGTGTTTAAAGTCATTTATGTGCTGAAATTGGTCAAAATTGAAACTTTTGAGTAAGCAAAACTCTGTAAAAATGGCAATTTCGGTCACTCTGAGGGGTTAAAAAGTGGTTATTCAACATGAGGCACCATCACTTTGACATTTTGAATCATTTTTGGTACAGTCCGAAAAATTCATTTTCTGATGAAAAACGATGACTCCGGACCTGTCGAACGTACCCAAAATGGTCCATATCGATGAATTTTTAACATTTAATCTTTTGACTCCAAACAACTGTTGGATGTGAATTAAGTCCTTTTCAACTAAAATAAGTGTGTTTAAAGTCATTTATGTGCCTGAAATTGGTCAAAATTGAAGCTTTTGTGTAAGCAAAACTCTGTAAAAATGGCAATTTTGGTCACTCTGAGGGGTTAAAAAGTGGTTATTCAACATGAGGCACGATCCATTTGACATTTTGAATCATTTTTGGTATAGTCCGAAAAATTAATTTTCTGATGAAAAACGATGACTCCGGACCTGTCGAACGTCCCCAAAATGGTCCATATCGATGACATTTTAACATTTAATCCTTTGACTCCAAATGACTGTTGGATGTGAATTATGACTTTTTCAACTAAAATAAGTGCGTTTAAAGTCATTTATGTGCCTGAAATTGGTCAAAATTGAAGCTTTTGTGTAAGCAAAACTCTGTAAAAATGGCAATTTTGGTCACTCTGAGGGGTTAAAAAGTGGTTATTCAACATGAGGCAAGATCCATTTGACATTTTGAATCATTTTTGGTACAGTCCGAAAAATTCATTTTTTGATGAAAAACGATGACTCCGGACCTGTCGAACATCCCCAAAATGGTCCATATCGATGAAATTTTAACATTTAATCTTTTGACTCCAAACGACTGTTGGATGTGAATTATGACTTTTTCAAATAAAATAAGTGTGTTTAAAGTCATTTATGTGCTGAAATTGGTCAAAATTGAAACTTTTGAGTAAGCAAAACTCTGTAAAAATGGCAATTTCGGTCACTCTGAGGGGTTAAAAAGTGGTTATTCAACATGAGGCACCATCACTTTGACATTTTGAATCATTTTTGGTACAGTCCGAAAAATTCATTTTCTGATGAAAAACGATGACTCCGGACCTGTCGAACGTCCCCAAAATGGTCCATATCGATGAAATTTTAACATTTAATCTTTTGACTCCAAACGACTGTTGGATGTGAATTATGACTTTTTCAACTAAAATAAGTGTGTTTAAAGTCATTTATGTGCCTGAAATTGGTCAAAATTGAAGCTTTTGAGTAAGCAAAACTCTGTAAAAATGGCAATTTTGGTCACTCTGAGGGGTTAAAAAATGGTTATTCAACATGAGGCACGATCAATTTGACATTTTGAATCATTTTTGGTATAGTCCGAAAATTTCATTTTCTGATATAAAACTATGACTCCGGACCTGTCGAACGTCCCCAAAATGGTCCATATCGATGAAATTTTAACATTTAATCTTTTGACTCCAAACGACTGTTGGATGTGAATTAAGTCTTTTTCAACTAAAATAAGTGTGTTTAAAGTCATTTATGTGCTGAAATTGGTCAAAATTGAAGCTTTTGAGTAAGCAAAACTCTGTAAAAATGGCAATTTCGGTCACTCTGAGGGGTTAAAAAGTGGTTATTCAACATGAGGCACGATCCATTTGACATTTTGAATCATTTTTGGTATAGTCTGAAAAATTCATTTTCTGATGAAAAACGATGACTCCGGACCTGTCGAATGTCCCCAAAATGGTCCATATCGATGACATTTTAACATTTTAACATTTAATCCTTTGACTCCAAACGACTGTTGGATGTGAATTATGACTTTTTCAAATAAAATAAGTGTGTTTAAAGTCATTTATGTGCCTGAAATTGGTCAAAATTGAAGCTTTTGAGTAAGCAAAACTCTGTAAAAATGGCAATTTTGGTCACTCTGAGGGGTTAAAAAGTGGTTATTCAACATGAGGCACGATCAATTTGACATTTTGAATCATTTTTGGTATAGTCCGAAAAATTCATTTTCTGATGAAAAACGATGACTCCGGACCTGTCGAACATCCCCAAAATGGTCCATATCGATGAAATTTTAACATTTAATCTTTTGACTCCAAACGACTGTTGGATGTGAATTAAGTCTTTTTCAACTAAAATAAGTGTGTTTAAAGTAATTTATGTGCCTGAAATTGGTCAAAATTGAAGCTTTTGTGTAAGCAAAACTCTGTAAAAATGGCAATTTTGGTCACTCTGAGGGGTTAAAAAGTGGTTATTCAACATGAGGCACAATCCATTTGACATTTTGAATCATTTTTGGTATAGTCCGAAAAATTCATTTTCTGATGAAAAACGATGACTCCGGACCTGTCGAACGTCCCCAAAATGGTCCATATCGTTGAAATTTTAACATTTAATCTTTTGACTCCAAATGACTGTTGGATGTGAATTATGACTTTTTCAACTAAAATAAGTGTGTTTAAAGTCATTTATGTGCCTGAAAATGGTCAAAATTGAAGCTTTTGTGTAAGCAAAACTCTGTAAAAATGGCAATTTTGGTCACTCTGAGGGGTTAAAAAGTGGTTATTCAACAAGAGGCACGATCCATTTGACATTTTGAATCATTTTTGGTACAGTCCGAAAAATTAATTTTTTGATGAAAAACGATGACTCCGGACCTGTAGAACATCCCCAAAATGGTCCATATCGATGAAATTTTAACATTTAATCTTTTGACTCCAAACGACTGTTGGATGTGAATTAAGTCTTTTTCAACTAAAATAAGTGTGTTTAAAGTAATTTATGTGCCTGAAATTGGTCAAAATTTAAGCTTTTGTGTAAGCAAAACTCTGTAAAAAAGGCAATTTTGGTCACTCTGAGGGGTTAAAAAGTGGTTATTCAACCTGAGGCACCATCACTTTGACATTTTGAATCATTTTTTGGTACAGTCCGAAAAATTCATTTTTCGATGAAAAACGATGACTCCGGACCTGTCGAATGTCCCCAAAATGGTCCATATTGATGAAATTTTAACATTTAATCTTTTGACTCCAAACAACTGTTGGATGTGAATAAAGTCTTTTTCAACTAAAATAAGTGTGTTTAAAGTCATTTATGTGCCTGAAATTGGTCAAAATTGAAGCTTTTGTGTAAGCAAAACTCTGTAAAAATGGCAATTTTGGTCACTCTGATGGGTTAAAAAGTGGTTATTCAACATGAGGCACGATCTATTTGACATTTTGAATCATTTTTGGTATAGTCCGAAAAATTCATTTTCTGATGAAAAACGATGACTCCGGACCTGTCGAACGTCCCCAAAATGGTCCATATCGATGAACGATGAAATTTTAACATTTAATCTTTTGACTCCAAACGACTGTTGGATGTGAATTATGACTTTTTCATCTAAAATAAGTGTGTTTAAAGTCAATTATGTGCCTGAAATTGGTCAAAATTGAAACTTTTGAGTAAGCAAAACTCTGTAAAAATGGCAATTTTGGTCACTCTGAGGGGTTAAAAAGTGGTTATTCAACCTGAGGCACCATCACTTTGACATTTTGAATCATTTTTGGTACAGTCCGAAAAATTCATTTTCTGATGAAAAACGATGACTCCGGACCTGTCGAACGTCCCCAAAATGGTCCATATCGATGAAATTTTAACATTTAATCTTTTGACTCCAAACAACTGTTGGATGTGAATTAAGTCTTTTTCAACTAAAATAAGTGTGTTTAAAGTCATTTATGTGCCTGAAATTGGTCAAAATTGAAACTTTTGTGTAAGCAAAACTCTGTAAAAATGGCAATTTTGGTCTCTCTAAGGGGTTAAAAAGGGGTTATTCAACATGAGGCACCATCACTTTGACATTTTGAATCATTTTTGGTACAGTCCGAAAAATTCATTTTCTGATGAAAAACGATGACTCCGGACCTGTCGAACGTCCCCAAAATGGTCCATATCGATGAAATTTTAACATTTAATCTTTTGACTCCAAACAACTGTTGGATGTGAATTATGACTTTTTCAACTAAAATAAGTGTGTTTAAAGTCATTTATGTGCCTGAAATCGGTCAAAATTGAAGCTTTTGTGTAAGCAAAACTCTGTAAAAATGGCAATTTTGGTCTCTCTGAGGGGTTAAAAAGTGGTTATTCAACATGAGGCACGATCAATTTGACATTTTGAATAATTTTTGGTATAGTCCGAAAAATTCATTTTCTGATGAAAAACGATGACTCCGGACCTGTCGAACGTCCCCAAAATGGTCCATATCGATGAAATTTTAACATTTAATCTTTTGACTCCAAACAAATGTTGGATGTGAATTAAGTCTTTTTCAACTAAAATAAGTGTGTTTAAAGTGATTTATGTGCCTGAAATTGGTCAAAATTGAAGTTTTTGTGTAAGCAAAACTCTGTAAAAATGGCAATTTTGGTGACTCTGAGGGGTTAAAAAGTGGTTATTCAACATGAGGCACGACCTATTTGACATTTTGAATCATTTTTGGTATAGTCCGAAAAATTCATTTTCTGATGAAAAACGATGACTCCGGACCTGTCGAACGTCCCCAAAATGGTCAATATCGATGAAATTTTAACATTTAATCTTTTGACTCCAAACGACTGTTGGATGTGAATTATGACTTTTTCAACTAAAATAAGTGTGTTTAAAGTCATTTATGTGCCTGAAATTGGTCAAAATTGAAGCTTTTGAGTAAGCAAAACTCTGTAAAAATGGCAATTTTGGTCACTCTGAGGGGTTAAAAAATGGTTATTCAACATGAGGCACGATCAATTTGACATTTTGAATCATTTTTGGTATAGTCCGAAAATTTCATTTTCTGATGAAAAACTATGACTCCGTACCTGTCGAACGTCCCCAAAATGGTCCATATCGATGAAATTTTAACATTTAATCTTTTGACTCCAAACGACTGTTGGATGTGAATTAAGTCTTTTTCAACTAAAATAAGTGTGTTTAAAGTCATTTATGTGCTGAAATTGGTCAAAATTGAAACTTTTGAGTAAGCAAAACTCTGTAAAAATGGCAATTTCGGTCACTCTGAGGGGTTAAAAAGTGGTTATTCA
This sequence comes from Lissotriton vulgaris, assembly GCF_964263255.1. Classification (NCBI taxonomy): domain Eukaryota; kingdom Metazoa; phylum Chordata; class Amphibia; order Caudata; family Salamandridae; genus Lissotriton; species Lissotriton vulgaris. Next base: position 545,607 of record NW_028249553.1, on the reverse strand, counting down.
ACATGAGGCACCATCACTTTGACATTTTGAATCATTTTTGGTACAGTCCGAAAAATTCATTTTCTGATGAAAAACGATGACTCCGGACCTGTCGAACGTACCCAAAATGGTCCATATCGATGAATTTTTAACATTTAATCTTTTGACTCCAAACAACTGTTGGATGTGAATTAAGTCCTTTTCAACTAAAATAAGTGTGTTTAAAGTCATTTATGTGCCTGAAATTGGTCAAAATTGAAGCTTTTGTGTAAGCAAAACTCTGTAAAAATGGCAATTTTGGTCACTCTGAGGGGTTAAAAAGTGGTTATTCAACATGAGGCACGATCCATTTGACATTTTGAATCATTTTTGGTATAGTCCGAAAAATTCATTTTCTGATGAAAAACGATGACTCCGGACCTGTCGAACGTCCCCAAAATGGTCCATATCGATGACATTTTAACATTTAATCCTTTGACTCCAAATGACTGTTGGATGTGAATTATGACTTTTTCAACTAAAATAAGTGCGTTTAAAGTCATTTATGTGCCTGAAATTGGTCAAAATTGAAGCTTTTGTGTAAGCAAAACTCTGTAAAAATGGCAATTTTGGTCACTCTGAGGGGTTAAAAAGTGGTTATTCAACATGAGGCAAGATCCATTTGACATTTTGAATCATTTTTGGTACAGTCCGAAAAATTCATTTTTTGATGAAAAACGATGACTCCGGACCTGTCGAACATCCCCAAAATGGTCCATATCGATGAAATTTTAACATTTAATCTTTTGACTCCAAACGACTGTTGGATGTGAATTATGACTTTTTCAAATAAAATAAGTGTGTTTAAAGTCATTTATGTGCCTGAAATTGGTCAAAATTGAAGCTTTTGAGTAAGCAAAACTCTGTAAAAATGGCAATTTTGGTCACTCTGAGGGGTTAAAAAGTGGTTATTCAACATGAGGCACGATCAATTTGACATTTTGAATCATTTTTGGTATAGTCCGAAAAATTCATTTTCTGATGAAAAACGATGACTCCGGACCTGTCGAACGTCCCCAAAATGGTCCATATCGATGAAATTTTAACATTTAATCTTTTGACTCCAAACGACTGTTGGATGTGAATTATGACTTTTTCAAATAAAATAAGTGTGTTTAAAGTCATTTATGTGCCTGAAATTGGTCAAAATTGAAGCTTTTGAGTAAGCAAAACTCTGTAAAAATGGCAATTTTGGTCACTCTGAGGGGTTAAAAAGTGGTTATTCAACATGAGGCACGATCAATTTGACATTTTGAATCATTTTTGGTATAGTCCGAAAAATTCATTTTCTGATGAAAAACGATGACTCCGGACCTGTCGAACATCCCCAAAATGGTCCATATCGATGAAATTTTAACATTTAATCTTTTGACTCCAAACGACTGTTGGATGTGAATTATGACTTTTTCAAATAAAATAAGTGTGTTTAAAGTCATTTATGTGCCTGAAATTGGTCAAAATTGAAGCTTTTGAGTAAGCAAAACTCTGTAAAAATGGCAATTTTGGTCACTCTGAGGGGTTAAAAAGTGGTTATTCAACATGAGGCACGATCAATTTGACATTTTGAATCATTTTTGGTATAGTCCGAAAAATTCATTTTCTGATGAAAAACGATGACTCCGGACCTGTCGAACGTCCCCAAAATGGTCCATATCGATGAAATTTTAACATTTAATCTTTTGACTCCAAACGACTGTTGGATGTGAATTAAGTCTTTTTCAACTAAAATAAGTGTGTTTAAAGTAATTTATGTGCCTGAAATTGGTCAAAATTGAAGCTTTTGTGTAAGCAAAACTCTGTAAAAATGGCAATTTTGGTCACTCTGAGGGGTTAAAAAGTGGTTATTCAACATGAGGCACGATCCATTTGACATTTTGAATCATTTTTGGTATAGTCCGAAAAATTCATTTTCTGATGAAAAACGATGACTCCGGACCTGTCGAACGTCCCCAAAATGGTCCATATTGTTGAAATTTTAACATTTAATCTTTTGACTCCAAATGACTGTTGGATGTGAATTATGACTTTTTCAACTAAAATAAGTGTGTTTAAAGTCATTTATGTGCCTGAAAATGGTAAAAATTGAAGCTTTTGTGTAAGCAAAACTCTGTAAAAATGGCAATTTTGGTCACTCTGAGGGGTTAAAAAGTGGTTATTCAACATGAGGCACGATCCATTTGACATTTTGAATCATTTTTGGTACAGTCCGAAAAATTAATTTTTTGATGAAAAACGATGACTCCGGACCTGTCGAACATCCCCAAAATGGTCCATATCGATGAAATTTTAACATTTAATCTTTTGACTCCAAACGACTGTTGGATGTGAATTAAGTCTTTTTCAACTAAAATAAGTGTGTTTAAAGTAATTTATGTGCCTGAAATTGGTCAAAATTGAAGCTTTTGTGTAAGAAAAACTCTGTAAAAAAGGCAATTTTGGTCACTCTGAGGGGTTAAAAAGTGGTTATTCAACCTGAGGCACCATCACTTTGACATTTTGAATCATTTTCTGGTACAGTCCGAAAAATGCATTTTCTGATGAAAAACGATGACTCCGGACCTGTCGAATGTCCCCAAAATGGTCCATATCGATGAAATTTTAACATTTAATCTTTTGACTCCAAACAACTGTTGGATGTGAATTAAGTCTTTTTCAACTAAAATAAGTGTGTTTAAAGTCATTTATGTGCCTGAAATTGGTCAAAATTGAAGCTTTTGTGTAAGCAAAACTCTGTAAAAATGGCAATTTTGGTCACTCTGATGGGTTAAAAAGTGGTTATTCAACATGAGGCACGATCTATTTGACATTTTGAATAATTTTTGGTATAGTCCGAAAAATTCATTTTCTGATGAAAAACGATGACTCCGGACCTGTCGAACGTCCCCAAAATGGTCCATATCGATGAAATTTTAACATTTAATCTTTTGACTCCAAACGACTGTTGGATGTGAAGTATGACTTTTTCAACTAAAATAAGTGTGTTTAAAGTCATTTATGTGCCTGAAATTGGTCAAAATTGAAGCTTTTGTGTAAGCAAAACTCTGTAAAAATGGCAATTTTGGTCACTCTGAGGGGTTAAAAAGTGGTTATTCATCCTGAGGCACCATCACTTTGACATTTTGAATCATTTTTTGGTACAGTCCGAAAAATGCATTTTCTGATGAAAAACGATGACTCCGGACCTGTCGAATGTCCCCAAAATGGTCCATATCGATGAAATTTTAACATTTAATCTTTTGACTCCAAACAACTGTTGGATGTGAATTAAGTCTTTTTCAACTAAAATAAGTGTGTTTAAAGTCATTTATGTGCCTGAAATTGGTCAAAATTGAAGCTTTTGTGTAAGCAAAACTCTGTAAAAATGGCAATTTTGGTCACTCTGAGGGGTTAAAAAGCGGTTATTCAACATGAGGCAAGATCCATTTGACATTTTGAATCATTTTTGGTACAGTCCGAAAAATTAATTTTTTGATGAAAAACGATGACTCCGGACCTGTCGAACATCCCCAAAATGGTCCATATCGATGAAATTTTAACATTTAATCTTTTGACTCCAAACGACTGTTGGATGTGAATTATGACTTTTTCAAATAAAATAAGTGTGTTTAAAGTCATTTATGTGCCTGAAATTGGTCAAAATTGAAGCTTTTGAGTAAGCAAAACTCTGTAAAAATTGCAATTTTGGTCACTCTGAGGGGTTAAAAAGTGGTTATTCAACATGAGGCACGATCAATTTGACATTTTGAATCATTTTTGGTATAGTCCGAAAAATTCATTTTCTGATGAAAAACGATGACTCCGGACCTGTCGAACGTCCCCAAAATGGTCCATATCGATGAAATTTTAACATTTAATCTTTTGACTCCAAACGACTGTTGGATGTGAATTATGACTTTTTCAACTAAAATAAGTGTGTTTAAAGTCATTTATGTGCCTGAAATTGGTCAAAATTGAAGCTTTTGTGTAAGCAAAACTCTGTAAAAATGGCAATTTTGGTCACTCTGAGGGGTTAAAAAGTGGTTATTCAACATGAGGCAAGATCCATTTGACATTTTGAATCATTTTTGGTACAGTCCGAAAAATAAATTTTCTGATGAAAAACGATGACTCCGGACCTGTCGAACGTACCCAAAATGGTCCATATCGATGAAATTTTAACATTTAATCTTTTGACTCCAAACAAATGTTGGATGTGAATTAAGTCTTTTTCAGCTAAAATAAGTGTGTTTAAAGTCATTTATGTGCCTGAAATTGGTCAAAATTGAAGCTTTTGTGTAAGCAAAACTCTGTAAAAATGGCAATTTTGGTCACTCTGAGGGGTTAAAAAGTGGTTATTCAACATGAGGCACGATCCATTTGACATTTTGAATCATTTTTGGTACAGTCCGAAAAATTAATTTTTTGATGAAAAACGATGACTCCGGACCTGTCGAACATCCCCAAAATGGTCCATATCGATGAAATTTAAACATTTAATCTTTTGACTCCAAACGACTGTTGGATGTGAATTAAGTCTTTTTCAACTAAAATAAGTTTGTTTAAAGTAATTTATGTGCCTGAAATTGGTCAAAATTTAAGCTTTTGTGTAAGCAAAACTCTGTAAAAAAAGGCAATTTTGGTCACTCTGAGGGGTTAAAAAGTGGTTATTCAACCTGAGGCACCATCACTTTGACATTTTGAATCATTTTTTGGTACAGTCCGAAAAATTCATTTTCTGATGAAAAACGATGACTCCGGACCTGTCGAATGTCCCCAAAATGGTCCATATCGATGAAATTTTAACCTTTAATCTTTTGACTCCAAACAACTGTTGGATGTGAATAAAGTCTTTTTCAACTAAAATAAGTGTGTTTAAAGTCATTTATGTGCCTGAAATCGGTCAAAATTGAAGCTTTTGAGTAAGCAAAACTCTGTAAAAATGGCAATTTTGGTCACTCTGAGGGGTTAAAAAGTGGTTATTCAACATGAGGCACGATCCATTTGACATTTTAAATCATTTTTGGTATAGTCCGAAAAATTCATTTTCTGATGAAAAACGATGACTCCGGACCTGTCGAACGTCCCCAAAATGGTCCATATCGATGAAATTTTAACATTTAATCTTTTGACTCCAAACAACTGTTGGATGTGAATTATGACTTTTTCAACTAAAATAAGTGTGTTTAAAGTCATTTATGTGCCTGAAATTGGTCAAAATTGAAGCTTTTGAGTAAGCAAAACTCTGTAAAAATGGCAATTTTGGTCACTCTGAGGGGTTAAAAAGTGGTTATTCAACATGAGGCACGATCCATTTGACATTTTGAATCATTTTTGGTACAGTCCAAAAAATTCATTTTCTGATGAAAAACGATGACTCCGGACCTGTCGAACGTACCCAAAATGGTCCATATCGATGAAATTTTAACATTTAATCTTTTGACTCCAAACGACTGTTGGATGTGAATTATGACTTTTTCAACTAAAATAAGTGTGTTTAAAGTCATTTATGTGCCTGAAATCGGTCAAAATTGAAGCTTTTGTGTAAGCAAAACTCTGTAAAAATGGCAATTTTGGTGTCTCTGAGGGGTTAAAAAGTGGTTATTCAACATGAGGCACGATCCATTTGACATTTTGAATCATTTTTGGTATAGTCCGAAAAATTCATTTTCTGATGAAAAACGATGACTCCGGACCTGTCGAACGTCCCCAAAATGGTCCATATCGATGAAATTTTAACATTTAATCTTTTGACTCCAAACAAATGTTGGATGTGAATTAAGTCTTTTTCAACTAAAATAAGTGTGTTTAAAGTGATTTATGTGCCTGAAATTGGTCAAAATTGAAGCTTTTGTGTAAGCAAAACTCTGTAAAAATGGCAATTTTGGTCACTCTGAGGGGTTAAAAAGTGGTTATTCAACATGAGGCACGATCTATTTGACATTTTGAATCATTTTTGGTATGGTCCGAAAAATTCATTTTCTGATGAAAAACGATGACTCCGGACCTGTCGAACGACCCCAAAATGGTCCATATCGATGAAATTTTAACATTTAATCTTTTGACTCCAAACGACTGTTGGATGTGAATTAAGTCTTTTTCAACTAAAATAAGTGTGTTTAAAGTCATTTATGTGCTGAAATAGGTCAAAATTGAAACTTTTGAGTAAGCAAAACTCTGTAAAAATGGCAATTTCGGTCACTCTGAGGGGTTAAAAAGTGGTTATTCAACATGAGGCACCATCACTTTGACATTTTGAATCATTTTTGGTACAGTCTGAAAAATTCATTTTCTGATGAAAAACGATGACTCCGGACCTGTCGAACGTACCCAAAATGGTCCATATCGATGAAATGTTAACATTTAATCTTTTGACTCCAAACAACTGTTGGATGTGAATTAAGTCCTTTTCAACTAAAATAAGTGTGTTTAAAGTCATTTATGTGCCTGAAATTGGTCAAAATTGAAGCTTTTGTGTAAGCAAAACTCTGTAAAAATGGCAATTTTGGTCACTCTGAGGGGTTAAAAAGTGGTTATTCAACATGAGGCACGATCCATTTGACATTTTGAATCATTTTTGGTATAGTCCGAAAAATTCATTTTCTGATGAAAAACGATGACTCCGGACCTGTCGAACGTCCCCAAAATGGTCCATATCGATGACATTTTAACATTTAATCCTTTGACTCCAAATGACTGTTGGATGTGAATTATGACTTTTTCAACTAAAATAAGTGCGTTTAAAGTCATTTATGTGCCTGAAATTGGTCAAAATTGAAGCTTTTTTGTAAGCAAAACTCTGTAAAAATGGCAATTTTGGTCACTCTGAGGGGTTAAAAAGTGGTTATTCAACATGAGGCAAGATCCATTTGACATTTTGAATCATTTTTGGTACAGTCCGAAAAATTAATTTTTTGATGAAAAACGATGACTCCGGACCCGTCGAACATCCCCAAAATGGTCCATATCGATGAAATTTTAACATTTAATCTTTTGACTCCAAACGACTGTTGGATGTGAATTATGACTTTTTCAAATAAAATAAGTGTGTTTAAAGTCATTTATGTGCCTGAAATTGGTCAAAATTGAAGCTTTTGTGTAAGCAAAACTCTGTAAAAATGGCAATTTTGGTCACTCTGAGGGGTTAAAAAGTGGTTATTCAACATGAGGCACGATCCATTTGACATTTTGAATCATTTTTGGTACAGTCCGAAAAATTAATTTTTTGATGAAAAACGATGACTCCGGACCTGTCGAACGTCCCCAAAATGGTCCATATCGATGAACGATGAAATTTTAACATTTAATCTTTTGACTCCAAACGACTGTTGGATGTGAATTATGACTTTTTCAAATAAAATAAGTGTGTTTAAAGTCATTTATGTGCCTGAAATTGGTCAAAATTGAAGCTTTTGTGTAAGCAAAACTCTGTAAAAATGGCAATTTTGGTCACTCTGAGGGGTTAAAAAGTGGTTATTCAACATGAGGCACCATCACTTTGACATTTTGAATCATTTTTGGTACAGTCTGAAAAATTCATTTTCTGATGAAAAACGATGACTCCGGACCTGTCGAACGTACCCAAAATGGTCCATATCGATGAAATGTTAACATTTAATCTTTTGACTCCAAACAACTGTTGGATGTGAATTAAGTCCTTTTCAACTAAAATAAGTGTGTTTAAAGTCATTTATGTGCCTGAAATTGGTCAAAATTGAAGCTTTTGTGTAAGCAAAACTCTGTAAAAATGGCAATTTTGGTCACTCTGAGGGGTTAAAAAGTGGTTATTCAACATGAGGCACGATCCATTTGACATTTTGAATCATTTTTGGTATAGTCCGAAAAATTCATTTTCTGATGAAAAACGATGACTCCGGACCTGTCGAACGTCCCCAAAATGGTCCATATCGATGACATTTTAACATTTAATCCTTTGACTCCAAATGACTGTTGGATGTGAATTATGACTTTTTCAACTAAAATAAGTGCGTTTAAAGTCATTTATGTGCCTGAAATTGGTCAAAATTGAAGCTTTTTTGTAAGCAAAACTCTGTAAAAATGGCAATTTTGGTCACTCTGAGGGGTTAAAAAGTGGTTATTCAACATGAGGCAAGATCCATTTGACATTTTGAATCATTTTTGGTACAGTCCGAAAAATTAATTTTTTGATGAAAAACGATGACTCCGGACCCGTCGAACATCCCCAAAATGGTCCATATCGATGAAATTTTAACATTTAATCTTTTGACTCCAAACGACTGTTGGATGTGAATTATGACTTTTTCAAATAAAATAAGTGTGTTTAAAGTCATTTATGTGCCTGAAATTGGTCAAAATTGAAGCTTTTGTGTAAGCAAAACTCTGTAAAAATGGCAATTTTGGTCACTCTGAGGGGTTAAAAAGTGGTTATTCAACATGAGGCACGATCCATTTGACATTTTGAATCATTTTTGGTACAGTCCGAAAAATTAATTTTTTGATGAAAAACGATGACTCCGGACCTGTCGAACATCCCCAAAATGGTCCATATCGATGAAATTTTAACATTTAATCTTTTGACTCCAAACGACTGTTGGATGTGAATTAAGTCTTTTTCAACTAAAATAAGTGTGTTTAAAGTAATTTATGTGCCTGAAATTGGTCAAATTTGAAGCTTTTGTGTAAGAAAAACTCTGTAAAAAAGGCAATTTTGGTCACTCTGAGGGGTTAAAAAGTGGTTATTCAACCTGAGGCACCATCACTTTGACATTTTGAATCATTTTCTGGTACAGTCCGAAAAATGCATTTTCTGATGAAAAACAATGACTCCGGACCTGTCGAATGTCCCCAAAATGGTCCATATCGATGAAATTTTAACATTTAATCTTTTGACTCCAAACAACTGTTGGATGTGAATTAAGTCTTTTTCAACTAAAATAAGTGTGTTTAAAGTCATTTATGTGCCTGAAATTGGTCAAAATTGAAGCTTTTGTGTAAGCAAAACTCTGTAAAAATGGCAATTTTGGTCACTCTAATGGGTTAAAAAGTGGTTATTCAACATGAGGCACGATCTATTTGACATTTTGAATCATTTTTGGTATAGTCCGAAAAATTCATTTTCTGATGAAAAACGATGACTCCGGACCTGTCGAATGTCCCCAAAATGGTCCATATCGATGAAATTTTAACATTTAATCTTTTGACTCCAAACAACTGTTGGATGTGAATTAAGTCTTTTTCAACTAAAATAAGTGTGTTTAAAGTCATTTATGTGCCTGAAATTGGTCAAAATTGAAGCTTTTGTGTAAGCAAAACTCTGTAAAAATGGCAATTTTGGTCACTCTGAGGGGTTAAAAAGTGGTTATTCAACCTGAGGCACCATCACTTTGACATTTTGAATCATTTTTTGGTACAGTCCGAAAAATGCATTTTCTGATGAAAAACGATGACTCCGGACCTGTCGAATGTCCCCAAAATGGTCCATATCGATGAAATTTTAACATTTAATCTTTTGACTCCAAACAACTGTTGGATGTGAATTAAGTCTTTTTCAACTAAAATAAGTGTGTTTAAAGTCATTTATGTGCCTGAAATTGGTCAAAATTGAAGCTTTTGTGTAAGCAAAACTCTGTAAAAATGGCAATTTTGGTCACTCTGAGGGGTTAAAAAGTGGTTATTCAACATGAGGCAAGATCCATTTGACATTTTGAATCATTTTTGGTACAGTCCGAAAAATTAATTTTTTGATGAAAAACGATGACTCCGGACCTGTCGAACATCCCCAAAATGGTCCATATCGATGAAATTTTAACATTTAATCTTTTGACTCCAAACGACTGTTGGATGTGAATTATGACTTTTTCAAATAAAATAAGTGTGTTTAAAGTCATTTATGTGCCTGAAATTGGTCAAAATTGAAGCTTTTGAGTAAGCAAAACTCTGTAAAAATGGCAATTTTGGTCACTCTGAGGGGTTAAAAAGTGGTTATTCAACATGAGGCACGATCAATTTGACATTTTGAATCATTTTTGGTATAGTCCGAAAAATTCATTTTCTGATGAAAAACGATGACTCCGGACCTGTCGAACGTCCCCAAAATGGTCCATATCGATGAAATTTTAACATTTAATCTTTTGACTCCAAACAACTGTTGGATGTGAATTAAGTCTTTTTCAACTAAAATAAGTGTGTTTAAAGTCATTTATGTGCCTGAAATTGGTCAAAATTGAAGCTTTTGTGTAAGCAAAACTCTGTAAAAATGGCAATTTTGGTCACTCTGAGGGGTTAAAAAGTGGTTATTCAACATGAGGCAAGATCCATTTGACATTTTGAATCATTTTTGGTACAGTCCGAAAAATTAATTTTCTGATGAAAAACGATGACTCCGGACCTGTCGAACGTACCCAAAATGGTCCATATCGATGAAATTTTAACATTTAATCTTTTGACTCCAAACAACTGTTGGATGTGAATTAAGTCTTTTTCAACTAAAATAAGTGTGTTTAAAGTCATTTATGTGCCTGAAATTGGTCAAAATTGAAGCTTTTGTGTAAGCAAAACTCTGTAAAAATGGCAATTTTGGTCACTCTGAGGGGTTAAAAAGTGGTTATTCAACATGAGGCACGATCCATTTGACATTTTGAATCATTTTTGGTACAGTCCGAAAAATTAATTTTTTGATGAAAAACGATGACTCCGGACCTGTCGAACATCCCCAAAATGGTCCATATCGATGAAATTTTAACATTTAATCTTTTGACTCCAAACGACTGTTGGATGTGAATTAAGTCTTTTTCAACTAAAATAAGTGTGTTTAAAGTAATTTATGTGCCTGAAATTGGTCAAAATTTAAGCTTTTGTGTAAGCAAAACTCTGTAAAAAAGGCAATTTTGGTCACTCTGAGGGGTTAAAAAGTGGTTATTCAACCTGAGGCACCATCACTTTGACATTTTGAATCATTTTTTGGTACAGTCCGAAAAATTCATTTTCTGATGAAAAACGATGACTCCGGACCTGTCGAATGTCCCCAAAATGGTCCATATCGATGAAATTTTAACATTTAATCTTTTGACTCCAAACAACTGTTGGATGTGAATAAAGTCTTTTTCAACTAAAATAAGTGTGTTTAAAGTCATTTATGTGCCTGAAATTGGTCAAAATTGAAGCTTTTGTGTAAGCAAAACTCTGTAAAAATGGCAATTTTGGTCACTCTGATGGGTTAAAAAGTAGTTATTCAACATGAGGCACGATCTATTTGACATTTTGAATCATTTTTGGTATAGTCCGAAAAATTCATTTTCTGATGAAAAACGATGACTCCGGACCTGTTGAACGTCCCCAAAATGGTCCATATCGATGAACGATGAAATTTTAACATTTAATCTTTTGACTCCAAACGACTGTTGGATGTGAATTATGACTTTTTCAACTAAAATAAGTATGTTTAAAGTCAATTATGTGCCTGAAATTGGTCAAAATTGAAACTTTTGAGTAAGCAAAACTCTGTAAAAATGGCAATTTTGGTCACTCTGAGGGGTTAAAAAGTGGTTATTCAACATGAGGCACGATCTATTTGACATTTGAAATCATTTTTGGTATAGTCCGAAAAATTCATTTTCTGATGAAAAACGATGACTCCGGACCTGTCGAACGTCCCCAAAATGGTCCATATCCATGAAATTTTAACATTTAATATTTTGACTCCAAACGACTGTTGGATGTGAATTATGACTTTTTCAACTAAAATAAGTGTGTTTAAAGTCATTTATGTGCCTGAAATTGGTCAAAATTGAAGCTTTTGAGTAAGCAAAACTCTGTAAAAATGGCAATTTTGGTCACTCTGAGGGGTTAAAAAATGGTTATTCAACATGAGGCACGATCAATTTGACATTTTGAATCATTTTTGGTACAGTCCGAAAAATTAATTTTTTGATGAAAAACGATGACTCCAGACCTGTCGAACATCCCCAAAATGGTCCATATCGATGAAATTTAAACATTTAATCTTTTGACTCCAAACGACTGTTGGATGTGAATTAAGTCTTTTTCAACTAAAATAAGTTTGTTTAAAGTAATTTATGTGCCTGAAATTGGTCAAAATTTAAGCTTTTGTGTAAGCAAAACTCTGTAAAAAAGGCAATTTTGGTCACTCTGAGGGGTTAAAAAGTGGTTATTCAACCTGAGGCACCATCACTTTGACATTTTGAATCATTTTTTGGTACAGTCCGAAAAATTCATTTTCTGATGAAAAACGATGACTCCGGACCTGTCGAATGTCCCCAAAATGGTCCATATCGATGAAATTTTAACCTTTAATCTTTTGACTCCAAACAACTGTTGGATGTGAATAAAGTCTTTTTCAACTAAAATAAGTGTGTTTAAAGTCATTTATGTGCCTGAAATTGGTCAAAATTGAAGCTTTTGTGTAAGCAAAACTCTGTAAAAATGGCAATTTTGGTCACTCTGATGGGTTAAAAAGTGGTTATTCAACATGAGGCACGATCTATTTGACATTTTGAATCATTTTTGGTATAGTCCGAAAAATTCATTTTCTGATGAAAAACGATGACTCCGGACCTGTCGAACGTCCCCAAAATGGTCCATATCGATGAACGATGAAATTTTAACATTTAATCTTTTGACTCCAAACGACTGTTGGATGTGAATTAAGTCTTTTTCAACTAAAATAAGTGTGTTTAAAGTCATTTATGTGCCTGAAATTGGTCAAAATTGAAGCTTTTGTGTAAGCAAAACTCTGTAAAAATGGCAATTTTGGTCACTCTGAGGGGCTAAAAAGTGGTTATTCAACATGAGGCACGATCTATTTGACATTTTGAATCATTTTTGGTATAGTCCAAAAAATTCATTTTCTGATGAAAAACGATGACTCCGGACCTGTCGAACGTCCCCAAAATGGTCCATATCGATGAAATTTTAACATTTAATCTTTTGACTCCAAACGACTGTTGGATGTGAATTATGACTTTTTCAACTAAAATAAGTTTGTTTAAAGTCATTTATGTGCCTGAAATTGGACAAAATTGAAACTTATGAGTAAGCAAAACTCTGTAAAAATGGCATTTTTGGTCACTCTGAGGGGTTAAAAAGTGGTTATTCAACATGAGGCACCATCACTTTGACATTTTGAATCATTTTTGGTACAGTCCGAAAAATTCATTTTCTGATGAAAAGCGATGACTCCGGACCTGTCGAACGTCCCCAAAATGGTCCATATCGATGAAATTTTAACATTTAATCTTTTGACTCCAAACAACTGTTGGATGTGAATTAAGTCTTTTTCAACTAAAATAAGTGTGTTTAAAGTCATTTATGTGCCTGAAATTGGTCAAAATTGAAGCTTTTGTGTAAGCAAAACTCTGTAAAAATGGCAATTTTGGTCACTCTGAGGGGTTAAAAAGTGGTTATTCAACATGAGGCACGATCCATTTGACATTTTGAATCATTTTTGGTACAGTCCGAAAAATTAATTTTTTGATGAAAAACGATGACTCCGGACCTGTCGAACATCCCCAAAATGGTCCATATCGATGAAATTTTAACATTTAATCTTTTGACTCCAAACAACTGTTGGATGTGAATAAAGTCTTTTTCAACTAAAATAAGTGTGTTTAAAGTCATTTATGTGCCTGAAATTGGTCAAAATTGAAGCTTTTGTGTAAGCAAAACTCTGTAAAAATGGCAATTTTGGTCACTCTGATGGGTTAAAAAGTGGTTATTCAACCTGAGGCACCATCACTTTGACATTTTGAATCATTTTTGGTACAGTCCGAAAAATTCATTTTCTGATGAAAAACGATGACTCCGGACCTGTCGAACGTCCCCAAAATGGTCCATATCGATGAAATTTTAACATTTAATCTTTTGACTCCAAACAACTGTTGGATGTGAATTAAGTCTTTTTCAACTAAAATAAGTGTGTTTAAAGTCATTTATGTGCCTGAAATTGGTCAAAATTGAAACTTTTGTGTAAGCAAAACTCTGTAAAAATGGCAATTTTGGTCTCTCTAAGGGGTTAAAAAGTGGTTATTCAACATGAGGCACCATCACTTTGACATTTTGAATCATTTTTGGTACAGTCCGAAAAATTCATTTTCTGATGAAAAACGATGACTCCGGACCTGTCGAACGTCCCCAAAATGGTCCATATCGATGAAATTTTAACATTTAATCTTTTGACTCCAAACAACTGTTGGATGTGAATTATGACTTTTTCAACTAAAATAAGTGTGTTTAAAGTCATTTATGTGCCTGAAATCGGTCAAAATTGAAGCTTTTGTGTAAGCAAAACTCTGTAAAAATGGCAATTTTGGTCTCTCTGAGGGGTTAAAAAGTGGTTATTCAACATGAGGCACGATCAATTTGACATTTTGAATCATTTTTGGTACAGTCCGAAAAATTCATTTTCTGATGAAAAACGATGACTCCGGACCCGTCGAACGTCCCCAAAATGGTCCATATCGATGAAATTTTAACATTTAATCTTTTGACTCCAAACAACTGTTGGATGTAAATTATGAATTTTTCAACTAAAATAAGTGTGTTTAAAGTCATTTATGTGCCTGAAATTGGTAAAAATTGAAGCTTTTGTGTAAGCAAAACTCTGTAAAAATGGCAATTTTGGTCACTCTGATATGTTAAAAAGTGGTTATTCAACATGAGGCACGATCTATTTGACATTTTGAATAATTTTTGGTATAGTCCGAAAAATTCATTTTCTGATGAAAAACGATGACTCCGGACCTGTCGAACGTCCCCAAAATGGTCCATATCGATGAAATTTTAACATTTAATCTTTTGACTCCAAACAAATGTTGGATGTGAATTAAGTCTTTTTCAACTAAAATAAGTGTGTTTAAAGTGATTTATGTGCCTGAAATTGGTCAAAATTGAAGCTTTTGTGTAAGCAAAACTCTGTAAAAATGGCAATTTTGGTCACTCTGAGGGGTTAAAAAGTGGTTATTCAACATGAGGCACGATCTATTTGACATTTTAAATCATTTTTGGTATAGTCCGAAAAATTCATTTTCTGATGAAAAACGATGACTCCGGACCTGTCGAACGTCCCCAAAATGGTCCATATCCATGAAATTTTAACATTTAATATTTTGACTCCAAACGACTGTTGGATGTGAATTATGACTTTTTCAACTAAAATAAGTGTGTTTAAAGTCATTTATGTGCCTGAAATTGGTCAAAATTGAAGCTTTTGAGTAAGCAAAACTCTGTAAAAATGGCAATTTTGGTCACTCTGAGGGGTTAAAAAATGGTTATTCAACATGAGGCACGATCAATTTGACATTTTGAATCATTTTTGGTACAGTCCGAAAAATTAATTTTTTGATGAAAAACGATGACTCCGGACCTGTCGAACATCCCCAAAATGGTCCATATCGATGAAATTTAAACATTTAATCTTTTGACTCCAAACGACTGTTGGATGTGAATTAAGTCTTTTTCAACTAAAATAAGTTTGTTTAAAGTAATTTATGTGCCTGAAATTGGTCAAAATTTAAGCTTTTGTGTAAGCAAAACTCTGTAAAAAAGGCAATTTTGGTCACTCTGAGGGGTTAAAAAGTGGTTATTCAACATGAGGCACGATCCATTTGACATTTTGAATCATTTTTGGTACAGTCCGAAAAATTAATTTTTTGATGAAAAACGATGACTCCGGACCTGTCGAACATCCCCAAAATGGTCCATATCGATGAAATTTTAACATTTAATCTTTTGACTCCAAACAACTGTTGGATGTGAATAAAGTCTTTTTCAACTAAAATAAGTGTGTTTAAAGTCATTTATGTGCCTGAAATTGGTCAAAATTGAAGCTTTTGTGTAAGCAAAACTCTGTAAAAATGGCAATTTTGGTCACTCTGATGGGTTAAAAAGTGGTTATTCAACCTGAGGCACCATCACTTTGACATTTTGAATCATTTTTGGTACAGTCCGAAAAATTCATTTTCTGATGAAAAACGATGACTCCGGACCTGTCGAACGTCCCCAAAATGGTCCATATCGATGAAATTTTAACATTTAATCTTTTGACTCCAAACAACTGTTGGATGTGAATTAAGTCTTTTTCAACTAAAATAAGTGTGTTTAAAGTCATTTATGTGCCTGAAATTGGTCAAAATTGAAACTTTTGTGTAAGCAAAACTCTGTAAAAATGGCAATTTTGGTCTCTCTAAGGGGTTAAAAAGTGGTTATTCAACATGAGGCACCATCACTTTGACATTTTGAATCATTTTTGGTACAGTCCGAAAAATTCATTTTCTGATGAAAAACGATGACTCCGGACCCGTCGAACGTCCCCAAAATGGTCCATATCGATGAAATTTTAACATTTAATCTTTTGACTCCAAACAACTGTTGGATGTAAATTATGAATTTTTCAACTAAAATAAGTGTGTTTAAAGTCATTTATGTGCCTGAAATTGGTAAAAATTGAAGCTTTTGTGTAAGCAAAACTCTGTAAAAATGGCAATTTTGGTCACTCTGATGGGTTAAAAAGTGGTTATTCAACATGAGGCACGATCTATTTGACATTTTGAATAATTTTTGGTATAGTCCGAAAAATTCATTTTCTGATGAAAAACGATGACTCCGGACCTGTCGAACGTCCCCAAAATGGTCCATATCGATGAAATTTTAACATTTAATCTTTTGACTCCAAACAAATGTTGGATGTGAATTAAGTCTTTTTCAACTAAAATAAGTGTGTTTAAAGTGATTTATGTGCCTGAAATTGGTCAAAATTGAAGCTTTTGTGTAAGCAAAACTCTGTAAAAATGGCAATTTTGGTCACTCTGAGGGGTTAAAAAGTGGTTATTCAACATGAGGCACGATCTATTTGACATTTTAAATCATTTTTGGTATAGTCCGAAAAATTCATTTTCTGATGAAAAACGATGACTCCGGACCTGTCGAACGTCCCCAAAATGGTCCATATCCATGAAATTTTAACATTTAATATTTTGACTCCAAACGACTGTTGGATGTGAATTATGACTTTTTCAACTAAAATAAGTGTGTTTAAAGTCATTTATGTGCCTGAAATTGGTCAAAATTGAAGCTTTTGAGTAAGCAAAACTCTGTAAAAATGGCAATTTTGGTCACTCTGAGGGGTTAAAAAATGGTTATTCAACATGAGGCACGATCAATTTGACATTTTGAATCATTTTTGGTACAGTCCGAAAAATTAATTTTTTGATGAAAAACGATGACTCCGGACCTGTCGAACATCCCCAAAATGGTCCATATCGATGAAATTTAAACATTTAATCTTTTGACTCCAAACGACTGTTGGATGTGAATTAAGTCTTTTTCAACTAAAATAAGTTTGTTTAAAGTAATTTATGTGCCTGAAATTGGTCAAAATTTAAGCTTTTGTGTAAGCAAAACTCTGTAAAAAAGGCAATTTTGGTCACTCTGAGGGGTTAAAAAGTGGTTATTCAACCTGAGGCACCATCACTTTGACATTTTGAATCATTTTTTGGTACAGTCCGAAAAATTCATTTTCTGATGAAAAACGATGACTCCGGACCTGTCGAATGTCCCCAAAATGGTCCATATCGATGAAATTTTAACCTTTAATCTTTTGACTCCAAACAACTGTTGGATGTGAATAAAGTCTTTTTCAACTAAAATAAGTGTGTTTAAAGTCATTTATGTGCCTGAAATTGGTCAAAATTGAAGCTTTTGTGTAAGCAAAACTCTGTAAAAATGGCAATTTTGGTCACTCTGATGGGTTAAAAAGTGGTTATTCAACATGAGGCACGATCTATTTGACATTTTGAATCATTTTTGGTATAGTCCGAAAAATTCATTTTCTGATGAAAAACGATGACTCCGGACCTGTCGAACGTCCCCAAAATGGTCCATATCGATGAACGATGAAATTTTAACATTTAATCTTTTGACTCCAAACGACTGTTGGATGTGAATTATGACTTTTTCAACTAAAATAAGTGTGTTTAAAGTCATTTATGTGCCTGAAATTGGTCAAAATTGAAGCTTTTGAGTAAGCAAAACTCTGTAAAAATGGCAATTTTGGTCACTCTGAGGGGTTAAAAAGTGGTTATTCAACATGAGGCACGATCCATTTGACATTTTAAATCATTTTTGGTATAGTCCGAAAAATTCATTTTCTGATGAAAAACGATGACTCCGGACCTGTCGAACGTCCCCAAAATGGTCCATATCGATGAAATTTTAACATTTAATCTTTTGACTCCAAACAACTGTTGGATGTGAATTAAGTCTTTTTCAACTAAAATAAGTGTGTTTAAAGTCATTTATGTGCCTGAAATTGGTCAAAATTGAAACTTTTGTGTAAGCAAAACTCTGTAAAAATGGCAATTTTGGTCTCTCTAAGGGGTTAAAAAGTGGTTATTCAACATGAGGCACGATCAATTTGACATTTTGAATCATTTTTGGTACAGTCCGAAAAATTCATTTTCTGATGAAAAACGATGACTCCGGACCTGTCGAACGTCCCCAAAATGGTCCATATCGATGAAATTTTAACATTTAATCTTTTGACTCCAAACAACTGTTGGATGTGAATTATGAATTTTTCAACTAAAATAAGTGTGTTTAAAGTCATTTATGTGCCTGAAATTGGTAAAAATTGAAGCTTTTGTGTAAGCAAAACTCTGTAAAAATGGCAATTTTGGTCACTCTGATGGGTTAAAAAGTGGCTATTCAACATGAGGCACGATCTATTTGACATTTTGAATAATTTTTGGTATAGTCCGAAAAATTCATTTTCTGATGAAAAACGATGACTCCGGACCTGTCGAACGTCCCCAAAATGGTCCATATCGATGAAATTTTAACATTTAATCTTTTGACTCCAAACAAATGTTGGATGTGAATTAAGTCTTTTTCAACTAAAATAAGTGTGTTTAAAGTGATTTATGTGCCTGAAATTGGTCAAAATTGAAGCTTTTGTGTAAGCAAAACTCTGTAAAAATGGCAATTTTGGTCACTCTGAGGGGTTAAAAAGTGGTTATTCAACATGAGGCACGATCTATTTGACATTTTGAATCATTTTTGGTATAGTCCGAAAAATTCATTTTCTGATGAAAAACGATGACTCCGGACCTGTCGAACGTCCCCAAAATGGTCCATATCCATGAAATTTTAACATTTAATCTTTTGACTCCAAACGACTGTTGGATGTGAATTATGACTTTTTCAACTAAAATAAGTGTGTTTAAAGTCATTTATGTGCCTGAAATTGGTCAAAATTGAAGCTTTTGAGTAAGCAAAACTCTGTAAAAATGGCAATTTTGGTCACTCTGAGGGGTTAAAAAATGGTTATTCAACATGAGGCACGATCAATTTGACATTTTGAATCATTTTTGGTATAGTCCGAAAATTTCATTTTCTGATGAAAAACTATGACTCCGGACCTGTCGAACGTCCCCAAAATGGTCCATATCGATGAAATTTTAACATTTAATCTTTTGACTCCAAACGACTGTTGGATGTGAATTAAGTCTTTTTCAACTAAAATAAGTGTGTTTAAAGTCATTTATGTGCTGAAATTGGTCAAAATTGAAACTTTTGAGTAAGCAAAACTCTGTAAAAATGGCAATTTCGGTCACTCTGAGGGGTTAAAAAGTGGTTATTCAACATGAGGCACCATCACTTTGACATTTTGAATCATTTTTGGTACAGTCCGAAAAATTCATTTTCTGATGAAAAACGATGACTCCGGACCTGTCGAACGTACCCAAAATGGTCCATATCGATGAAATTTTAACATTTAATCTTTTGACTCCAAACAACTGTTGGATGTGAATTAAGTCCTTTTCAACTAAAATAAGTGTGTTTAAAGTCATTTATGTGCCTGAAATTGGTCAAAATTGAAGCTTTTGTGTAAGCAAAACTGTGTAAAAATGGCAATTTTGGTCACTCTGAGGGGTTAAAAAGTGGTTATTCAACATGAGGCAAGATCCATTTGACATTTTGAATCATTTTTGGTACAGTCCGAAAAATTAATTTTTTGATGAAAAACGATGACTCCGGACCTGTCGAACATCCCCAAAATGGTCCATATCGATGAAATTTTAACATTTAATCTTTTGACTCCAAACGACTGTTGGATGTGAATTATGACTTTTTCAAATAAAATAAGTGTGTTTAAAGTCATTTATGTGCCTGAAATTGGTCAAAATTGAAGCTTTTGAGTAAGCAAAACTCTGTAAAAATGGCAATTTTGGTCACTCTGAGGGGTTAAAAAGTGGTTATTCAACATGAGGCACGATCAATTTGACATTTTGAATCATTTTTGGTATAGTCCGAAAAATTCATTTTCTGATGAAAAACGATGACTCCGGACCTGTCGAACATCCCCAAAATGGTCCATATCGATGAAATTTTAACATTTAATCTTTTGACTCCAAACGACTGTTGGATGTGAATTATGACTTTTTCAAATAAAATAAGTGTGTTTAAAGTCATTTATGTGCCTGAAATTGGTCAAAATTGAAGCTTTTGAGTAAGCAAAACTCTGTAAAAATGGCAATTTTGGTCACTCTGAGGGGTTAAAAAGTGGTTATTCAACATGAGGCACGATCAATTTGACATTTTGAATCATTTTTGGTATAGTCCGAAAAATTCATTTTCTGATGAAAAACGATGACTCCGGACCTGTCGAACGTCCCCAAAATGGTCCATATCGATGAAGTTTTAACATTTAATCTTTTGACTCCAAACGACTGTTGGATGTGAATTATGACTTTTTCAACTAAAATAAGTGTGTTTAAAGTCATTTATGTGCCTGAAAATGGTCAAAATTGAAGCTTTTGTGTAAGTAAAACTCTGTAAAAATGGCAATTTTGGTCACTCTGAGGGGTTAAAAAGTGGTTATTCAACATGAGGCACGATCAATTTGACATTTTGAATCATTTTTGGTATAGTCCGAAAAATTCATTTTCTGATGAAAAACGATGACTCCGGACCTGTCGAACGTCCCCAAAATGGTCCATATCGATGAAGTTTTAACATTTAATCTTTTGACTCCAAACGACTGTTGGATGTGAATTAAGTCTTTTTCAACTAAAATAAGTGTGTTTAAAGTAATTTATGTGCCTGAAATTGGTCAAAATTGAAGCTTTTGTGTAAGCAAAACTCTGTAAAAATGGCAATTTTGGTCACTCTGATGGGTTAAAAAGTGGTTATTCAACCTGAGGCACCATCACTTTGACATTTTGAATCATTTTTGGTACAGTCCGAAAAATTCATTTTCTGATGAAAAACGATGACTCCGGACCTGTCGAACGTCCCCAAAATGGTCCATATCGATGAAATTTTAACATTTAATCTTTTGACTCCAAACAACTGTTGGATGTGAATTAAGTCTTTTTCAACTAAAATAAGTGTGTTTAAAGTCATTTATGTGCCTGAAATTGGTCAAAATTGAAACTTTTGTGTAAGCAAAACTCTGTAAAAATGGCAATTTTGGTCTCTCTAAGGGGTTAAAAAGTGGTTATTCAACATGAGGCACCATCACTTTGACATTTTGAATCATTTTTGGTACAGTCCGAAAAATTCATTTTCTGATGAAAAACGATGACTCCGGACCCGTCGAACGTCCCCAAAATGGTCCATATCGATGAAATTTTAACATTTAATCTTTTGACTCCAAACAACTGTTGGATGTAAATTATGAATTTTTCAACTAAAATAAGTGTGTTTAAAGTCATTTATGTGCCTGAAATTGGTAAAAATTGAAGCTTTTGTGTAAGCAAAACTCTGTAAAAATGGCAATTTTGGTCACTCTGATGGGTTAAAAAGTGGTTATTCAACATGAGGCACGATCTATTTGACATTTTGAATAATTTTTGGTATAGTCCGAAAAATTCATTTTCTGATGAAAAACGATGACTCCGGACCTGTCGAACGTCCCCAAAATGGTCCATATCGATGAAATTTTAACATTTAATCTTTTGACTCCAAACAAATGTTGGATGTGAATTAAGTCTTTTTCAACTAAAATAAGTGTGTTTAAAGTGATTTATGTGCCTGAAATTGGTCAAAATTGAAGCTTTTGTGTAAGCAAAACTCTGTAAAAATGGCAATTTTGGTCACTCTGAGGGGTTAAAAAGTGGTTATTCAACATGAGGCACGATCTATTTGACATTTTAAATCATTTTTGGTATAGTCCGAAAAATTCATTTTCTGATGAAAAACGATGACTCCGGACCTGTCGAACGTCCCCAAAATGGTCCATATCCATGAAATTTTAACATTTAATATTTTGACTCCAAACGACTGTTGGATGTGAATTATGACTTTTTCAACTAAAATAAGTGTGTTTAAAGTCATTTATGTGCCTGAAATTGGTCAAAATTGAAGCTTTTGAGTAAGCAAAACTCTGTAAAAATGGCAATTTTGGTCACTCTGAGGGGTTAAAAAATGGTTATTCAACATGAGGCACGATCAATTTGACATTTTGAATCATTTTTGGTACAGTCCGAAAAATTAATTTTTTGATGAAAAACGATGACTCCGGACCTGTCGAACATCCCCAAAATGGTCCATATCGATGAAATTTAAACATTTAATCTTTTGACTCCAAACGACTGTTGGATGTGAATTAAGTCTTTTTCAACTAAAATAAGTTTGTTTAAAGTAATTTATGTGCCTGAAATTGGTCAAAATTTAAGCTTTTGTGTAAGCAAAACTCTGTAAAAAAGGCAATTTTGGTCACTCTGAGGGGTTAAAAAGTGGTTATTCAACCTGAGGCACCATCACTTTGACATTTTGAATCATTTTTTGGTACAGTCCGAAAAATTCATTTTCTGATGAAAAACGATGACTCCGGACCTGTCGAATGTCCCCAAAATGGTCCATATCGATGAAATTTTAACCTTTAATCTTTTGACTCCAAACAACTGTTGGATGTGAATAAAGTCTTTTTCAACTAAAATAAGTGTGTTTAAAGTCATTTATGTGCCTGAAATTGGTCAAAATTGAAGCTTTTGTGTAAGCAAAACTCTGTAAAAATGGCAATTTTGGTCACTCTGATGGGTTAAAAAGTGGTTATTCAACATGAGGCACGATCTATTTGACATTTTGAATCATTTTTGGTATAGTCCGAAAAATTCATTTTCTGATGAAAAACGATGACTCCGGACCTGTCGAACGTCCCCAAAATGGTCCATATCGATGAACGATGAAATTTTAACATTTAATCTTTTGACTCCAAACGACTGTTGGATGTGAATTATGACTTTTTCAACTAAAATAAGTGTGTTTAAAGTCATTTATGTGCCTGAAATTGGTCAAAATTGAAGCTTTTGAGTAAGCAAAACTCTGTAAAAATGGCAATTTTGGTCACTCTGAGGGGTTAAAAAGTGGTTATTCAACATGAGGCACGATCCATTTGACATTTTAAATCATTTTTGGTATAGTCCGAAAAATTCATTTTCTGATGAAAAACGATGACTCCGGACCTGTCGAACGTCCCCAAAATGGTCCATATCGATGAAATTTTAACATTTAATCTTTTGACTCCAAACAACTGTTGGATGTGAATTAAGTCTTTTTCAACTAAAATAAGTGTGTTTAAAGTCATTTATGTGCCTGAAATTGGTCAAAATTGAAACTTTTGTGTAAGCAAAACTCTGTAAAAATGGCAATTTTGGTCTCTCTAAGGGGTTAAAAAGTGGTTATTCAACATGAGGCACGATCAATTTGACATTTTGAATCATTTTTGGTACAGTCCGAAAAATTCATTTTCTGATGAAAAACGATGACTCCGGACCTGTCGAACGTCCCCAAAATGGTCCATATCGATGAAATTTTAACATTTAATCTTTTGACTCCAAACAACTGTTGGATGTGAATTATGAATTTTTCAACTAAAATAAGTGTGTTTAAAGTCATTTATGTGCCTGAAATTGGTAAAAATTGAAGCTTTTGTGTAAGCAAAACTCTGTAAAAATGGCAATTTTGGTCACTCTGATGGGTTAAAAAGTGGCTATTCAACATGAGGCACGATCTATTTGACATTTTGAATAATTTTTGGTATAGTCCGAAAAATTCATTTTCTGATGAAAAACGATGACTCCGGACCTGTCGAACGTCCCCAAAATGGTCCATATCGATGAAATTTTAACATTTAATCTTTTGACTCCAAACAAATGTTGGATGTGAATTAAGTCTTTTTCAACTAAAATAAGTGTGTTTAAAGTGATTTATGTGCCTGAAATTGGTCAAAATTGAAGCTTTTGTGTAAGCAAAACTCTGTAAAAATGGCAATTTTGGTCACTCTGAGGGGTTAAAAAGTGGTTATTCAACATGAGGCACGATCTATTTGACATTTTGAATCATTTTTGGTATAGTCCGAAAAATTCATTTTCTGATGAAAAACGATGACTCCGGACCTGTCGAACGTCCCCAAAATGGTCCATATCCATGAAATTTTAACATTTAATCTTTTGACTCCAAACGACTGTTGGATGTGAATTATGACTTTTTCAACTAAAATAAGTGTGTTTAAAGTCATTTATGTGCCTGAAATTGGTCAAAATTGAAGCTTTTGAGTAAGCAAAACTCTGTAAAAATGGCAATTTTGGTCACTCTGAGGGGTTAAAAAATGGTTATTCAACATGAGGCACGATCAATTTGACATTTTGAATCATTTTTGGTATAGTCCGAAAATTTCATTTTCTGATGAAAAACTATGACTCCGGACCTGTCGAACGTCCCCAAAATGGTCCATATCGATGAAATTTTAACATTTAATCTTTTGACTCCAAACGACTGTTGGATGTGAATTAAGTCTTTTTCAACTAAAATAAGTGTGTTTAAAGTCATTTATGTGCTGAAATTGGTCAAAATTGAAACTTTTGAGTAAGCAAAACTCTGTAAAAATGGCAATTTCGGTCACTCTGAGGGGTTAAAAAGTGGTTATTCAACATGAGGCACCATCACTTTGACATTTTGAATCATTTTTGGTACAGTCCGAAAAATTCATTTTCTGATGAAAAACGATGACTCCGGACCTGTCGAACGTACCCAAAATGGTCCATATCGATGAAATTTTAACATTTAATCTTTTGACTCCAAACAACTGTTGGATGTGAATTAAGTCCTTTTCAACTAAAATAAGTGT
Organism: Lissotriton vulgaris; assembly: GCF_964263255.1. Taxonomy (NCBI): domain Eukaryota; kingdom Metazoa; phylum Chordata; class Amphibia; order Caudata; family Salamandridae; genus Lissotriton; species Lissotriton vulgaris. The sequence goes on along the minus strand of NW_028249553.1, from coordinate 520,487 downwards.
GTTTAAAGTCATTTATGTGCCTGAAATTGGTCAAAATTGAAGCTTTTGTGTAAGCAAAACTGTGTAAAAATGGCAATTTTGGTCACTCTGAGGGGTTAAAAAGTGGTTATTCAACATGAGGCAAGATCCATTTGACATTTTGAATCATTTTTGGTACAGTCCGAAAAATTAATTTTTTGATGAAAAACGATGACTCCGGACCTGTCGAACATCCCCAAAATGGTCCATATCGATGAAATTTTAACATTTAATCTTTTGACTCCAAACGACTGTTGGATGTGAATTATGACTTTTTCAAATAAAATAAGTGTGTTTAAAGTCATTTATGTGCCTGAAATTGGTCAAAATTGAAGCTTTTGAGTAAGCAAAACTCTGTAAAAATGGCAATTTTGGTCACTCTGAGGGGTTAAAAAGTGGTTATTCAACATGAGGCACGATCAATTTGACATTTTGAATCATTTTTGGTATAGTCCGAAAAATTCATTTTCTGATGAAAAACGATGACTCCGGACCTGTCGAACATCCCCAAAATGGTCCATATCGATGAAATTTTAACATTTAATCTTTTGACTCCAAACGACTGTTGGATGTGAATTATGACTTTTTCAAATAAAATAAGTGTGTTTAAAGTCATTTATGTGCCTGAAATTGGTCAAAATTGAAGCTTTTGAGTAAGCAAAACTCTGTAAAAATGGCAATTTTGGTCACTCTGAGGGGTTAAAAAGTGGTTATTCAACATGAGGCACGATCAATTTGACATTTTGAATCATTTTTGGTATAGTCCGAAAAATTCATTTTCTGATGAAAAACGATGACTCCGGACCTGTCGAACGTCCCCAAAATGGTCCATATCGATGAAGTTTTAACATTTAATCTTTTGACTCCAAACGACTGTTGGATGTGAATTATGACTTTTTCAACTAAAATAAGTGTGTTTAAAGTCATTTATGTGCCTGAAAATGGTCAAAATTGAAGCTTTTGTGTAAGTAAAACTCTGTAAAAATGGCAATTTTGGTCACTCTGAGGGGTTAAAAAGTGGTTATTCAACATGAGGCACGATCAATTTGACATTTTGAATCATTTTTGGTATAGTCCGAAAAATTCATTTTCTGATGAAAAACGATGACTCCGGACCTGTCGAACGTCCCCAAAATGGTCCATATCGATGAAGTTTTAACATTTAATCTTTTGACTCCAAACGACTGTTGGATGTGAATTAAGTCTTTTTCAACTAAAATAAGTGTGTTTAAAGTAATTTATGTGCCTGAAATTGGTCAAAATTGAAGCTTTTGTGTAAGCAAAACTCTGTAAAAATGGCAATTTTGGTCACTCTGAGGGGTTAAAAAGTGGTTATTCAACATGAGGCACGATCCATTTGACATTTTGAATCATTTTTGGTATAGTCCGAAAAATTCATTTTCTGATGAAAAACGATGACTCCGGACCTGTCGAACGTCCCCAAAATGGTCCATATCGTTGAAATTTTAACATTTAATCTTTTGACTCCAATTGACTGTTGGATGTGAATTATGACTTTTTCAACTAAAATAAGTGTGTTTAAAGTCATTTATGTGCCTGAAAATGGTCAAAATTGAAGCTTTTGTGTAAGCAAAACTCTGTAAAAATGGCAATTTTGGTCACTCTGAGGGGTTAAAAAGTGGTTATTCAACATGAGGCACGATCCATTTGACATTTTGAATCATTTTTGGTACAGTCCGAAAAATTAATTTTTTGATGAAAAACGATGACTCCGGACCTGTCGAACATCCCCAAAATGGTCCATATCGATGAAATTTTAACATTTAATCTTTTGACTCCAAACGACTGTTGGATGTGAATTAAGTCTTTTTCAACTAAAATAAGTGTGTTTAAAGTAATTTATGTGCCTGAAATTGGTCAAAATTTAAGCTTTTGTGTAAGCAAAACTCTGTAAAAAAGGCAATTTTGGTCACTCTGAGGGGTTAAAAAGTGGTTATTCAACCTGAGGCACCATCACTTTGACATTTTGAATCATTTTTTGGTACAGTCCGAAAAATTCATTTTCTGATGAAAAACGATGACTCCGGACCTGTCGAATGTCCCCAAAATGGTCCATATCGATGAAATTTTAACATTTAATCTTTTGACTCCAAACAACTGTTGGATGTGAATAAAGTCTTTTTCAACTAAAATAAGTGTGTTTAAAGTCATTTATATGCCTGAAATTGGTCAAAATTGAAGCTTTTGTGTAAGCAAAACTCTGTAAAAATGGCAATTTTGGTCACTCTGATGGGTTAAAAAGTGGTTATTCAACATGAGGCACGATCTATTTGACATTTTGAATCATTTTTGGTATAGTCCGAAAAATTCATTTTCTGATGAAAAACGATGACTCCGGACCTGTCGAACGTCCCCAAAATGGTCCATATCGATGAACGATGAAATTTTAACATTTAATCTTTTGACTCCAAACGACTGTTGGATGTGAATTATGACTTTTTCAACTAAAATAAGTGTGTTTAAAGTCAATTATGTGCCTGAAATTGGTCAAAATTGAAACTTTTGAGTAAGCAAAACTCTGTAAAAATGGCAATTTTGGTCACTCTGAGGGGTTAAAAAGTGGTTATTCAACCTGAGGCACCATCACTTTGACATTTTGAATCATTTTTGGTACAGTCCGAAAAATTAATTTTCTGATGAAAAACGATGACTCCGGACCTGTCGAACGTCCCCAAAATGGTCCATATCGAAGACATTTTAACATTTAATCCTTTGACTCCAAATGACTGTTGGATGTGAATTATGACTTTTTCAACTAAAATAAGTGCGTTTAAAGTCATTTATGTGCCTGAAATTGGTCAAAATTGAAGCTTTTGTGTAAGCAAAACTCTGTAAAAATGGCAATTTTGGTCACTCTGAGGGGTTAAAAAGTGGTTATTCAACATGAGGCAAGATCCATTTGACATTTTGAATCATTTTTGGTATAGTCCGAAAATTTCATTTTCTGATGAAAAACGATGACTCCGGACCTGTCGAACGTCCCCAAAATGGTCCATATCGATGAAATTTTAACATTTAATCTTTTGACTCCAAACAAATGTTGGATGTGAATTAAGTCTTTTTCAACTAAAATAAGTGTGTTTAAAGTGATTTATGTGCCTGAAATTGGTCAAAATTGAAGCTTTTGTGTAAGCAAAACTCTGTAAAAATGGCAATTTTGGTCACTCTGAGGGGTTAAAAAGTGGTTATTCAACATGAGGCACGATCCATTTGACATTTTGAATCATTTTTGGTATAGTCCGAAAAATTCATTTTCTGATGAAAAACGATGACTCCGGACCTGTCGAACGTCCCCAAAATGGTCCATATCGAAGACATTTTAACATTTAATCCTTTGACTCCAAATGACTGTTGGATGTGAATTATGACTTTTTCAACTAAAATAAGTGCGTTTAAAGTCATTTATGTGCCTGAAATTGGTCAAAATTGAAGCTTTTGTGTAAGCAAAACTCTGTAAAAATGGCAATTTTGGTCACTCTGAGGGGTTAAAAAGTGGTTATTCAACATGAGGCAAGATCCATTTGACATTTTGAATCATTTTTGGTACAGTCCGAAAAATAAATTTTTTGATGAAAAACGATGACTCCGGACCTGTCGAACATCCCCAAAATGGTCCATATCGATGAAATTTTAACATTTAATCTTTTGACTCCAAACGACTGTTGGATGTGAATTATGACTTTTTCAAATAAAATAAGTGTGTTTAAAGTCATTTATGTGCCTGAAATTGGTCAAAATTGAAGCTTTTGAGTAAGCAAAACTCTGTAAAATTGGCAATTTTGGTCACTCTGAGGGGTTAAAAAGTGGTTATTCAACATGAGGCACGATCAATTTGACATTTTGAATCATTTTTGGTATAGTCCGAAAAATTCATTTTCTGATGAAAAACGATGACTCCGGACCTGTCGAACATCCCCAAAATGGTCCATATCGATGAAATTTTAACATTTAATCTTTTGACTCCAAACGACTGTTGGATGTGAATTATGACTTTTTCAAATAAAATAAGTGTGTTTAAAGTCATTTATGTGCCTGAAATTGGTCAAAATTGAAGCTTTTGAGTAAGCAAAACTCTGTAAAAATGGCAATTTTGGTCACTCTGAGGGGTTAAAAAGTGGTTATTCAACATGAGGCACGATCAATTTGACATTTTGAATCATTTTTGGTATAGTCCGAAAAATTCATTTTCTGATGAAAAACGATGACTCCGGACCTGTCGAACGTCCCCAAAATGGTCCATATCGATGAAGTTTTAACATTTAATCTTTTGACTCCAAACGACTGTTGGATGTGAATTATGACTTTTTCAACTAAAATAAGTGTGTTTAAAGTCATTTATGTGCCTGAAAATGGTCAAAATTGAAGCTTTTGTGTAAGCAAAACTCTGTAAAAATGGCAATTTTGGTCACTCTGAGGGGTTAAAAAGTGGTTATTCAACATGAGGCACGATCAATTTGACATTTTGAATCATTTTTGGTATAGTCCGAAAAATTCATTTTCTGATGAAAAACGATGACTCCGGACCTGTCCAACGTCCCCAAAATGGTCCATATCGATGAAGTTTTAACATTTAATCTTTTGACTCCAAACGACTGTTGGATGTGAATTAAGTCTTTTTCAACTAAAATAAGTGTGTTTAAAGTAATTTATGTGCCTGAAATTGGTCAAAAGTGAAGCTTTTGTGTAAGCAAAACTCTGTAAAAATGGCAATTTTGGTCACTCTGAGGGGTTAAAAAGTGGTTATTCAACATGAGGCACGATCAATTTGACATTTTGAATCATTTTTGGTATAGTCCGAAAAATTCATTTTCTGATGAAAAACGATGACTCCGGACCTGTCGAACGTCCCCAAAATGGTCCATATCGATGAAGTTTTAACATTTAATCTTTTGACTCCAAACGACTGTTGGATGTGAATTATGACTTTTTCAACTAAAATAAGTGTGTTTAAAGTCATTTATGTGCCTGAAAATGGTCAAAATTGAAGCTTTTGTGTAAGCAAAACTCTGTAAAAATGGCAATTTTGGTCACTCTGAGGGGTTAAAAAGTGGTTATTCAACATGAGGCACGATCAATTTGACATTTTGAATCATTTTTGGTATAGTCCGAAAAATTCATTTTCTGATGAAAAACGATGACTCCGGACCTGTCCAACGTCCCCAAAATGGTCCATATCGTTGAAATTTTAACATTTAATCTTTTGACTCCAAATGACTGTTGGATGTGAATTATGACTTTTTCAACTAAAATAAGTGTGTTTAAAGTCATTTATGTGCCTGAAAATGGTCAAAATTGAAGCTTTTGTGTAAGCAAAACTCTGTAAAAATGGCAATTTTGGTCACTCTGAGGGGTCAAAAAGTGGTTATTCAACATGAGGCACGATCCATTTGACATTTTGAATCATTTTTGGTACAGTCCGAAAAATTAATTTTTTGATGAAAAACGATGACTCCGGACCTGTCGAACATCCCCAAAATGGTCCATATCGATGAAATTTTAACATTTAATCTTTTGACTCCAAACGACTGTTGGATGTGAATTAAGTCTTTTTCAACTAAAATAAGTGTGTTTAAAGTAATTTATGTGCCTGAAATTGGTCAAAATTTAAGCTTTTGTGTAAGCAAAACTCTGTAAAAAAGGCAATTTTGGTCACTCTGAGGGGTTAAAAAGTGGTTATTCAACCTGAGGCACCATCACTTTGACATTTTGAATCATTTTTTGGTACAGTCCGAAAAATTCATTTTCTGATGAAAAACGATGACTCCGGACCTGTCGAATGTCCCCAAAATGGTCCATATCGATGAAATTTTAACATTTAATCTTTTGACTCCAAACAACTGTTGGATGTGAATAAAGTCTTTTTCAACTAAAATAAGTGTGTTTAAAGTCATTTATGTGCCTGAAATTGGTCAAAATTGAAGCTTTTGTGTAAGCAAAACTCTGTAAAAATGGCAATTTTGGTCACTCTGATGGGTTAAAAAGTGGTTATTCAACATGAGGCACGATCTATTTGACATTTTGAATCATTTTTGGTATAGTCTGAAAAATTCATTTTCTGATGAAAAACGATGACTCCGGACCTGTCGAACGTCCCCAAAATAGTCCATATCGATGAACGATGAAATTTTAACATTTAATCTTTTGACTCCAAACGACTGTTGGATGTGAATTATGACTTTTTCAACTAAAATAAGTGTGTTTAAAGTCAATTATGTGCCTGAAATTGGTCAAAATTGAAACTTTTGAGTAAGCAAAACTCTGTAAAAATGGCAATTTTGGTCACTCTGAGGGGTTAAAAAGTGGTTATTCAACCTGAGGCACCATCACTTTGACATTTTGAATCATTTTTGGTACAGTCCGAAAAATTCATTTTCTGATGAAAAACGATGACTCCGGACCTGTCGAACGTTCCCAAAATGGTCCATATCGATGAAATTTTAACATTTAATCTTTTGACTCCAAACAACTGTTGGATGTGAATTAAGTCTTTTTCAACTAAAATAAGTGTGTTTAAAGTCATTTATGTGCCTGAAATTGGTCAAAATTGAAACTTTTGTGTAAGCAAAACTCTGTAAAAATGGCAATTTTGGTCTCTCTAAGGGGTTAAAAAGTGGTTATTCAACATGAGGCACCATCACTTTGACATTTTGAATCATTTTTGGTACAGTCCGAAAAATTAATTTTCTGATGAAAAACGATGACTCCGGACCTGTCGAACGTCCCCAAAATGGTCCATATCGATGACATTTTAACATTTAATCTTTTGACTCCAAACAACTGTTGGATGTGAATTATGACTTTTTCAACTAAAATAAGTGTGTTTAAAGTCATTTATGTGCCTGAAATTGGTCAAAATTGAAGCTTTTGAGTAAGCAAAACTCTGTAAAAATGGCAATTTTGGTCACTCTGAGGGGTTAAAAAATGGTTATTCAACATGAGGCACGATCAATTTGACATTTTGAATCATTTTTGGTATAGTCCGAAAATTTCATTTTCTGATGAAAAACGATGACTCCGGACCTGTCGAACGTCCCCAAAATGGTCCATATCGATGAAATTTTAACATTTAATCTTTTGACTCCAAACAAATGTTGGATGTGAATTAAGTCTTTTTCAACTAAAATAAGTGTGTTTAAAGTGATTTATGTGCCTGAAATTGGTCAAAATTGAAGCTTTTGTGTAAGCAAAACTCTGTAAAAATGGCAATTTTGGTCACTCTGAGGGGTTAAAAAGTGGTTATTCAACATGAGGCACGATCTATTTGACATTTTGAATCATTTTTGGTATAGTCCGAAAAATTCATTTTCTGATGAAAAACGATGACTCCGGACCTGTCGAACGTCCCCAAAATGGTCCATATCGATGAAATTTTAACATTTAATCTTTTGACTCCAAACGACTGTTGGATGTGAATTATGACTTTTTCAACTAAAATAAGTGTGTTTAAAGTCATTTATGTGCCTGAAATTGGTCAAAATTGAAGCTTTTGAGTAAGCAAAACTCTGTAAAAATGGCAATTTTGGTCACTCTGAGGGGTTAAAAAATGGTTATTCAACATGAGGCACGATCAATTTGACATTTTGAATCATTTTTGGTATAGTCCGAAAATTTCATTTTCTGATGAAAAACTATGACTCCGGACCTGTCGAACGTCCCCAAAATGGTCCATATCGATGAAATTTTAACATTTAATCTTTTGACTCCAAACGACTGTTGGATGCGAATTAAGTCTTTTTCAACTAAAATAAGTGTGTTTAAAGTCATTTATGTGCTGAAATTGGTCAAAATTGAAACTTTTGAGTAAGCAAAACTCTGTAAAAATGGCAATTTCGGTCACTCTGAGGGGTTAAAAAGTGGTTATTCAACATGAGGCACCATCACTTTGACATTTTGAATCATTTTTGGTACAGTCCGAAAAATTCATTTTCTGATGAAAAACGATGACTCCGGACCTGTCGAACGTACCCAAAATGGTCCATATCGATGAAATTTTAACATTTAATCTTTTGACTCCAAACAACAGTTGGATGTGAATTAAGTCCTTTTCAACTAAAATAAGTGTGTTTAAAGTCATTTATGTGCCTGAAATTGGTCAAAATTGAAGCTTTTGAGTAAGCAAAACTCTGTAAAAATGGCAATTTTGGTCACTCTGAGGGGTTAAAAAGTGGTTATTCAACATGAGGCACGATCAATTTGACATTTTGAATCATTTTTGGTATAGTCCGAAAAATTCATTTTCTGATGAAAAACGATGATTCCGGACCTGTCGAACATCCCCAAAATGGTCCATATCGATGAAATTTTAACATTTAATCTTTTGACTCCAAACGACTGTTGGATGTGAATTATGACTTTTTCAAATAAAATAAGTGTGTTTAAAGTCATTTATGTGCCTGAAATTGGTCAAAATTGAAGCTTTTGAGTAAGCAAAACCTTGTAAAAATGGCAATTTTGGTCACTCTGAGGGGTTAAAAAGTGGTTATTCAACATGAGGCACGATCAATTTGACATTTTGAATCATTTTTGGTATAGTCCGAAAAATTCATTTTCTGATGAAAAACGATGACTCCGGACCTGTCGAACGTCCCCAAAATGGTCCATATCGATGAAGTTTTAACATTTAATCTTTTGACTCCAAACGACTGTTGGATGTGAATTATGACTTTTTCAACTAAAATAAGTGTGTTTAAAGTCATTTATGTGCCTGAAAATGGTCAAAATTGAAGCTTTTGTGTAAGCAAAACTCTGTAAAAATGGCAATTTTGGTCACTCTGAGGGGTTAAAAAGTGGTTATTCAACATGAGGCACGATCAATTTGACATTTTGAATCATTTTTGGTATAGTCCGAAAAATTCATTTTCTGATGAAAAACGATGACTCCGGACCTGTCCAACGTCCCCAAAATGGTCCATATCGATGAAGTTTTAACATTTAATCTTTTGACTCCAAACGACTGTTGGATGTGAATTAAGTCTTTTTCAACTAAAATAAGTGTGTTTAAAGTAATTTATGTGCCTGAAATTGGTCAAAATTGAAGCTTTTGTGTAAGCAAAACTCTGTAAAAATGGCAATTTTGGTCACTCTGAGGGGTTAAAAAGTGGTTATTCAACATGAGGCACGATCCATTTGACATTTTGAATCATTTTTGGTATAGTCCGAAAAATTCATTTTCTGATGAAAAACGATGACTCCGGACCTGTCGAACGTCCCCAAAATGGTCCATATCGTTGAAATTTTAACATTTAATCTTTTGACTCCAAATGACTGTTGGATGTGAATTATGACTTTTTCAACTAAAATAAGTGTGTTTAAAGTCATTTATGTGCCTGAAAATGGTCAAAATTGAAGCTTTTGTGTAAGCAAAACTCTGTAAAAATGGCAATTTTGGTCACTCTGAGGGGTTAAAAAGTGGTTATTCAACATGAGGCACGATCCATTTGACATTTTGAATCATTTTTGGTACAGTCCGAAAAATTAATTTTTTGATGAAAAACGATGACTCCGGACCTGTCGAACATCCCCAAAATGGTCCATATCGATGAAATTTTAACATTTAATCTTTTGACTCCAAACGACTGTTGGATGTGAATTAAGTCTTTTTCAACTAAAATAAGTGTGTTTAAAGTAATTTATGTGCCTGAAATTGGTCAAAATTTAAGCTTTTGTGTAAGCAAAACTCTGTAAAAAAGGCAATTTTGGTCACTCTGAGGGGTTAAAAAGTGGTTATTCAACCTGAGGCACCATCACTTTGACATTTTGAATCATTTTTTGGTACAGTCCGAAAAATTCATTTTCTGATGAAAAACGATGACTCCGGACCTGTCGAATGTCCCCAAAATGGTCCATATCGATGAAATTTTAACATTTAATCTTTTGACTCCAAACAACTGTTGGATGTGAATAAAGTCTTTTTCAACTAAAATAAGTGTGTTTAAAGTCATTTATGTGCCTGAAATTGGTCAAAATTGAAGCTTTTGTGTAAGCAAAACTCTGTAAAAATGGCAATTTTGGTCACTCTGATGGGTTAAAAAGTGGTTATTCAACATGAGGCACGATCTATTTGACATTTTGAATCATTTTTGGTATAGTCCGAAAAATTCATTTTCTGATGAAAAACGATGACTCCGGACCTGTCGAACGTCCCCAAAATAGTCCATATCGATGAACGATGAAATTTTAACATTTAATCTTTTGACTCCAAACGACTGTTGGATGTGAATTATGACTTTTTCAACTAAAATAAGTGTGTTTAAAGTCATTTATGTGCCTGAAATTGGTCAAAATTGAAGCTTTTGAGTAAGCAAAACTCTGTAAAAATGGCAATTTTGGTCACTCTGAGGGGTTAAAAAATGGTTATTCAACATGAGGCACGATCAATTTGACATTTTGAATCATTTTTGGTATAGTCCGAAAATTTCATTTTCTGATGAAAAACGATGACTCCGGACCTGTCGAACGTCCCCAAAATGGTCCATATCGATGAAATTTTAACATTTAATCTTTTGACTCCAAACAAATGTTGGATGTGAATTAAGTCTTTTTCAACTAAAATAAGTGTGTTTAAAGTGATTTATGTGCCTGAAATTGGTCAAAATTGAAGCTTTTGTGTAAGCAAAACTCTGTAAAAATGGCAATTTTGGTCACTCTGAGGGGTTAAAAAGTGGTTATTCAACATGAGGCACGATCTATTTGACATTTTGAATCATTTTTGGTATAGTCCGAAAAAATCATTTTCTGATGAAAAACGATGACTCCGGACCTGTCGAACGTCCCCAAAATGGTCCATATCGATGAAATTTTAACATTTAATCTTTTGACTCCAAACGACTGTTGGATGTGAATTATGACTTTTTCAACTAAAATAAGTGTGTTTAAAGTCATTTATGTGCCTGAAATTGGTCAAAATTGAAGCTTTTGAGTAAGCAAAACTCTGTAAAAATGGCAATTTTGGTCACTCTGAGGGGTTAAAAAATGGTTATTCAACATGAGGCACGATCAATTTGACATTTTGAATCATTTTTGGTATAGTCCGAAAATTTCATTTTCTGATGAAAAACTATGACTCCGGACCTGTCGAACGTCCCCAAAATGGTCCATATCGATGAAATTTTAACATTTAATCTTTTGACTCCAAACGACTGTTGGATGTGAATTAAGTCTTTTTCAACTAAAATAAGTGTGTTTAAAGTCATTTATGTGCTGAAATTGGTCAAAATTGAAACTTTTGAGTAAGCAAAACTCTGTAAAAATGGCAATTTCGGTCACTCTGAGGGGTTAAAAAGTGGTTATTCAACATGAGGCACCATCACTTTGACATTTTGAATCATTTTTGGTACAGTCCGAAAAATTCATTTTCTGATGAAAAACGATGACTCCGGACCTGTCGAACGTACCCAAAATGGTCCATATCGATGAAATTTTAACATTTAATCTTTTGACTCCAAACAACTGTTGGATGTGAATTAAGTCCTTTTCAACTAAAATAAGTGTGTTTAAAGTCATTTATGTGCCTGAAATTGGTCAAAATTGAAGCTTTTGTGTAAGCAAAACTCTGTAAAAATGGCAATTTTGGTCACTCTGAGGGGTTAAAAAGTGGTTATTCAACATGAGGCAAGATCCATTTGACATTTTGAATCATTTTTGGTACAGTCCGAAAAATTAATTTTTTGATGAAAAACGATGACTCCGGACCTGTCGAACATCCCCAAAATGGTCCATATCGATGAAATTTTAACATTTAATCTTTTGACTCCAAACGACTGTTGGATGTGAATTATGACTTTTTCAAATAAAATAAGTGTGTTTAAAGTCATTTATGTGCCTGAAATTGGTCAAAATTGAAGCTTTTGAGTAAGCAAAACTCTGTAAAAATTGCAATTTTGGTCACTCTGAGGGGTTAAAAAGTGGTTATTCAACATGAGGCACGATCTATTTGACATTTTGAATCATTTTTGGTATAGTCCGAAAAATTCATTTTCTGATGAAAAACGATGACTCCGGACCTGTCGAACGTCCCCAAAATGGTCCATATCGATGAACGATGAAATTTTAACATTTAATCTTTTGACTCCAAACGACTGTTGGATGTGAATTATGACTTTTTCAACTAAAATAAGTGTGTTTAAAGTCAATTATGTGCCTGAAATTGGTCAAAATTGAAACTTTTGAGTAAGCAAAACTCTGTAAAAATGGCAATTTTGGTCACTCTGAGGGGTTAAAAAGTGGTTATTCAACCTGAGGCACCATCACTTTGACATTTTGGATCATTTTTGGTACAGTCCGAAAAAGTCATTTTCTGATGAAAAACGATGACTCCGGACCTGTCGAACGTCCCCAAAATGGTCCATATCGATGAAATTTTAACATTTAATCTTTTGACTCCAAACGACTGTTGGATGTGAATTATGACTTTTTCATCTAAAATAAGTGTGTTTAAAGTCATTTATGTGCCTGAAATTGGTCAAAATTGAAGCTTTTGTGTAAGCAAACCTCTGTAAAAATGGCAATTTTGGTCACTCTGAGCGGTTAAAAAGTGGTTGTTCAACATGAGGCACGATCCATTTGACATTTTGAATCATTTTTGGTACAGTCCGAAAAATTAATTTTTTTGATGAAAAACGATGACTCTGGACCTGTCGAACATCCCCAAAATGGTCCATATCGATGAAATTTTAACATTTAATCTTTTGACTCCAAACGACTGTTGGATGTGAATTAAGTCTTTTTCAACTAAAATAAGTGTGTTTAAAGTAATTTATGTGCCTGAAATTGGTCAAAATTGAAGCTTTTGTGTAAGCAAAACTCTGTAAAAAAGGCAATTTTGGTCACTCTGAGGGGTTAAAAAGTGGTTATTCAACATGAGGCACCATCACTTTGACATTTTGAATCATTTTTGGTACAGTCCGAAAAATTCATTTTCTGATGAAAAACGATGACTCCGGACCTGTCGAACGTACCCAAAATGGTCCATATCGATGAAATTTTAACATTTAATCTTTTGACTCCAAACGACTGTTGGATGTGAATTATGACTTTTTCAAATAAAATAAGTGTGTTTAAAGTCATTTATGTGCCTGAAATTGGTCAAAATTGAAGCTTTTGAGTAAGCAAAACTCTGTAAAAATGGCAATTTTGGTCACTCTGAGGGGTTAAAAAGTGGTTATTCAACATGAGGCACGATCAATTTGACATTTTGAATCATTTTTGGTATAGTCCGAAAAATTCATTTTCTGATGAAAAACGATGACTCCGGACCTGTCGAACGTCCCCAAAATGGTCCATATCGATGAAATTTTAACATTTAATCTTTTGACTCCAAACGACTGTTGGATGTGAATTAAGTCTTTTTCAACTAAAATAAGTGTGTTTAAAGTAATTTATGTGCCTGAAATTGGTCAAAATTGAAGCTTTTGTGTAAGCAAAACTCTGTAAAAATGGCAATTTTGGTCACTCTGAGGGGTTAAAAAGTGGTTATTCAACATGAAGCACGATCCATTTGACATTTTGAATCATTTTTGGTATAGTCCGAAAAATTCATTTTCTGATGAAAAACGATGACTCCGGACCTGTCGAACGTCCCAAAAATGGTCCATATCGTCGAAATTTTAACATTTAATCTTTTGACTCCAAATGACTGTTGGATGTGAATTATGACTTTTTCAACTAAAATAAGTGTGTTTAAAGTCATTTATGTGCCTGAAAATGGTCAAAATTGAAGCTTTTGTGTAAGCAAAACTCTGTAAAAATGGCAATTTTGGTCACTCTGAGGGGTTAAAAAGTGGTTATTCAACATGAGGCACGATCCATTTGACATTTTGAATCATTTTTGGTACAGTCCGAAAAATTAATTTTTTGATGAAAAACGATGACTCCGGACCTGTCGAACATCCCCAAAATGGTCCATATCGATGACATTTTAACATTTAATCTTTTGACTCCAAACGACTGTTGGATGTGAATTAAGTCTTTTTCAACTAAAATAAGTGTGTTTAAAGTAATTTATGTGCCTGAAATTGGTCAAAATTGAAGCTTTTGTGTAAGCAAAACTCTGTAAAAAAGGCAATTTTGGTCACTCTGAGGAGTTAAAAAGTGGTTATTCAACTTGAGGCACCATCACTTTGACATTTTGAATCATTTTTTGGTACAGTCCGAAAAATTCATTTTCTGATGAAAAACGATGACTCCGGACCTGTCGAATGTCCCCAAAATGGTCCATATCGATGAAATTTCAACATTTAATCTTTTGACTCCAAACAACTGTTGGATGTGAATAAAGTCTTTTTCAACTAAAATAAGTGTGTTTAAAGTCATTTATGTGCCTGAAATTGGTCAAAATTGAAGCTTTTGAGTAAGCAAAACTCTGTAAAAATGGCAATTTTGGTCACTCTGAGGGGTTAAAAAGTGGTTATTCAACATGAGGCACGATCTATTTGACATTTTGAATCATTTTTGGTATAGTCCGAAAAATTCATTTTCTGATGAAAAACGATGACTCCGGACCTGTCGAACGTCCCCAAAATGGTCCATATCGATGAACGATGAAATTTTAACATTTAATCTTTTGACTCCAAACGACTGTTGGATGTGAATTATGACTTTTTCAACTAAAATAAGTGTGTTTAAAGTCAATTATGTGCCTGAAATTGGTCAAAATTGAAACTTTTGAGTAAGCAAAACTCTGTAAAAATGGCAATTTTGGTCACCCTGAGGGGTTAAAAAGTGGTTATTCAACCTGAGGCACCATCACTTTGACATTTTGGATCATTTTTGGTACAGTCCGAAAAATTCATTTTCTGATGAAAAACGATGACTCCGGACCTGTCGAACGTCCCCAAAATGGTCCATATCGATGAAATTTTAACATTTAATCTTTTGACTCCAAACGACTGTTGGATGTGAATTATGACTTTTTCATCTAAAATAAGTGTGTTTAAAGTCATTTATGTGCCTGAAATTGGTCAAAATTGAAGCTTTTGTGTAAGCAAACCTCTGTAAAAATGGCAATTTTGGTCACTCTGAGCGGTTAAAAAGTGGTTGTTCAACATGAGGCACGATCCATTTGACATTTTGAATCATTTTTGGTACAGTCCGAAAAATTAATTTTTTTGATGAAAAACGATGACTCTGGACCTGTCGAACATCCCCAAAATGGTCCATATCGATGAAATTTTAACATTTAATCTTTTGACTCCAAACGACTGTTGGATGTGAATTAAGTCTTTTTCAACTAAAATAAGTGTGTTTAAAGTAATTTATGTGCCTGAAATTGGTCAAAATTGAAGCTTTTGTGTAAGCAAAACTCTGTAAAAAAAGGCAATTTTGGTCACTCTGAGGGGTTAAAAAGTGGTTATTCAACATGAGGCACCATCACTTTGACATTTTGAATCATTTTTGGTACAGTCCGAAAAATTCATTTTCTGATGAAAAACGATGACTCCGGACCTGTCGAACGTACCCAAAATGGTCCATATCGATGAAATTTTAACATTTAATCTTTTGACTCCAAACGACTGTTGGATGTGAATTATGACTTTTTCAAATAAAATAAGTGTGTTTAAAGTCATTTATGTGCCTGAAATTGGTCAAAATTGAAGCTTTTGAGTAAGCAAAACTCTGTAAAAATGGCAATTTTGGTCACTCTGAGGGGTTAAAAAGTGGTTATTCAACATGAGGCACGATCAATTTGACATTTTGAATCATTTTTGGTATAGTCCGAAAAATTCATTTTCTGATGAAAAACGATGACTCCGGACCTGTCGAACGTCCCCAAAATGGTCCATATCGATGAAATTTTAACATTTAATCTTTTGACTCCAAACGACTGTTGGATGTGAATTAAGTCTTTTTCAACTAAAATAAGTGTGTTTAAAGTAATTTATGTGCCTGAAATTGGTCAAAATTGAAGCTTTTGTGTAAGCAAAACTCTGTAAAAATGGCAATTTTGGTCACTCTGAGGGGTTAAAAAGTGGTTATTCAACATGAAGCACGATCCATTTGACATTTTGAATCATTTTTGGTATAGTCCGAAAAATTCATTTTCTGATGAAAAACGATGACTCCGGACCTGTCGAACGTCCCAAAAATGGTCCATATCGTCGAAATTTTAACATTTAATCTTTTGACTCCAAATGACTGTTGGATGTGAATTATGACTTTTTCAACTAAAATAAGTGTGTTTAAAGTCATTTATGTGCCTGAAAATGGTCAAAATTGAAGCTTTTGTGTAAGCAAAACTCTGTAAAAATGGCAATTTTGGTCACTCTGAGGGGTTAAAAAGTGGTTATTCAACATGAGGCACGATCCATTTGACATTTTGAATCATTTTTGGTACAGTCCGAAAAATTAATTTTTTGATGAAAAACGATGACTCCGGACCTGTCGAACATCCCCAAAATGGTCCATATCGATGACATTTTAACATTTAATCTTTTGACTCCAAACGACTGTTGGATGTGAATTAAGTCTTTTTCAACTAAAATAAGTGTGTTTAAAGTAATTTATGTGCCTGAAATTGGTCAAAATTGAAGCTTTTGTGTAAGCAAAACTCTGTAAAAAAGGCAATTTTGGTCACTCTGAGGAGTTAAAAAGTGGTTATTCAACTTGAGGCACCATCACTTTGACATTTTGAATCATTTTTTGGTACAGTCCGAAAAATTCATTTTCTGATGAAAAACGATGACTCCGGACCTGTCGAATGTCCCCAAAATGGTCCATATCGATGAAATTTCAACATTTAATCTTTTGACTCCAAACAACTGTTGGATGTGAATAAAGTCTTTTTCAACTAAAATAAGTGTGTTTAAAGTCATTTATGTGCCTGAAATTGGTCAAAATTGAAGCTTTTGAGTAAGCAAAACTCTGTAAAAATGGCAATTTTGGTCACTCTGAGGGGTTAAAAAGTGGTTATTCAACATGAGGCACGATCCATTTGACATTTTGAATCATTTTTGGTATAGTCCGAAAAATTCATTTTCTGATGAAAAACGATGACTCCGGACCTGTCGAACGTCCCCAAAATGGTCCATATCGATGACATTTTAACATTTAATCCTTTGAATCCAAACGACTGTTGGATGTGAATTATGACTTTTTCAACTAAAATAAGTGCGTTTAAAGTCATTTATGTGCCTGAAATTGGACAAAATTGAAGCTTTTGTGTAAGCAAAACTCTGTAAAAATGGCAATTTTGGTCACTCTGAGGGGTTAAAAAGTGGTTATTCAACATAAGGCACGATCTATTTGACATTTTGAATAATTTTTGGTATAGTCTGAAAAATTCATTTTCTGATGAAAAACGATGACTCCGGACCTGTCGAACGTCCCCAAAATGGTCCATATCGATGAAATTTTAACATTTAATCTTTTGACTCCAAACAAATGTTGGATGTGAATTAAGTCTTTTTCAACTAAAATAAGTGTGTTTAAAGGGATTTATGTGCCTGAAATTGGTCAAAATTGAAGCTTTTGTGTAAGCAAAACTCTGTAAAAATGGCAATTTTGGTCACTCTGAGGGGTTAAAAAGTGGTTATTCAACATGAGGCACGATCTATTTGACATTTTGAATCATTTTTGGTATAGTCCGAAAAATTCATTTTCTGATGAAAAACGATGACTCCGGACCTGTCGAACGTCCCCAAAATGGTCCATATCGATGAAATTTTAACATTTAATCTTTTGACTCCAAACGACTGTAGTGTAGTTCCTAGTTTCCCACTAGGCCCTGCGCATTGGAATAACATAAACAGTAGTATCGACGTGGAACTGCTTATATTCCAGGCCTCCACTGACTATGCTAAACTTAATTGGGTTGTGTTACCAACTAGCTCAGAAGTCACTGGAAACTTTCTTCTCTGCATAGGAAGTGATCAGCTTCCTTGGCACAGACAAGAAGGGATTCAGCTTTCCAACAACCGTGCAACATGACAACTTTGCTCCTCAGATCAAGAGTCGATCTCTAGGGTCGTGTGAAACAATAGACACAGATTTCACTCAGTCAGTCTAGTGCAGTTTACTTTCACAGTATGTAGAGAATAGAGAGACGGGCGTGTATCAATAAAGGTTAACATTTATTGAACAGTCTTTCTTCTCATACAAGAGAAATGTATTGCCACAATTGCAATAACTGTTATTATGAAAAGTACGTACAGTAAGATAAGAATAGCGAAATAGAACTGTAAAAGCATTGATATGGTTTCTTAGCCATACAATGGTTTAAAAGTAATAAAACATATATACAGTCATATATACATTAGGCTAACATACTCAACTGGTGCTTCTAACTACGCCTACCCCAGTGTGCCTGACCTAAGCCTAACACGTGAGAAGGGGGAGTAAGTAAGTAGCTTAAGTTAAGTTGGTTTTGCCAAGGTTTGTTTCAAGAATTCTCGTCTAAGGGTTTAGTCAACACCATACCTCTGAATAGAATGATGGAGGATTGGTATCTCCTTCAGGGGTCTCTCTCGATATCCCAGTCACCCGCGAGGGTAAACCGGAAGCGCCGGGACTGGATTTCTCTGCACGAGAAAGGCAGCGGCTTCTCTCAGCGCGTCTGGAGGAAGGAGGGGTGACAGCGTCCGCGGGCAGCTGGGCTGGATGTCTTCGCAGAGGACGGCTGCACGGCTCCTCAAGCGTACTGCACCATAGGTCGCGCTGTAGCGGCGATAATGGTAATCAGTAGCTTCACCACCACAGGATAGCAGGCTGCAGCGACAGGCAACGCTCAACAGCAGTTAGCTTCGCTCTCACAGCTCACAGCTTCGCATTGCTTAAGGCAACGTCGGTAATATTTATACCTGACAGGTGCCGGGTTTGACGCAAGTTTGCTGGACATAAGACGTCAATTAAAGATGTCACTAGGAAGTGGCAGCTATCAGTTGCTCATTAGAGTTCCATTACTAATCAAAACATAGCAAGCGGGGATTTCCAGGTTTGCTAAGTTTTTATCTTGTTGAAGAACTCGGAGTGTTATCTAGGAATATCAGATAGTGACTGCTGCTCTGTCATTGCACTAATTGGTCGCAAAGGAAGTAGCAGAGAGTCATGCTGGAATGTGGCTCTGTGGCTCTGCTCGTGTGAGGCCAGAGATGACTTTACAGAAAATCGCACTTGAACGGTTATGCCAATATAGGGAATAAATGGATTTATAGCCGAATAGGGGCATAAGGTCACAGTATCGATCAGGAACCTAGATAAGCACATGACACCCACTCCACGAATTCATGTCCATCAAAATTACTAAAACTAAGCAATTTAGATGTATGTGTAACATTGTGTAACATAGCCCACCCCAAAATACATAAATGCATTCGAAATAGGCGTACTTGTAATACATGGAATTTAGGTACTGTACGTTTTTTAAAGCATAGTAATCATTCAAAAGGTATTGCATATGAAGTCAATGAATGATTATGCAAAAGAATTACACATGAAGTACCTCTGACAGAAGAAATGCGAGATAAATCATCACATAAAAATGCATTGTAATAATATGTGTGCTAGAGGCTGGTGTTATGTTGTTATGTCTCTAGATGTGTTTTTCAGAAATAGAAGTGTGAAGCTTCTGTTCTCTAAGAATAGTTTTTACGTTAAGCAAAGAATTGTTCGTGCCAAAAGGAGAGGGTCAATATTTTTAAAAATTGTCCAATTCAAAGAAAAAATCAGTTTACCAAAGCTCCTGGCAGTTTTATGTTGATCAAAACTGAAGGCCGAATTCAGAGTTCATGGGAACGCCGTGTGTCGGAAAGCTATTCAAAAGTTATTGTTTCTCTGTTGGTGAGAACATCGTATCAGACAGGCTCGCAAAGAATTGGTCTACAAAATCAGGTGATAGTTCAACCAAATTAGATAGCGCTGAAACTTGGCAGGTGTGAGAATGATTGCTGTCATCGAATGCAGGATCAGCAATGCTCACAGAACGTTGTACCTGGATGATGTTGCTTTTGTCACTCGCTCCACTGTTACCACTTGGCTGTAGTACAGGAGTCTCCACGAATGCCGTCATCAGGATTGGTAGCCGCTGGGGACAACACAATGCGTGAGCCGTTATTGGACTTAGCAAAGTATCGACGTCCATTGGTACTGCTGATGGAAGTGAAAGACAGATGTCCAACACGCATTCCTCGCCGCAAAGCATACACCGTAGCACAGGTAAAATGCAATTTTGCCATATCGGTCTGAATGAAAGGAACCAGGTCATGTTTAGATCTCTCAGCCTGGCCAATCCGAGGACGTTAGTTATCCTGTCCCTGTAGCGCATTGCTAGGATTGTTTCTTCCATTCCCATGGGAGCTATGTCTGAGCCGAGGCTTGCCATAACGTAGCAGAAGGGTCAAAAATAGAATCCCTGCGATGAGTCCAAAAAATAGTGGAATACCACCAAAGATGGAGTGCACAAAATTAGGAAAGATCCCCAAAATTGCCTGGAAGGGTGTTAGCAGTCCCGTAAAGACTGTCTTAAATATGCCTGGGATGCTTGTAGCACTAGACATGTTAAGGAGTTGGTCGAGCATTTGTACGAAATGCACGGGGCAATTTGTTGATAAAAGGTCATGGACTTCAGTAGCCGTCCTTGCGACTAGAAGATCATACGTCTCTTTAGATGACGTTATAGGCACTGTTGTCTGTAAAAGCACAGATTTCATTTTGCTTAATGTATCAATTCGTATAGAATAGAGATTCAGACGAGGCCAGAGGGGAGTCACTGTGTCTGGAGGCCCGCTCGGGAACAATGCTTGCATGCAACATTTGACCATGGACGTTACTTGTACTAGATAACTTAGTCCGGGCGCGAGGCCACAGCACCTGTGATCCGTTCTTAGAATGTAACTCCCGTTTGCGAGTTGCATAAAGAAGGGCTCTATCTGAGTTGCAGGTGTGACTAGCTGGTGGCATGAAAGGTTGTTTGAATTGCCATCACATGCTCCGTGTAAATTAATACCCTGACACAAAAGTATACCGCTTAGTGAGTGTTTACAGTTGTCACCACTAAGAAATACATTTTTGTCGCTGTCACTATAGCAAGAATGAGTGTATGGTAATTTCCATTCGGATTTAACATATCCCTTACCCAATTGTTCATACTGGCCAGCAGGTATGTATTCAAGGCATTTATGAAATCGGAAAGTTGTTATCGGAATTGTGATAATTCCGTGTATTATCCATTCAATGACAGGGCTCTCTGACATTGTCAATGATAATCTCTCGAGTTTCTCGATGCTCAAAATTGTATAGTCTGCTCCTTTCTGTGCCAAACTGATCTGTTTATCAGTAAGGTTAAAAATGGAAAATACTGACGTTGTGTTTATCAGACGCCAAGGCACATAGCCTGAACGAAGATTTTGCAGCGTCCAGCCTAGTTCTATAATAGAGCGTAATTGAGACTGGCCATGTTGTAACATTAGCAAATCTCTGTCTATCACATCAAAGGCAGAGGATACAATATTGTCCAAAGAATATATTCTGGAAGACAGAGTCATTAACCCATTGTCTACCACAGAAAGTGATTTTTCCAAATTAATACGATCAATTTCTCGTATCTTTTCAGCAGTTTCAATTTGCTTTACTTTCCAAGCCTCGTTGTAAGCAGCATAGATACTGGTCGCTATGAAACGCTTTTGACGCTGTTTGCGTGGTCCAAGAATGAAATCGCGCAAATCAGCACCATCTTTTAACAAAGACAAGTGTTGCTTAATTTCAGCCAGTGTGGATGAAGTTAGCCATTCTAGGCAGAGTTTACCTACACTGTATGTGGTTATAATTCCTGGATGTTGTCTCTGGGAATATCTAGGGTCTAATCTGGTCATTTTTAAACCCTGTGTTTTGTTCAGGAATCTATCTTGACAGCTATTTGTGTCTGTAGGCCAGATTAACCACTTTTTCCAATCCGGATGTGTTCTGTTGAAATGTAAAATGTGTGACACGTCTAACTCATTATCTGCAGTTGTATTCTCAGCTATTGGCTTTGGTATAGACGGTGTTTTCATTTCTTTGTTCTTAGCTAGGCCAAGACAAGATGTTTGGTGTACAGTGTCATTTAAAAATAACATTTGTTCTGGTATCATGCAGGTTCTAAACAGTGCTTCTATGCCTTGCACCTGCCAATCTTTTGTACCCCAAATTGATTTTGTTTCAATATTATTTTTCCAATAATCAAAACCAAATGTCATCATTTTGTCATAAAATGCTTCTGAATATATCAATTTAGAATTTGTCAGCATTGTTTTCATGCCTGTTTTATCTAACAGTTTATAATAAAACGTTTCTGCATCACTGGTGTTAAACCCTGAAAAATATTTGAATTTCTCAAAAAATGCTTTAGAACTGCTTTTAGGTGGTGTAGAACAATGTTCCCATTGATTATACATAAAAACATTTCTAGGCTGTGCAGATTTATGCAAGTAATGATCCCCATAGTGGGTATAACAGAATAACTGCTCATAACTAGATGAACCTTGTAAATAATCATGATCTGTGAATCTAGCTGACATTACTAAATCAGACATCATGTCATTAATACTGTTAAAGTCCCAATCATCAGAGAATGTACTAGGTATAACAAAGTCACTTAAGGAAACCTTTAGTTGATGAGGATACTTCAGGATTTCGACCGGACCATAGATCTCATAGTCTGTTTTCTCCCATACTACCCCACCAGGTATTGGAATTGCTGTGACATTTACTGTTGACAGTTCTCTTTTCTTCACGTGGGATGATCTGTGTGGTTTCAGGACTAGGTTGATGTTCTGACTTGCTGTGTCCATTCAATTGTAATGAACTTTCCTAAAATTAAAACTAAAATTAGGCATAGTAGGAGTATGAATACCCCTGAGATGATCCAATGCTCAATCAACGGTGAATCCAGATATAGTTCTTTGATTTGTTGAAGGAGTCCTGTTGTATTTTCTTTAGAATACTTTTTTGTTTCTGGCATCACTTCGGGGTCATTTAAATCTTCAGAGAAGTTGTCGAAGTTGATGAAATAACCAGAGGCAGTTCTGTCAATTGATGGGATTGTTCTTTCAATCTGTCTCTCGGTAGCACTTTCTGATGCCACATCATTGTAGACTGGTGTTGTTTCTTGACGAACTGTTTCAATCTGTGTTTCAAGAGGCACGAGTTCCATGGCTGTATTGCATAGTCCCTCATTGTGCACTGCAGGCTGATCGAATGTGATTAGTCTTTCAGTTTGAACCTCTTGGATTGTTGCAAGTTTGGGTATTCTGTTGTTTCTTGGGAGTCCACTGGGCCTACTGTTGATTATAGGCCACATGCTTGTGGTTTTACCAGGTCGATGGACACGACTCTGTTCTCCTTTTTACCAGCAAGGGGCGGTAGCACAACTGATCTTGTTCCGGTGACTGCTAAGACAGGTACTGCTTTTCTGTAAGAAGGCCCAAATTCCTTCTTAACCGCGATCTTTTCTCTGACTAGATCCCCAATCTTTGGAATCCAGACAGGCCTTGCTGGGGCTGTTGCGGGTGGTGCCTCGTCAGTGGTACTTGGCTGTTGCTTTAACTTTATGTTGCTTAATGATTTTCTTGTTTCATTCAGTTCCTGTAAAACAGCCAAACGGTCTTTTACTTCAAACTGCGTTGTTTCTTTTTGTACCACTGACATCTGACTATCGAGGTCCTGAACGCTCATTCTTATTCCGAACAATAGTTCGTATGGGCTGAAACCTTTTAGAGAATTTCTTGGCATGTTGTTAAGACTAGTCTGGACACTTATTAAATGTTTGACCCACCCAGCGCCTGAACCTAATACCTTCGCTGTTATAGATTGCTTTATATCCCGGTTTTTTCTTTCTACCACACTTGTGCGATGGACAAGAATACCGCAACCCAATTCCCATGCTAGCCATGGCCCCCCCATAAGCTCGAGAGCTGAAAGCAGGACCCTGGTCAGAATGGAACGTGGTTATTGCGTATGTGCCGATATGGACTCGCTAATCTTTTATAACCGTTCTAGCGTCAGCCGAGTGCTGGAGGCCTCATGTTTTAAGTGCTTTTCGTCTTAATGGTGTACACTGGGACGCGCTTCTCTTCTTTGATTGCGCAGATAGACCGCCTTATGCTGTCTAGAAGGGATCCTGAAACTACACTGGCCTGTTCATTACTGCGATCTCTATTGCAGTCTTCACAATTTTGAGCAAAACATTGAATATCTATACTCATTCCTGGCCACCAGTACTCTGATTGCAATTCTTTCAGAGAGGCTTTGATTGTTTGGTGTCTCAGACCCAACCCCATGTGTGCTTCCAGTAGGAGGAAGCCCCTCCTGCTCCTGTTTGGAATTACTCTATCCCCCACTCCAGGGATTCGAGCAAAAGGAACGGAGTTTGCATCGATTATGTATGCATAATTGAGTGGATAGTTTACGGGTAGTGCTGCACAGTCGCCTTTTACGGTCGTTTTTACTGCCAGCATGGTTTCCCCGTCTATATACTTATCTGTACGCTTTTTTGTGGCTACGGAAGCCGGGTTAGTTGCTTCCGCGGTGGCTGTATTAGCCAATGAATTCCCTGCAACGTGAACGCCATCACGCTGAAGACTCTGTGCGTGAATCACGTGAGTCTTTTGTAGTTCTTTACTTAGAAGAGCTACCTCGTTCCAAAGCAATTTATGCTTTATTGTGGCACCTGTGTCATCTTTGTAGTCGTTTTCGATCCAACTCTGCAGTTTATTGTTGTAAGAATTGACGCAAAAATGAGAATCGCACACTATAAGTGTGGGGAATTCGCGTTCTGCATTTTCGAGCGCCATCTTTAAAGATCTGATTTCAGTTCTTTGAACCGAACAGTTTCTTACAGATTCAGTTTTTGTTACTTTCGGTCTGAATTTACCGCACAGCCAACGACCTTTAATGATCGCACATGCTGCATTGTAGGATTTACTCTCTACATTAAAATGCTGTACAAAGCTATCTGTATAGATTATACAGGCATATTGTGGGAGAGGCAGGATTTCGATTGGCAGAGGATATTCTTCTTCATATTCTAAATCATTCAGTTCTGTGTATTGCGGGGCGAAATAGTATTTCACGTCTTCCGCTCCAAGAGAATCTATGCACTGTATCCATTTCGGGTCCAGTGACACTGTAGGCAGGTTTACTGGGCTGAATAGCGCCTCGAAGGCGGATTCCGCTGTAAGGATATTAATCCGTTTGCCGTGTGCTAGTTCTCGTTCATTTGCTAATGCGATTTGCACTGCGTTCACAGTTTTTTCTGTGCGACTGAATGTTTTTTCTGCTTGTGTGTACAAGTGAGATTTAATTGAAATTGGTACCTTTTCTCCCTCATTAGAGGTTAGGTACGTGAATCCGCATCTTCCTGGGATGACTCGGATTACAAGATCGATCGTGTTGTCACGTGTATCTAATTTAGTTTTTGCTAACATGTCTGTTTGCAGTGATCTCAAAATTTCTGTGTGTTTTTGAGTCCACTTGATTTGTTTTAAATCAGGTTTTATTAGTTCGTAGAGAGGTTTAACCCTCTCTGCGTAATTTAGTATGTAAGTTCTTCCGAAATTCAGAAAACCTAGTATTGATTGTAAATTCTTCAGCGTTTTTGGAGCTTGGAGTACAGCGCACTTCTCTAAGAAGTTGTCCGCTAGGCTTTTCCCTTCACTTTGATAATTCGTACCCTAAAAACAGTACTGTCAGATGGGCAATTCGGGACTTTTTAAAGTTGAATTTGTAACCCTCTGCTGCAAACCCAAGTATAATGGTGTTCACTCTTTTCAAGTGAGTATCCAAGTCGTCGTCTGTGAGATAAATATCATCTACGTAAGATAATGCTTCATCATCATAGATTTGTAGTAACTCTGTTACCTTAGCTGAGAATAGTCCTGGGCTGTTCTTGAACCCCTGTGGGAGTCGACAGAATTTTTTCTGTGACCCAAATGCGGAGAAAGCGGTCAAGTATCTGCTTTCTGGTGCAATGTTTTGACAAAAGAAACCATTAGAAATGTCTAATGTCGTTTTGTATTTTTTCCTAACTATATTATTCATTAGGGCTGCACTATGCGAGTTTTGTACTGCAAAAGTTTTGCAACATGTATTAAGGTGTCTGTAGTCCAAAACTAGACGATATGAATTGTCTGGCTTGGAGACAGGAAACAAAGGATTGTTCATTTGAGAGGTGCATGTTTCAATCACCCCTTGGTACTCAAGTTGATCTAAGATCTCCCTGACCTGTTTTTTAGCTTCTTGCTTTATGGGATACTGCCGTTGGGCAGTTGGTTCACTTTTTAGTTGGATTTTGTGAGGTGTAGAATCCTCATCCCATCCTACATGATTTTTATACAATGCAGGTGCCTGGGCTACAGCCCATTTCCTTGCATATGTGTATTTTTTGTGAATCGGTATGTGATTCGAGAAGGCAGGCATAATCACTTCTTCGCCACGAGGGCACTCCCTGACAAACTCCGGGGGCCAATCTTTTTCAGCTAACAGAATATCATAGCCTTTTGAGAGCTTATCCCAAAATAGACCCTTAATTTTCCTAGTCTTATCACCCTCTATACGCAATGTTATTTCGTATATTTTATGGGGCTCGCTAAGTCTGGCGTCGGCAGTTTCAACCTGAATGTATTCATTCGTGTCCACTGTCTCCAGATGACTCATCAAGATCTTGCGCGCTATACTGATCTCTGCTGCACTGTCCAACATTGTCAATGCCCACTCCCCGTTTTTCAACTGTGTCCTCAGTATTTTCGGCATGGTTGATTACTCTAATACTGGCTACCTTCTTTTTCTGAAATTGAGATTTCTTATTTTGAGCAGGTTCCTTGTCTTTGGACTTGGTGTGCTCTCCTGGGTCTGACCGTCCTCTTCTTTCCGAATTCTGTGGAAGAGATCGAGAGGGACGTGTATCAATACTTTGATATCTATCAGGTTTTTTTATATTATCCCTATTTCTAAGGTTATATCTTTTCTCAGAGGGCTCCCTCTGGGGAGACTGGCGTTCTCGAGTCGGAGTTCTCTCCCTCCGTCGAGGAGACCTTCCTCTGGACTGGAAAACTTTTTCCTTGGGACTGGATTGTTTATTTCCATCCCAGCTCTTTTTAGGAGTATTTGAATTATTTTTAATAAATAATTTTTCAGGATTTTCGAGCAGTTGGGGCTTAACTGGTTTCCCACCCAAGCTGTCTCTACCTAATTCTTCATAGCATTTTTCTATGATTTTGGCAAGCTCAACAGGATCTTTTATATCTGTTTCCCTCAACTTCTGGCGAATCGCCACAGATGCTGCTTCTCCCTTTACATTGGCTAATAATATAGCCGTGACCTGCTTGAAGTCTTTCAGTAATTTCATACCTAGATTTAAAGCGGGCTCTGGACCGAATTCATTTTGAATCTGTTTTAGCACGTCTGGTATTACCGCCATAGACGGAACACCGTGTGTTTTTGTGTAAATGGAAGCAAAGACTGTACCCCAAGTGTCACAGTCCTCCACGTGTGGTGCGATTCTCATAGGAAGGCAGATGGTCAAGATTCTGTGTTTCTCAATAGGGGTAGTATCAGGAAATACTGCCTCTATTTGAGTGATTTTCTGGGCTAACCAGAAAGGAATTTGTTCCCGTTTTACGGGTGTTTTACCAAGACATGACTGTATGTTCTGTGGTGTAATTTTATTTGTGTTCCCCTGATGAGGGGTCAGCTGTGGTGTATTAACAGCTGGCTGGACTGTTGCAGTCCGTATTACATATTGGACTAATTGCCTATGTATTTTTATTAATGTGTTTAGCTGTGCTAGCAGCTCTTCTCTAGACATTCTTATAATGTCAGGATGTGGTGTGTAGCTGGCTAGAACCGGCCACGTGGCTCCTGGTCTACCTAGTGGACCGAGCCTGGTTATGTGATCATTGTGTTTTAGGGCGCCATTAAACCAGAGCAGGTGCTCTTGAAATTTAAGTGGAATTTCAACCTCCTCGAAAGGAGCGTACTCTTCCGGAGGTTCCTCTATTTTGTAATAGTGAAACTCTTGTGTTATAGCGTTTACCGCTGGAAAGTTTATCCATGAATAGAATACCTCTGTCTGCCGATACTCGTGAGCCTCTATCACGAAAATTACTGTACCACCTTGAGGTGGCAGTCCGTTTTCTATAAGTTTTAAAGTTATAGATCTTCTTAACTGGACCGGGATGATAATAGCACCCGGGTCTGTGTATTCGGGACCTCGCTGAGTCGCATCTACTGCGGCCCCAGTGGTGCCGTTGTTTTCTACTGACATTGTATAAATGCAGTTTTTGCAGAGTAGGTCTCCAAGGAGACAAAGATTAGATGCACAATATTTTGGAACACTGTATCCTTCAACGTTGAATAAACCAGAGCTTTACATAGGAATCTCTTCCTACTAAGGTCGGGCGGATTTTAACCTTTCACCCACTCCAGACGTCTATTGGAGTATTTACGGGAGAAAGGGGTGTGAAATATGCACGACTGAGTTACTCTACCAGTCTTACGTTAGTTTATCGCCTTACCAAACGTTGGGCGCCATGTAGTGTAGTTCCTAGTTTCCCACTAGGCCCTGCGCATTGGAATAACATAAACAGTAGTATCGACGTGGAACTGCTTATATTCCAGGCCTCCACTGACTATGCTAAACTTAATTGGGTTGTGTTACCAACTAGCTCAGAGGTCACTGGAAACTTTCTTCTCTGCATAGGAAGTGATCAGCTTCCTTGGCACAGACAAGAAGGGATTCAGCTTTCCAACAACCGTGCAACATGACAACTTTGCTCCTCAGATCAAGAGTCGATCTCTAGGGTCGTGTGAAACAATAGACACAGATTTCACTCAGTCAGTCTAGTGCAGTTTACTTTCACAGTATGTAGAGAATAGAGAGACGGGCGTGTATCAATAAAGGTTAACATTTATTGAACAGTCTTTCTTCTCATACAAGAGAAATGTATTGCCACAATTGCAATAACTGTTATTATGAAAAGTACGTACAGTAAGATAAGAATAGCGAAATAGAACTGTAAAAGCATTGATATGGTTTCTTAGCCATACAATGGTTTAAAAGTAATAAAACATATATACAGTCATATATACATTAGGCTAACATACTCAACTGGTGCTTCTAACTACGCCTACCCCAGTGTGCCTGACCTAAGCCTAACACGTGAGAAGGGGGAGTAAGTAAGTAGCTTAAGTTAAGTTGGTTTTGCCAAGGTTTGTTTCAAGAATTCTCGTCTAAGGGTTTAGTCAACACCATACCTCTGAATAGAATGATGGAGGATTGGTATCTCCTTCAGGGGTCTCTCTCGATATCCCAGTCACCCGCGAGGGTAAACCGGAAGCGCTGGGACTGGATTTCTCTGCACGAGAAAGGCAGCGGCTTCTCTCAGCGCGTCTGGAGGAAGGAGGGGTGACAGCGTCCGCGGGCAGCTGGGCTGGATGTCTTCGCAGAGGACGGCTGCACGGCTCCTCAAGCGTACTGCACCATAGGTCGCGCTGTAGCGGCGATAATGGTAATCAGTAGCTTCACCACCACAGGATAGCAGGCTGCAGCGACAGGCAACGCTCAACAGCAGTTAGCTTCGCTCTCACAGCTCACAGCTTCGCATTGCTTAAGGCAACGTCGGTAATATTTATACCTGACAGGTGCCGGGTTTGACGCAAGTTTGCTGGACATAAGACGTCAATTAAAGATGTCACTAGGAAGTGGCAGCTATCAGTTGCTCATTAGAGTTCCATTACTAATCAAAACATAGCAAGCGGGGATTTCCAGGTTTGCTAAGTTTTTATCTTGTTGAAGAACTCGGAGTGTTATCTAGGAATATCAGATAGTGACTGCTGCTCTGTCATTGCACTAATTGGTCGCAAAGGAAGTAGCAGAGAGTCATGCTGGAATGTGGCTCTGTGGCTCTGCTCGTGTGAGGCCAGAGATGACTTTACAGAAAATCGCACTTGAACGGTTATGCCAATATAGGGAATAAATGGATTTATAGCCGAATAGGGGCATAAGGTCACAGTATCGATCAGGAACCTAGATAAGCACATGACAGTTGGATGTGAATTATGACTTTTTCAACTAAAATAAGTGTGTTTATAGTCATTTATGTGCCTGAAATTGGTCAAAATTGAAGCTTTTGAGTAAGCAAAACTCTGTAAAAATGGCAATTTTGGTCACTCTGAGGGGTTAAAAAATGGTTATTCAACATGAGGCACGATCAATTTGACATTTTGAATCATTTTTGGTATAGTCCGAAAATTTCATTTTCTGATGAAAAACTATGACTCCGGACCTGTCGAACGTCCCCAAAATGGTCCATATCGATGAAATTTTAACATTTAATCTTTTGACTCCAAACGACTGTTGGATGTGAATTAAGTCTTTTTCAACTAAAATAAGTGTGTTTAAAGTCATTTATGTGCTGAAATTGGTCAAAATTGAAACTTTTGAGTAAGCAAAACTCTGTAAAAATGGCAATTTCGGTCACTCTGAGGGGTTAAAAAGTGGTTATTCAACATGAGGCACCATCACTTTGACATTTTGAATCATTTTTGGTACAGTCCGAAAAATTCATTTTCTGATGAAAAACGATGACTCCGGACCTGTCGAACGTACCCAAAATGGTCCATATCGATGAAATTTTAACATTTAATCTTTTGACTCCAAACAACTGTTGGATGTGAATTAAGTCCTTTTCAACTAAAATAAGTGTGTTTAAAGTCATTTATGTGCCTGAAATTGGTCAAAATTGAAGCTTTTGTGTAAGCAAAACTCTGTAAAAATGGCAATTTTGGTCACTCTGAGGGGTTAAAAAGTGGTTATTCAACATGAGGCACGATCCATTTGACATTTTGAATCATTTTTGGTATAGTCCGAAAAATTCATTTTCTGATGAAAAACGATGACTCCGGACCTGTCGAACGTCCCCAAAATGGTCCATATCGATGACATTTTAACATTTAATCCTTTGACTCCAAATGACTGTTGGATGTGAATTATGACTTTTTCAACTAAAATAAGTGCGTTTAAAGTCATTTATGTGCCTGAAATTGGTCAAAATTGAAGCTTTTGTGTAAGCAAAACTCTGTAAAAATGGCAATTTTGGTCACTCTGAGGGGTTAAAAAGTGGTTATTCAACATGAGGCAAGATCCATTTGACATTTTGAATCATTTTTGGTACAGTCCGAAAAATTAATTTTTTGATGAAAAACGATGACTCCGGACCTGTCGAACATCCCCAAAATGGTCCATATCGATGAAATTTTAACATTTAATCTTTTGACTCCAAACGACTGTTGGATGTGAATTATGACTTTTTCAAATAAAATAAGTGTGTTTAAAGTCATTTAGTGCCTGAAATTGGTCAAAATTGAAGCTTTTGAGTAAGCAAAACTCTGTAAAAATGGCAATTTTGGTCACTCTGAGGGGTTAAAAAGTGGTTATTCAACATGAGGCACGATCAATTTGACATTTTGAATCATTTTTGGTATAGTCCGAAAAATTCATTTTCTGATGAAAAACGATGACTCCGGACCTGTCGAACGTACCCAAAATGGTCCATATCGATGAAATTTTAACATTTAATCTTTTGACTCCAAACAACTGTTGGATGTGAATTAAGTCCTTTTCAACTAAAATAAGTGTGTTTAAAGTCATTTATGTGCCTGAAATTGGTCAAAATTGAAGCTTTTGTGTAAGCAAAACTCTGTAAAAATGGCA
The DNA here is from genome assembly GCF_964263255.1 of Lissotriton vulgaris. NCBI lineage: Eukaryota > Metazoa > Chordata > Amphibia > Caudata > Salamandridae > Lissotriton > Lissotriton vulgaris. Next base: position 488,773 of record NW_028249553.1, on the reverse strand, counting down.
ATTTTGGTCACTCTGAGGGGTTAAAAAGTGGTTATTCAACATGAGGCACGATCCATTTGACATTTTGAATCATTTTTGGTATAGTCCGAAAAATTCATTTTCTGATGAAAAACGATGACTCCGGACCTGTCGAACGTCCCCAAAATGGTCCATATCGATGACATTTTAACATTTAATCCTTTGACTCCAAATGACTGTTGGATGTGAATTATGACTTTTTCAACTAAAATAAGTGCGTTTAAAGTCATTTATGTGCCTGAAATTGGTCAAAATTGAAGCTTTTGTGTAAGCAAAACTCTGTAAAAATGGCAATTTTGGTCACTCTGAGGGGTTAAAAAGTGGTTATTCAACATGAGGCAAGATCCATTTGACATTTTGAATCATTTTTGGTACAGTCCGAAAAATTAATTTTTTGATGAAAAACGATGACTCCGGACCTGTCGAAGATCCCCAAAATGGTCCATATCGATGAAATTTTAACATTTAATCTTTTGACTCCAAACGACTGTTGGATGTGAATTATGACTTTTTCAAATAAAATAAGTGTGTTTAAAGTCATTTATGTGCCTGAAATTGGTCAAAATTGAAGCTTTTGAGTAAGCAAAACTCTGTAAAAATGGCAATTTTGGTCACTCTGAGGGGTTAAAAAGTGGTTATTCAACATGAGGCACGATCAATTTGACATTTTGAATCATTTTTGGTATAGTCCGAAAAATTCATTTTCTGATGAAAAACGATGACTCCGGACCTGTCGAACATCCCCAAAATGGTCCATATCGATGAAATTTTAACATTTAATCTTTTGACTCCAAACGACTGTTGGATGTGAATTATGACTTTTTCAAATAAAATAAGTGTGTTTAAAGTCATTTATGTGCCTGAAATTGGTCAAAATTGAAGCTTTTGAGTAAGCAAAACTCTGTAAAAATGGCAATTTTGGTCACTCTGATGGGTTAAAAAGTGGTTATTCAACATGAGGCACGATCTATTTCACATTTTGAATCATTTTTGGTATAGTCCGAAAAATTCATTTTCTGATGAAAAACGATGACTCCGGACCTGTCGAACGTCCTCAAAATGGTCCATATCGATGAAATTTTAACATTTATTCTTTTGACTTCAAACGACTGTTGGATGTGAATTATGACTTTTTCAACTAAAATAAGTGTGTTTAAAGTCATTTATGTGCCTGAAATTGGTCAAAATTGAAACTTTTGAGTAAGCAAAACTCTGTAAAAATGGCAATTTTGGTCACTCTGAGGGGTTAAAAAGTGGTTATTCAACATGAGGCACCATCACTTTGACATTTTGAATCATTTTTGGTACAGTCTGAAAAATTCATTTTCTGATGAAAAACGATGACTCCGGACCTGTCGAACGTCCCCAAAATGGTCCATATCGATGAAATTTTAACATTTAATCTTTTGACTCCAAACAACTGTTGGATTTTAATTAAGTCTTTTTCAACTAAAATAAGTGTGTTTAAAGTCATTTATGTGCCTGAAATTGGTCAAAATTGAAGCTTTTGTGTAAGCAAAACTCTGTAAAAATGGCAATTTTGGTCACTCTGAGGGGTTAAAAAGTGGTTATTCAACATGAGGCACGATCCATTTGACATTTTGAATCATTTTTGGTATAGTCCAAAAAATTCATTTTCTGATGAAAAACGATGACTCCGGACCTGTCGAACGTCCCCAAAATGGTCCATATCGATGAACGATGTTTTAACATTTAATCTTTTGACTCCAAACGACTGTTGGATGTGAATTATGACTTTTTCAACTAAAATAAGTGCGTTTAAAGTCATTTATGTGCCTGAAATTGGACAAAATTGAAGCTTTTGTGTAAGCAAAACTCTGTAAAAATGGCAATTTTGGTCACTCTGAGGGGTTAAAAAGTGGTTATTCAACATGAGGCAAGATCCATTTGACATTTTGAATCATTTTTGGTACAGTCCGAAAAATTAATTTTTTGATGAAAAACGATGACTCCGGACCTGTCGAACATCCCCAAAATGGTCCATATCGATGAAATTTTAACATTTAATCTTTTGACTCCAAACGACTGTTGGATGTGAATTATGAATTTTTCAACTAAAATAAGTGTGTTTAAAGTCATTTATGTGCCTGAAATTGGTAAAAATTGAAGCTTTTGTGTAAGCAAAACTCTGTAAAAATGGCAATTTTGGTCACTCTGAGGGGTTAAAAAGTGGTTATTCAACATGAGGCACGATCTATTTCACATTTTGAATCATTTTTGGTATAGTCCGAAAAATTCATTTTCTGATGAAAAACGATGACTCCGGACCTGTCGAACGTCCCCAAAATGGTCCATATCGATGAAATTTTAACATTTAATCTTTTGACTCCAAACGACTGTTGGATGTGAATTATGACTTTTTCAACTAAAATAAGTGTGTTTAAAGTCATTTATGTGCCTGAAATTGGTCAAAATTGAAGCTTTTGAGTAAGCAAAACTCTGTAAAAATGGCAATTTTGGTCACTCTGAGGGGTTAAAAAATGGTTATTCAACATGAGGCACGATCAATTTGACATTTTGAATCATTTTTGGTATAGTCCGAAAATGTCATTTTCTGATGAAAAACTATGACTCCGGACCTGTCGAACGTCCCCAAAATGGTCCATATCGATGAAATTTTAACATTTAATCTTTTGACTCCAAACGACTGTTGGATGTGAATTAAGTCTTTTTCAACTAAAATACGTGTGTTTAAAGTCATTTATGTGCTGAAATTGGTCAAAATTGAAACTTTTGAGTAAGCAAAACTCTGTAAAAATGGCAATTTCGGTCACTCTGAGAGGTTAAAAAGTGGTTATTCAACATGAGGCACCATCACTTTGACATTTTGAATCATTTTTGGTACAGTCCGAAAAATTCATTTTCTGATGAAAAACGATGACTCCGGACCTGTCGAACGTACCCAAAATGGTCCATATCGATGAAATTTTAACATTTAATCTTTTGACTCCAAACAACTGTTGGATGTGAATTAAGTCCTTTTCAACTAAAATAAGTGTGTTTAAAGTCATTTATGTGCCTGAAATTGGTCAAAATTGAAGCTTTTGTGTAAGCAAAACTCTGTAAAAATGGCAATTTTGGTCACTCTGAGGGGTTAAAAAGTGATTATTCAACATGAGGCACGATCCATTTGACATTTTGAATCATTTTTGGTATAGTCCGAAAAATTCATTTTCTGATGAAAAACGATGACTCCGGACCTGTCGAACGTCCCCAAAATGGTCCATATCGATGACATTTTAACATTTAATCCTTTGACTCCAAATGACTGTTGGATGTGAATTATGACTTTTTCAACTAAAATAAGTGCGTTTAAAGTCATTTATGTGCCTGAAATTGGTCAAAATTGAAGCTTTTGTGTAAGCAAAACTCTGTAAAAATGGCAATTTTGGTCACTCTGAGGGGTTAAAAAGTGGTTATTCAACATGAGGCAAGATCCATTTGACATTTTGAATCATTTTTGGTACAGTCCGAAAAATTAATTTTTTGATGAAAAACGATGACTCCGGACCTGTCGAACATCCCCAAAATGGTCCATATCGATGAAATTTTAACATTTAATCTTTTGACTCCAAACGACTGTTGGATGTGAATTATGACTTTTTCAAATAAAATAAGTGTGTTTAAAGTCATTTATGTGCCTGAAATTGGTCAAAATTGAAGCTTTTGAGTAAGCAAAACTCTGTAAAAATGGCAATTTTGGTCACTCTGAGGGGTTAAAAAGTGGTTATTCAACATGAGGCACGATCAATTTGACATTTTGAATCATTTTTGGTATAGTCCGAAAAATTCATTTTCTGATGAAAAACGATGACTCCGGACCTGTCGAACGTACCCAAAATGGTCCATATCGATGAAATTTTAACATTTAATCTTTTGACTCCAAACAACTGTTGGATGTGAATTAAGTCCTTTTCAACTAAAATAAGTGTGTTTAAAGTCATTTATGTGCCTGAAATTGGTCAAAATTGAAGCTTTTGTGTAAGCAAAACTCTGTAAAAATGGCAATTTTGGTCACTCTGAGGGGTTAAAAAGTGGTTATTCAACATGAGGCACGATCCATTTGACATTTTGAATCATTTTTGGTATAGTCCGAAAAATTCATTTTCTGATGAAAAACGATGACTCCGGACCTGTCGAACGTCCCCAAAATGGTCCATATCGATGACATTTTAACATTTAATCCTTTGACTCCAAATGACTGTTGGATGTGAATTATGACTTTTTCAACTAAAATAAGTGCGTTTAAAGTCATTTATGTGCCTGAAATTGGTCAAAATTGAAGCTTTTGTGTAAGCAAAACTCTGTAAAAATGGCAATTTTGGTCACTCTGAGGGGTTAAAAAGTGGTTATTCAACATGAGGCAAGATCCATTTGACATTTTGAATCATTTTTGGTACAGTCCGAAAAATTAATTTTTTGATGAAAAACGATGACTCCGGACCTGTCGAAGATCCCCAAAATGGTCCATATCGATGAAATTTTAACATTTAATCTTTTGACTCCAAACGACTGTTGGATGTGAATTATGACTTTTTCAAATAAAATAAGTGTGTTTAAAGTCATTTATGTGCCTGAAATTGGTCAAAATTGAAGCTTTTGAGTAAGCAAAACTCTGTAAAAATGGCAATTTTGGTCACTCTGAGGGGTTAAAAAGTGGTTATTCAACATGAGGCACGATCAATTTGACATTTTGAATCATTTTTGGTATAGTCCGAAAAATTCATTTTCTGATGAAAAACGATGACTCCGGACCTGTCGAACATCCCCAAAATGGTCCATATCGATGAAATTTTAACATTTAATCTTTTGACTCCAAACGACTGTTGGATGTGAATTATGACTTTTTCAAATAAAATAAGTGTGTTTAAAGTCATTTATGTGCCTGAAATTGGTCAAAATTGAAGCTTTTGAGTAAGCAAAACTCTGTAAAAATGGCAATTTTGGTCACTCTGATGGGTTAAAAAGTGGTTATTCAACATGAGGAACGATCTATTTCACATTTTGAATCATTTTTGGTATAGTCCGAAAAATTCATTTTCTGATGAAAAACGATGACTCCGGACCTGTCGAACGTCCCCAAAATGGTCCATATCGATGAAATTTTAACATTTATTCTTTTGACTTCAAACGACTGTTGGATGTGAATTATGACTTTTTCAACTAAAATAAGTGTGTTTAAAGTCATTTATGTGCCTGAAATTGGTCAAAATTGAACCTTTGAGTAAGCAAAACTCTGTAAAAATGGCAATTTTGGTCACTCTGAGGGGTTAAAAAGTGGTTATTCAACATGAGGCACCATCACTTTGACATTTTGAATCATTTTTGGTACAGTCTGAAAAATTCATTTTCTGATGAAAAACGATGACTCCGGACCTGTCGAACGTCCCCAAAATGGTCCATATCGATGAAATTTTAACATTTAATCTTTTGACTCCAAACAACTGTTGGATTTTAATTAAGTCTTTTTCAACTAAAATAAGTGTGTTTAAAGTCATTTATGTGCCTGAAATTGGTCAAAATTGAAGCTTTTGTGTAAGCAAAACTCTGTAAAAATGGCAATTTTGGTCACTCTGAGGGGTTAAAAAGTGGTTATTCAACATGAGGCAAGATCCATTTGACATTTTGAATCATTTTTGGTACAGTCCGAAAAATTAATTTTTTGATGAAAAACGATGACTCCGGACCTGTCGAACATCCCCAAAATGGTCCATATCGATGAAATTTTAACATTTAATCTTTTGACTCCAAACGACTGTTGGATATGAATTATGACTTTTTCAAATAAAATAAGTGTGTTTAAAGTCATTTATGTGCCTGAAATTGGTCAAAATTGAAGCTTTTGAGTAAGCAAAACTCTGTAAAAATGGCAATTTTGGTCACTCTGAGGGGTTAAAAAGTGGTTATTCAACATGAGGCACGATCAATTTGACATTTTGAATCATTTTTGGTATAGTCCGAAAAATTCATTTTCTGATGAAAATCGATGACTTCGGACCTGTCAAACGTCCCCAAAATGGTCCATATCGATGAAATTTTAACATTTAATCTTTTGACTCCAAACGACTGTTGGATGTGAATTAAGTCTTTTTCAACTAAAATAAGTGTGTTTAAAGTAATTTATGTGCCTGAAATTGGTCAAAATTGAAGCTTTTGTGTAAGCAAAACTCTGTAAAAATGGCAATTTTGGTCACTCTGAGGGGTTAAAAAGTGGTTATTCAACATGAGGCACGATCCATTTGACATTTTGAATCATTTTTGGTATAGTCCGAAAAATTCATTTTCTGATGAAAAACGATGACTCCGGACCTGTCGAACGTCCCCAAAATGGTCCATATTGTTGAAATGTTAACACTTAATCTTTTGACTCCAAATGACTGTTGGATGTGAATTATGACTTTTTCAACTAAAATAAGTGTGTTTAAAGTCATTTATGTGCCTGAAAATGGTCAAAATTGAAGCTTTTGTGTAAGCAAAACTCTGTAAAAATGGCAATTTTGGTCACTCTGAGGGGTTAAAAAGTGGTTATTCAACATGAGGCACGATCCATTTGACATTTTGAATCATTTTTGGTATAGTCCGAAAAATTCATTTTCTGATGAAAAACGATGACTCCGGACCTGTCGAACGTCCCCAAAATGGTCCATATCGTTGAAATTTTAACACTTAATCTTTTGACTCCAAATGACTGTTGGATGTGAATTATGACTTTTTCAACTAAAATAAGTGTGTTTAAAGTCATTTATGTGCCTGAAAATGGTCAAAATTGAAGCTTTTGTGTAAGCAAAACTCTGTAAAAATGGCAATTTTGGTCACTCTGAGGGGTTAAAAAGTGGTTATTCAACATGAGGCACGATCCATTTGACATTTTGAATCATTTTTGGTACAGTCCAAAAAATTCATTTTCTGATGAAAAACGATGACTCCGGACCTGTCGAACGTCCCCAAAATGGTCCATATCGATGAAATTTTAACATTTAATCTTTTGACTCCAAACATCTGTTGGATTTTAATTAAGTCTTTTTCAACTAAAATAAGTGTGTTTAAAGTCATTTATGTGCCTGAAATTGGTCAAAATTGAAGCTTTTGTGTAAGCAAAACTCTGTAAAAATGGCAATTTTGGTCACTCTGAGGGGTTAAAAAGTGGTTATTCAACATGAGGCAAGATCCATTTGACATTTTGAATCATTTTTGGTACAGTCCGAAAAATTAATTTTTTGATGAAAAACGATGACTCCGGACCTGTCGAACATCCCCAAAATGGTCCATATCGATGAAATTGTAACATTTAATCTTTTGACTCCAAACGACTGTTGGATGTGAATTATGACTTTTTCAAATAAAATAAGTGTGTTTAAAGTCATTTAGTGCCTGAAATTGGTCAAAATTGAAGCTTTTGAGTAAGCAAAAATCTGTAAAAATGGCAATTTTGGTCACTCTGAGGGGTTAAAAAGTGGTTATTCAACATGAGGCACGATCAATTTGACATTTTGAATCATTTTTGGTATAGTCCGAAAAATTCATTTTCTGATGAAAAACGATGACTCCGGACCTGTCGAACGTACCCAAAATGGTCCATATCGATGAAATTTTAACATTTAATCTTTTGACTCCAAACAACTGTTGGATGTGAATTAAGTCCTTTTCAACTAAAATAAGTGTGTTTAAAGTCATTTATGTGCCTGAAATTGGTCAAAATTGAAGCTTTTGTGTAAGCAAAACTCTGTAAAAATGGCAATTTTGGTCACTCTGAGGGGTTAAAAAGTGGTTATTCAACATGAGGCACGATCCATTTGACATTTTGAATCATTTTTGGTATAGTCCGAAAAATTCATTTTCTGATGAAAAACGATGACTCCGGACCTGTCGAACGTCCCCAAAATGGTCCATATCGATGACATTTTAACATTTAATCCTTTGACTCCAAATGACTGTTGGATGTGAATTATGACTTTTTCAACTAAAATAAGTGCGTTTAAAGTCATTTATGTGCCTGAAATTGGTCAAAATTGAAGCTTTTGTGTAAGCAAAACTCTGTAAAAATGGCAATTTTGGTCACTCTGAGGGGTTAAAAAGTGGTTATTCAACATGAGGCAAGATCCATTTGACATTTTGAATCATTTTTGGTACAGTCCGAAAAATTAATTTTTTGATGAAAAACGATGACTCCGGACCTGTCGAAGATCCCCAAAATGGTCCATATCGATGAAATTTTAACATTTAATCTTTTGACTCCAAACGACTGTTGGATGTGAATTATGACTTTTTCAAATAAAATAAGTGTGTTTAAAGTCATTTATGTGCCTGAAATTGGTCAAAATTGAAGCTTTTGAGTAAGCAAAACTCTGTAAAAATGGCAATTTTGGTCACTCTGAGGGGTTAAAAAGTGGTTATTCAACATGAGGCACGATCAATTTGACATTTTGAATCATTTTTGTTATAGTCCGAAAAATTCATTTTCTGATGAAAAACGATGACTCCGGACCTGTCGAACATCCCCAAAATGGTCCATATCGATGAAATTTTAACATTTAATCTTTTGACTCCAAACGACTGTTGGATGTGAATTATGACTTTTTCAAATAAAATAAGTGTGTTTAAAGTCATTTATGTGCCTGAAATTGGTCAAAATTGAAGCTTTTGAGTAAGCAAAACTCTGTAAAAATGGCAATTTTGGTCACTCTGATGGGTTAAAAAGTGGTTATTCAACATGAGGAACGATCTATTTCACATTTTGAATCATTTTTGGTATAGTCCGAAAAATTCATTTTCTGATGAAAAACGATGACTCCGGACCTGTCGAACGTCCCCAAAATGGTCCATATCGATGAAATTTTAACATTTATTCTTTTGACTTCAAACGACTGTTGGATGTGAATTATGACTTTTTCAACTAAAATAAGTGTGTTTAAAGTCATTTATGTGCCTGAAATTGGTCAAAATTGAACCTTTGAGTAAGCAAAACTCTGTAAAAATGGCAATTTTGGTCACTCTGAGGGGTTAAAAAGTGGTTATTCAACATGAGGCACCATCACTTTGACATTTTGAATCATTTTTGGTACAGTCTGAAAAATTCATTTTCTGATGAAAAACGATGACTCCGGACCTGTCGAACGTCCCCAAAATGGTCCATATCGATGAAATTTTAACATTTAATCTTTTGACTCCAAACAACTGTTGGATTTTAATTAAGTCTTTTTCAACTAAAATAAGTGTGTTTAAAGTCATTTATGTGCCTGAAATTGGTCAAAATTGAAGCTTTTGTGTAAGCAAAACTCTGTAAAAATGGCAATTTTGGTCACTCTGAGGGGTTAAAAAGTGGTTATTCAACATGAGGCAAGATCCATTTGACATTTTGAATCATTTTTGGTACAGTCCGAAAAATTAATTTTTTGATGAAAAACGATGACTCCGGACCTGTCGAACATCCCCAAAATGGTCCATATCGATGAAATTTTAACATTTAATCTTTTGACTCCAAACGACTGTTGGATATGAATTATGACTTTTTCAAATAAAATAAGTGTGTTTAAAGTCATTTATGTGCCTGAAATTGGTCAAAATTGAAGCTTTTGAGTAAGCAAAACTCTGTAAAAATGGCAATTTTGGTCACTCTGAGGGGTTAAAAAGTGGTTATTCAACATGAGGCACGATCAATTTGACATTTTGAATCATTTTTGGTATAGTCCGAAAAATTCATTTTCTGATGAAAATCGATGACTTCGGACCTGTCAAACGTCCCCAAAATGGTCCATATCGATGAAATTTTAACATTTAATCTTTTGACTCCAAACGACTGTTGGATGTGAATTAAGTCTTTTTCAACTAAAATAAGTGTGTTTAAAGTAATTTATGTGCCTGAAATTGGTCAAAATTGAAGCTTTTGTGTAAGCAAAACTCTGTAAAAATGGCAATTTTGGTCACTCTGAGGGGTTAAAAAGTGGTTATTCAACATGAGGCACGATCCATTTGACATTTTGAATCATTTTTGGTATAGTCCGAAAAATTCATTTTCTGATGAAAAACGATGACTCCGGACCTGTCGAACGTCCCCAAAATGGTCCATATTGTTGAAATGTTAACACTTAATCTTTTGACTCCAAATGACTGTTGGATGTGAATTATGACTTTTTCAACTAAAATAAGTGTGTTTAAAGTCATTTATGTGCCTGAAAATGGTCAAAATTGAAGCTTTTGTGTAAGCAAAACTCTGTAAAAATGGCAATTTTGGTCACTCTGAGGGGTTAAAAAGTGGTTATTCAACATGAGGCACGATCCATTTGACATTTTGAATCATTTTTGGTATAGTCCGAAAAATTCATTTTCTGATGAAAAACGATGACTCCGGACCTGTCGAACGTCCCCAAAATGGTCCATATCGTTGAAATTTTAACACTTAATCTTTTGACTCCAAATGACTGTTGGATGTGAATTATGACTTTTTCAACTAAAATAAGTGTGTTTAAAGTCATTTATGTGCCTGAAAATGGTCAAAATTGAAGCTTTTGTGTAAGCAAAACTCTGTAAAAATGGCAATTTTGGTCACTCTGAGGGGTTAAAAAGTGGTTATTCAACATGAGGCACGATCCATTTGACATTTTGAATCATTTTTGGTACAGTCCAAAAAATTCATTTTCTGATGAAAAACGATGACTCCGGACCTGTCGAACGTCCCCAAAATGGTCCATATCGATGAAATTTTAACATTTAATCTTTTGACTCCAAACATCTGTTGGATTTTAATTAAGTCTTTTTCAACTAAAATAAGTGTGTTTAAAGTCATTTATGTGCCTGAAATTGGTCAAAATTGAAGCTTATGTGTAAGCAAAACTCTGTAAAAATGGCAATTTTGGTCACTCTGAGGGGTTAAAAAGTGGTTATTCAACATGAGGCAAGATCCATTTGACATTTTGAATCATTTTTGGTACAGTCCGAAAAATTAATTTTTTGATGAAAAACGATGACTCCGGACCTGTCGAACATCCCCAAAATGGTCCATATCGATGAAATTTTAACATTTAATCTTTTGACTCCAAACGACTGTTGGATGTGAATTATGACTTTTTCAAATAAAATAAGTGTGTTTAAAGTCATTTAGTGCCTGAAATTGGTCAAAATTGAAGCTTTTGAGTAAGCAAAACTCTGTAAAAATGGCAATTTTGGTCACTCTGAGGGGTTAAAAAGTGGTTATTCAACATGAGGCACGATCAATTTGACATTTTGAATCATTTTTGGTATAGTCCGAAAAATTCATTTTCTGATGAAAAACGATGACTCCGGACCTGTCGAACGTACCCAAAATGGTCCATATCGATGAAATTTTAACATTTAATCTTTTGACTCCAAACAACTGTTGGATGTGAATTAAGTCCTTTTCAACTAAAATAAGTGTGTTTAAAGTCATTTATGTGCCTGAAATTGGTCAAAATTGAAGCTTTTGTGTAAGCAAAACTCTGTAAAAATGGCAATTTTGGTCACTCTGAGGGGTTAAAAAGTGGTTATTCAACATGAGGCACGATCCATTTGACATTTTGAATCATTTTTGGTATAGTCCGAAAAATTCATTTTCTGATGAAAAACGATGACTCCGGACCTGTCGAACGTCCCCAAAATGGTCCATATCGATGACATTTTAACATTTAATCCTTTGACTCCAAATGACTGTTGGATGTGAATTATGACTTTTTCAACTAAAATAAGTGCGTTTAAAGTCATTTATGTGCCTGAAATTGGTCAAAATTGAAGCTTTTGTGTAAGCAAAACTCTGTAAAAATGGCAATTTTGGTCACTCTGAGGGGTTAAAAAGTGGTTATTCAACATGAGGCAAGATCCATTTGACATTTTGAATCATTTTTGGTACAGTCCGAAAAATTAATTTTTTGATGAAAAACGATGACTCCGGACCTGTCGAAGATCCCCAAAATGGTCCATATCGATGAAATTTTAACATTTAATCTTTTGACTCCAAACGACTGTTGGATGTGAATTATGACTTTTTCAAATAAAATAAGTGTGTTTAAAGTCATTTATGTGCCTGAAATTGGTCAAAATTGAAGCTTTTGAGTAAGCAAAACTCTGTAAAAATGGCAATTTTGGTCACTCTGAGGGGTTAAAAAGTGGTTATTCAACATGAGGCACGATCAATTTGACATTTTGAATCATTTTTGGTATAGTCCGAAAAATTCATTTTCTGATGAAAAACGATGACTCCGGACCTGTCGAACATCCCCAAAATGGTCCATATCGATGAAATTTTAACATTTAATCTTTTGACTCCAAACGACTGTTGGATGTGAATTATGACTTTTTCAAATAAAATAAGTGTGTTTAAAGTCATTTATGTGCCTGAAATTGGTCAAAATTGAAGCTTTTGAGTAAGCAAAACTCTGTAAAAATGGCAATTTTGGTCACTCTGATGGGTTAAAAAGTGGTTATTCAACATGAGGCACGATCTATTTCACATTTTGAATCATTTTTGGTATAGTTCGAAAAATTCATTTTCTGATGAAAAACGATGACTCCGGACCTGTCGAACGTCCTCAAAATGGTCCATATCGATGAAATTTTAACATTTATTCTTTTGACTTCAAACGACTGTTGGATGTGAATTATGACTTTTTCAACTAAAATAAGTGTGTTTAAAGTCATTTATGTGCCTGAAATTGGTCAAAATTGAAACTTTTGAGTAAGCAAAACTCTGTAAAAATGGCAATTTTGGTCACTCTGAGGGGTTAAAAAGTGGTTATTCAACATGAGGCACCATCACTTTGACATTTTGAATCATTTTTGGTACAGTCTGAAAAATTCATTTTCTGATGAAAAACGATGACTCCGGACCTGTCGAACGTCCCCAAAATGGTCCATATCGATGAAATTTTAACATTTAATCTTTTGACTCCAAACAACTGTTGGATTTTAATTAAGTCTTTTTCAACTAAAATAAGTGTGTTTAAAGTCATTTATGTGCCTGAAATTGGTCAAAATTGAAGCTTTTGTGTAAGCAAAACTCTGTAAAAATGGCAATTTTGGTCACTCTGAGGGGTTAAAAAGTGGTTATTCAACATGAGGCACGATCCATTTGACATTTTGAATCATTTTTGGTATAGTCCAAAAATTCATTTTCTGATGAAAAACGATGACTCCGGACCTGTCGAACGTCCCCAAAATGGTCCATATCGATGACATTTTAACATTTAATCCTTTGAATCCAAACGACTGTTGGATGTGAATTATGACTTTTTCAACTAAAATAAGTGCGTTTAAAGTCATTTATGTGCCTGAAATTGGACAAAATTGAAGCTTTTGTGTAAGCAAAACTCTGTAAAAATGGCAATTTTGGTCACTCTGAGGGGTTAAAAAGTGGTTATTCAACATGAGGCAAGATCCATTTGACATTTTGAATCATTTTTGGTACAGTCCGAAAAATTAATTTTTTGATGAAAAACGATGACTCCGGACCTGTCGAACATCCCCAAAATGGTCCATATCGATGAAATTTTAACATTTAATCTTTTGACTCCAAACGACTGTTGGATGTGAATTATGAATTTTTCAACTAAAATAAGTGTGTTTAAAGTCATTTATGTGCCTGAAATTGGTAAAAATTGAAGCTTTTGTGTAAGCAAAACTCTGTAAAAATGGCAATTTTGGTCACTCTGAGGGGTTAAAAAGTGGTTATTCAACATGAGGCACGATCTATTTCACATTTTGAATCATTTTTGGTATAGTCCGAAAAATTCATTTTCTGATGAAAAACGATGACTCCGGACCTGTCGAACGTCCCCAAAATGGTCCATATCGATGAAATTTTAACATTTAATCTTTTGACTCCAAACGACTGTTGGATGTGAATTATGACTTTTTCAACTAAAATAAGTGTGGTTAAAGTCATTTATGTGCCTGAAATTGGTCAAAATTGAAGCTTTTGAGTAAGCAAAACTCTGTAAAAATGGCAATTTTGGTCACTCTGAGGGGTTAAAAAATGGTTATTCAACATGAGGCACGATCAATTTGACATTTTGAATCATTTTTGGTATAGTCCGAAAATGTCATTTTCTGATGAAAAACTATGACTCCGGACCTGTCGAACGTCCCCAAAATGGTCCATATCGATGAAATTTTAACATTTAATCTTTTGACTCCAAACGACTGTTGGATGTGAATTAAGTCTTTTTCAACTAAAATACGTGTGTTTAAAGTCATTTATGTGCTGAAATTGGTCAAAATTGAAACTTTTGAGTAAGCAAAACTCTGTAAAAATGGCAATTTCGGTCACTCTGAGGGGTTAAAAAGTGGTTATTCAACATGAGGCACCATCACTTTGACATTTTGAATCATTTTTGGTACAGTCCGAAAAATTCATTTTCTGATGAAAAACGATGACTCCGGACCTGTCGAACGTACCCAAAATGGTCCATATCGATGAAATTTTAACATTTAATCTTTTGACTCCAAACAACTGTTGGATGTGAATTAAGTCCTTTTCAACTAAAATAAGTGTGTTTAAAGTCATTTATGTGCCTGAAATTGGTCAAAATTGAAGCTTTTGTGTAAGCAAAACTCTGTAAAAATGGCAATTTTGGTCACTCTGAGGGGTTAAAAAGTGGTTATTCAACATGAGGCACGATCAATTTGACATTTTGAATCATTTTTGGTATAGTCCGAAAAATTCATTTTCTGATGAAAATCGATGACTTCGGACCTGTCAAACGTCCCCAAAATGGTCCATATCGATGAAATTTTAACATTTAATCTTTTGACTCCAAACGACTGTTGGATGTGAATTAAGTCTTTTTCAACTAAAATAAGTGTGTTTAAAGTAATTTATGTGCCTGAAATTGGTCAAAATTGAAGCTTTTGTGTAAGCAAAACTCTGTAAAAATGGCAATTTTGGTCACTCTGAGGGGTTAAAAAGTGGTTATTCAACATGAGGCACGATCCATTTGACATTTTGAATCATTTTTGGTATAGTCCGAAAAATTCATTTTCTGATGAAAAACGATGACTCCGGACCTGTCGAACGTCCCCAAAATGGTCCATATTGTTGAAATGTTAACACTTAATCTTTTGACTCCAAATGACTGTTGGATGTGAATTATGACTTTTTCAACTAAAATAAGTGTGTTTAAAGTCATTTATGTGCCTGAAAATGGTCAAAATTGAAGCTTTTGTGTAAGCAAAACTCTGTAAAAATGGCAATTTTGGTCACTCTGAGGGGTTAAAAAGTGGTTATTCAACATGAGGCACGATCCATTTGACATTTTGAATCATTTTTGGTATAGTCCGAAAAATTCATTTTCTGATGAAAAACGATGACTCCGGACCTGTCGAACGTCCCCAAAATGGTCCATATCGTTGAAATTTTAACACTTAATCTTTTGACTCCAAATGACTGTTGGATGTGAATTATGACTTTTTCAACTAAAATAAGTGTGTTTAAAGTCATTTATGTGCCTGAAAATGGTCAAAATTGAAGCTTTTGTGTAAGCAAAACTCTGTAAAAATGGCAATTTTGGTCACTCTGAGGGGTTAAAAAGTGGTTATTCAACATGAGGCACGATCCATTTGACATTTTGAATCATTTTTGGTACAGTCCAAAAAATTCATTTTCTGATGAAAAACGATGACTCCGGACCTGTCGAACGTCCCCAAAATGGTCCATATCGATGAAATTTTAACATTTAATCTTTTGACTCCAAACATCTGTTGGATTTTAATTAAGTCTTTTTCAACTAAAATAAGTGTGTTTAAAGTCATTTATGTGCCTGAAATTGGTCAAAATTGAAGCTTATGTGTAAGCAAAACTCTGTAAAAATGGCAATTTTGGTCACTCTGAGGGGTTAAAAAGTGGTTATTCAACATGAGGCAAGATCCATTTGACATTTTGAATCATTTTTGGTACAGTCCGAAAAATTAATTTTTTGATGAAAAACGATGACTCCGGACCTGTCGAACATCCCCAAAATGGTCCATATCGATGAAATTTTAACATTTAATCTTTTGACTCCAAACGACTGTTGGATGTGAATTATGACTTTTTCAAATAAAATAAGTGTGTTTAAAGTCATTTAGTGCCTGAAATTGGTCAAAATTGAAGCTTTTGAGTAAGCAAAACTCTGTAAAAATGGCAATTTTGGTCACTCTGAGGGGTTAAAAAGTGGTTATTCAACATGAGGCACGATCAATTTGACATTTTGAATCATTTTTGGTATAGTCCGAAAAATTCATTTTCTGATGAAAAACGATGACTCCGGACCTGTCGAACGTACCCAAAATGGTCCATATCGATGAAATTTTAACATTTAATCTTTTGACTCCAAACAACTGTTGGATGTGAATTAAGTCCTTTTCAACTAAAATAAGTGTGTTTAAAGTCATTTATGTGCCTGAAATTGGTCAAAATTGAAGCTTTTGTGTAAGCAAAACTCTGTAAAAATGGCAATTTTGGTCACTCTGAGGGGTTAAAAAGTGGTTATTCAACATGAGGCACGATCCATTTGACATTTTGAATCATTTTTGGTATAGTCCGAAAAATTCATTTTCTGATGAAAAACGATGACTCCGGACCTGTCGAACGTCCCCAAAATGGTCCATATCGATGACATTTTAACATTTAATCCTTTGACTCCAAATGACTGTTGGATGTGAATTATGACTTTTTCAACTAAAATAAGTGCGTTTAAAGTCATTTATGTGCCTGAAATTGGTCAAAATTGAAGCTTTTGTGTAAGCAAAACTCTGTAAAAATGGCAATTTTGGTCACTCTGAGGGGTTAAAAAGTGGTTATTCAACATGAGGCAAGATCCATTTGACATTTTGAATCATTTTTGGTACAGTCCGAAAAATTAATTTTTTGATGAAAAACGATGACTCCGGACCTGTCGAAGATCCCCAAAATGGTCCATATCGATGAAATTTTAACATTTAATCTTTTGACTCCAAACGACTGTTGGATGTGAATTATGACTTTTTCAAATAAAATAAGTGTGTTTAAAGTCATTTATGTGCCTGAAATTGGTCAAAATTGAAGCTTTTGAGTAAGCAAAACTCTGTAAAAATGGCAATTTTGGTCACTCTGAGGGGTTAAAAAGTGGTTATTCAACATGAGGCACGATCAATTTGACATTTTGAATCATTTTTGGTATAGTCCGAAAAATTCATTTTCTGATGAAAAACGATGACTCCGGACCTGTCGAACATCCCCAAAATGGTCCATATCGATGAAATTTTAACATTTAATCTTTTGACTCCAAACGACTGTTGGATGTGAATTATGACTTTTTCAAATAAAATAAGTGTGTTTAAAGTCATTTATGTGCCTGAAATTGGTCAAAATTGAAGCTTTTGAGTAAGCAAAACTCTGTAAAAATGGCAATTTTGGTCACTCTGATGGGTTAAAAAGTGGTTATTCAACATGAGGCACGATCTATTTCACATTTTGAATCATTTTTGGTATAGTCCGAAAAATTCATTTTCTGATGAAAAACGATGACTCCGGACCTGTCGAACGTCCTCAAAATGGTCCATATCGATGAAATTTTAACATTTATTCTTTTGACTTCAAACGACTGTTGGATGTGAATTATGACTTTTTCAACTAAAATAAGTGTGTTTAAAGTCATTTATGTGCCTGAAATTGGTCAAAATTGAAACTTTTGAGTAAGCAAAACTCTGTAAAAATGGCAATTTCGGTCACTCTGAGGGGTTAAAAAGTGGTTATTCAACATGAGGCACCATCACTTTGACATTTTGAATCATTTTTGGTACAGTCCGAAAAATTCATTTTCTGATGAAAAACGATGACTCCGGACCTGTCGAACGTACCCAAAATGGTCCATATCGATGAAATTTTAACATTTAATCTTTTGACTCCAAACAACTGTTGGATGTGAATTAAGTCCTTTTCAACTAAAATAAGTGTGTTTAAAGTCATTTATGTGCCTGAAATTGGTCAAAATTGAAGCTTTTGTGTAAGCAAAACTCTGTAAAAATGGCAATTTTGGTCACTCTGAGGGGTTAAAAAGTGGTTATTCAACATGAGGCACGATCAATTTGACATTTTGAATCATTTTTGGTATAGTCCGAAAAATTCATTTTCTGATGAAAATCGATGACTTCGGACCTGTCAAACGTCCCCAAAATGGTCCATATCGATGAAATTTTAACATTTAATCTTTTGACTCCAAACGACTGTTGGATGTGAATTAAGTCTTTTTCAACTAAAATAAGTGTGTTTAAAGTAATTTATGTGCCTGAAATTGGTCAAAATTGAAGCTTTTGTGTAAGCAAAACTCTGTAAAAATGGCAATTTTGGTCACTCTGAGGGGTTAAAAAGTGGTTATTCAACATGAGGCACGATCCATTTGACATTTTGAATCATTTTTGGTATAGTCCGAAAAATTCATTTTCTGATGAAAAACGATGACTCCGGACCTGTCGAACGTCCCCAAAATGGTCCATATTGTTGAAATGTTAACACTTAATCTTTTGACTCCAAATGACTGTTGGATGTGAATTATGACTTTTTCAACTAAAATAAGTGTGTTTAAAGTCATTTATGTGCCTGAAAATGGTCAAAATTGAAGCTTTTGTGTAAGCAAAACTCTGTAAAAATGGCAATTTTGGTCACTCTGAGGGGTTAAAAAGTGGTTATTCAACATGAGGCACGATCCATTTGACATTTTGAATCATTTTTGGTATAGTCCGAAAAATTCATTTTCTGATGAAAAACGATGACTCCGGACCTGTCGAACGTCCCCAAAATGGTCCATATCGTTGAAATTTTAACACTTAATCTTTTGACTCCAAATGACTGTTGGATGTGAATTATGACTTTTTCAACTAAAATAAGTGTGTTTAAAGTCATTTATGTGCCTGAAAATGGTCAAAATTGAAGCTTTTGTGTAAGCAAAACTCTGTAAAAATGGCAATTTTGGTCACTCTGAGGGGTTAAAAAGTGGTTATTCAACATGAGGCACGATCCATTTGACATTTTGAATCATTTTTGGTACAGTCCAAAAAATTCATTTTCTGATGAAAAACGATGACTCCGGACCTGTCGAACGTCCCCAAAATGGTCCATATCGATGAAATTTTAACATTTAATCTTTTGACTCCAAACATCTGTTGGATTTTAATTAAGTCTTTTTCAACTAAAATAAGTGTGTTTAAAGTCATTTATGTGCCTGAAATTGGTCAAAATTGAAGCTTTTGTGTAAGCAAAACTCTGTAAAAATGGCAATTTTGGTCACTCTGAGGGGTTAAAAAGTGGTTATTCAACATGAGGCAAGATCCATTTGACATTTTGAATCATTTTTGGTACAGTCCGAAAAATTAATTTTTTGATGAAAAACGATGACTCCGGACCTGTCGAACATCCCCAAAATGGTCCATATCGATGAAATTTTAACATTTAATCTTTTGACTCCAAACGACTGTTGGATGTGAATTATGACTTTTTCAAATAAAATAAGTGTGTTTAAAGTCATTTAGTGCCTGAAATTGGTCAAAATTGAAGCTTTTGAGTAAGCAAAAATCTGTAAAAATGGCAATTTTGGTCACTCTGAGGGGTTAAAAAGTGGTTATTCAACATGAGGCACGATCAATTTGACATTTTGAATCATTTTTGGTATAGTCCGAAAAATTCATTTTCTGATGAAAAACGATGACTCCGGACCTGTCGAACGTACCCAAAATGGTCCATATCGATGAAATTTTAACATTTAATCTTTTGACTCCAAACAACTGTTGGATGTGAATTAAGTCCTTTTCAACTAAAATAAGTGTGTTTAAAGTCATTTATGTGCCTGAAATTGGTCAAAATTGAAGCTTTTGTGTAAGCAAAACTCTGTAAAAATGGCAATTTTGGTCACTCTGAGGGGTTAAAAAGTGGTTATTCAACATGAGGCACGATCCATTTGACATTTTGAATCATTTTTGGTATAGTCCGAAAAATTCATTTTCTGATGAAAAACGATGACTCCGGACCTGTCGAACGTCCCCAAAATGGTCCATATCGATGACATTTTAACATTTAATCCTTTGACTCCAAATGACTGTTGGATGTGAATTATGACTTTTTCAACTAAAATAAGTGCGTTTAAAGTCATTTATGTGCCTGAAATTGGTCAAAATTGAAGCTTTTGTGTAAGCAAAACTCTGTAAAAATGGCAATTTTGGTCACTCTGAGGGGTTAAAAAGTGGTTATTCAACATGAGGCAAGATCCATTTGACATTTTGAATCATTTTTGGTACAGTCCGAAAAATTAATTTTTTGATGAAAAACGATGACTCCGGACCTGTCGAAGATCCCCAAAATGGTCCATATCGATGAAATTTTAACATTTAATCTTTTGACTCCAAACGACTGTTGGATGTGAATTATGACTTTTTCAAATAAAATAAGTGTGTTTAAAGTCATTTATGTGCCTGAAATTGGTCAAAATTGAAGCTTTTGAGTAAGCAAAACTCTGTAAAAATGGCAATTTTGGTCACTCTGAGGGGTTAAAAAGTGGTTATTCAACATGAGGCACGATCAATTTGACATTTTGAATCATTTTTGTTATAGTCCGAAAAATTCATTTTCTGATGAAAAACGATGACTCCGGACCTGTCGAACATCCCCAAAATGGTCCATATCGATGAAATTTTAACATTTAATCTTTTGACTCCAAACGACTGTTGGATGTGAATTATGACTTTTTCAAATAAAATAAGTGTGTTTAAAGTCATTTATGTGCCTGAAATTGGTCAAAATTGAAGCTTTTGAGTAAGCAAAACTCTGTAAAAATGGCAATTTTGGTCACTCTGATGGGTTAAAAAGTGGTTATTCAACATGAGGAACGATCTATTTCACATTTTGAATCATTTTTGGTATAGTCCGAAAAATTCATTTTCTGATGAAAAACGATGACTCCGGACCTGTCGAACGTCCCCAAAATGGTCCATATCGATGAAATTTTAACATTTATTCTTTTGACTTCAAACGACTGTTGGATGTGAATTATGACTTTTTCAACTAAAATAAGTGTGTTTAAAGTCATTTATGTGCCTGAAATTGGTCAAAATTGAACCTTTGAGTAAGCAAAACTCTGTAAAAATGGCAATTTTGGTCACTCTGAGGGGTTAAAAAGTGGTTATTCAACATGAGGCACCATCACTTTGACATTTTGAATCATTTTTGGTACAGTCTGAAAAATTCATTTTCTGATGAAAAACGATGACTCCGGACCTGTCGAACGTCCCCAAAATGGTCCATATCGATGAAATTTTAACATTTAATCTTTTGACTCCAAACAACTGTTGGATTTTAATTAAGTCTTTTTCAACTAAAATAAGTGTGTTTAAAGTCATTTATGTGCCTGAAATTGGTCAAAATTGAAGCTTTTGTGTAAGCAAAACTCTGTAAAAATGGCAATTTTGGTCACTCTGAGGGGTTAAAAAGTGGTTATTCAACATGAGGCAAGATCCATTTGACATTTTGAATCATTTTTGGTACAGTCCGAAAAATTAATTTTTTGATGAAAAACGATGACTCCGGACCTGTCGAACATCCCCAAAATGGTCCATATCGATGAAATTTTAACATTTAATCTTTTGACTCCAAACGACTGTTGGATATGAATTATGACTTTTTCAAATAAAATAAGTGTGTTTAAAGTCATTTATGTGCCTGAAATTGGTCAAAATTGAAGCTTTTGAGTAAGCAAAACTCTGTAAAAATGGCAATTTTGGTCACTCTGAGGGGTTAAAAAGTGGTTATTCAACATGAGGCACGATCAATTTGACATTTTGAATCATTTTTGGTATAGTCCGAAAAATTCATTTTCTGATGAAAATCGATGACTTCGGACCTGTCAAACGTCCCCAAAATGGTCCATATCGATGAAATTTTAACATTTAATCTTTTGACTCCAAACGACTGTTGGATGTGAATTAAGTCTTTTTCAACTAAAATAAGTGTGTTTAAAGTAATTTATGTGCCTGAAATTGGTCAAAATTGAAGCTTTTGTGTAAGCAAAACTCTGTAAAAATGGCAATTTTGGTCACTCTGAGGGGTTAAAAAGTGGTTATTCAACATGAGGCACGATCCATTTGACATTTTGAATCATTTTTGGTATAGTCCGAAAAATTCATTTTCTGATGAAAAACGATGACTCCGGACCTGTCGAACGTCCCCAAAATGGTCCATATTGTTGAAATGTTAACACTTAATCTTTTGACTCCAAATGACTGTTGGATGTGAATTATGACTTTTTCAACTAAAATAAGTGTGTTTAAAGTCATTTATGTGCCTGAAAATGGTCAAAATTGAAGCTTTTGTGTAAGCAAAACTCTGTAAAAATGGCAATTTTGGTCACTCTGAGGGGTTAAAAAGTGGTTATTCAACATGAGGCACGATCCATTTGACATTTTGAATCATTTTTGGTATAGTCCGAAAAATTCATTTTCTGATGAAAAACGATGACTCCGGACCTGTCGAACGTCCCCAAAATGGTCCATATCGTTGAAATTTTAACACTTAATCTTTTGACTCCAAATGACTGTTGGATGTGAATTATGACTTTTTCAACTAAAATAAGTGTGTTTAAAGTCATTTATGTGCCTGAAAATGGTCAAAATTGAAGCTTTTGTGTAAGCAAAACTCTGTAAAAATGGCAATTTTGGTCACTCTGAGGGGTTAAAAAGTGGTTATTCAACATGAGGCACGATCCATTTGACATTTTGAATCATTTTTGGTACAGTCCAAAAAATTCATTTTCTGATGAAAAACGATGACTCCGGACCTGTCGAACGTCCCCAAAATGGTCCATATCGATGAAATTTTAACATTTAATCTTTTGACTCCAAACATCTGTTGGATTTTAATTAAGTCTTTTTCAACTAAAATAAGTGTGTTTAAAGTCATTTATGTGCCTGAAATTGGTCAAAATTGAAGCTTATGTGTAAGCAAAACTCTGTAAAAATGGCAATTTTGGTCACTCTGAGGGGTTAAAAAGTGGTTATTCAACATGAGGCAAGATCCATTTGACATTTTGAATCATTTTTGGTACAGTCCGAAAAATTAATTTTTTGATGAAAAACGATGACTCCGGACCTGTCGAACATCCCCAAAATGGTCCATATCGATGAAATTTTAACATTTAATCTTTTGACTCCAAACGACTGTTGGATGTGAATTATGACTTTTTCAAATAAAATAAGTGTGTTTAAAGTCATTTAGTGCCTGAAATTGGTCAAAATTGAAGCTTTTGAGTAAGCAAAACTCTGTAAAAATGGCAATTTTGGTCACTCTGAGGGGTTAAAAAGTGGTTATTCAACATGAGGCACGATCAATTTGACATTTTGAATCATTTTTGGTATAGTCCGAAAAATTCATTTTCTGATGAAAAACGATGACTCCGGACCTGTCGAACGTACCCAAAATGGTCCATATCGATGAAATTTTAACATTTAATCTTTTGACTCCAAACAACTGTTGGATGTGAATTAAGTCCTTTTCAACTAAAATAAGTGTGTTTAAAGTCATTTATGTGCCTGAAATTGGTCAAAATTGAAGCTTTTGTGTAAGCAAAACTCTGTAAAAATGGCAATTTTGGTCACTCTGAGGGGTTAAAAAGTGGTTATTCAACATGAGGCACGATCCATTTGACATTTTGAATCATTTTTGGTATAGTCCGAAAAATTCATTTTCTGATGAAAAACGATGACTCCGGACCTGTCGAACGTCCCCAAAATGGTCCATATCGATGACATTTTAACATTTAATCCTTTGACTCCAAATGACTGTTGGATGTGAATTATGACTTTTTCAACTAAAATAAGTGCGTTTAAAGTCATTTATGTGCCTGAAATTGGTCAAAATTGAAGCTTTTGTGTAAGCAAAACTCTGTAAAAATGGCAATTTTGGTCACTCTGAGGGGTTAAAAAGTGGTTATTCAACATGAGGCAAGATCCATTTGACATTTTGAATCATTTTTGGTACAGTCCGAAAAATTAATTTTTTGATGAAAAACGATGACTCCGGACCTGTCGAAGATCCCCAAAATGGTCCATATCGATGAAATTTTAACATTTAATCTTTTGACTCCAAACGACTGTTGGATGTGAATTATGACTTTTTCAAATAAAATAAGTGTGTTTAAAGTCATTTATGTGCCTGAAATTGGTCAAAATTGAAGCTTTTGAGTAAGCAAAACTCTGTAAAAATGGCAATTTTGGTCACTCTGAGGGGTTAAAAAGTGGTTATTCAACATGAGGCACGATCAATTTGACATTTTGAATCATTTTTGGTATAGTCCGAAAAATTCATTTTCTGATGAAAAACGATGACTCCGGACCTGTCGAACATCCCCAAAATGGTCCATATCGATGAAATTTTAACATTTAATCTTTTGACTCCAAACGACTGTTGGATGTGAATTATGACTTTTTCAAATAAAATAAGTGTGTTTAAAGTCATTTATGTGCCTGAAATTGGTCAAAATTGAAGCTTTTGAGTAAGCAAAACTCTGTAAAAATGGCAATTTTGGTCACTCTGATGGGTTAAAAAGTGGTTATTCAACATGAGGCACGATCTATTTCACATTTTGAATCATTTTTGGTATAGTTCGAAAAATTCATTTTCTGATGAAAAACGATGACTCCGGACCTGTCGAACGTCCTCAAAATGGTCCATATCGATGAAATTTTAACATTTATTCTTTTGACTTCAAACGACTGTTGGATGTGAATTATGACTTTTTCAACTAAAATAAGTGTGTTTAAAGTCATTTATGTGCCTGAAATTGGTCAAAATTGAAACTTTTGAGTAAGCAAAACTCTGTAAAAATGGCAATTTTGGTCACTCTGAGGGGTTAAAAAGTGGTTATTCAACATGAGGCACCATCACTTTGACATTTTGAATCATTTTTGGTACAGTCTGAAAAATTCATTTTCTGATGAAAAACGATGACTCCGGACCTGTCGAACGTCCCCAAAATGGTCCATATCGATGAAATTTTAACATTTAATCTTTTGACTCCAAACAACTGTTGGATTTTAATTAAGTCTTTTTCAACTAAAATAAGTGTGTTTAAAGTCATTTATGTGCCTGAAATTGGTCAAAATTGAAGCTTTTGTGTAAGCAAAACTCTGTAAAAATGGCAATTTTGGTCACTCTGAGGGGTTAAAAAGTGGTTATTCAACATGAGGCACGATCCATTTGACATTTTGAATCATTTTTGGTATAGTCCAAAAAATTCATTTTCTGATGAAAAACGATGACTCCGGACCTGTCGAACGTCCCCAAAATGGTCCATATCGATGACATTTTAACATTTAATCCTTTGAATCCAAACGACTGTTGGATGTGAATTATGACTTTTTCAACTAAAATAAGTGCGTTTAAAGTCATTTATGTGCCTGAAATTGGACAAAATTGAAGCTTTTGTGTAAGCAAAACTCTGTAAAAATGGCAATTTTGGTCACTCTGAGGGGTTAAAAAGTGGTTATTCAACATGAGGCAAGATCCATTTGACATTTTGAATCATTTTTGGTACAGTCCGAAAAATTAATTTTTTGATGAAAAACGATGACTCCGGACCTGTCGAACATCCCCAAAATGGTCCATATCGATGAAATTTTAACATTTAATCTTTTGACTCCAAACGACTGTTGGATGTGAATTATGAATTTTTCAACTAAAATAAGTGTGTTTAAAGTCATTTATGTGCCTGAAATTGGTAAAAATTGAAGCTTTTGTGTAAGCAAAACTCTGTAAAAATGGCAATTTTGGTCACTCTGAGGGGTTAAAAAGTGGTTATTCAACATGAGGCACGATCTATTTCACATTTTGAATCATTTTTGGTATAGTCCGAAAAATTCATTTTCTGATGAAAAACGATGACTCCGGACCTGTCGAACGTCCCCAAAATGGTCCATATCGATGAAATTTTAACATTTAATCTTTTGACTCCAAACGACTGTTGGATGTGAA
The DNA here is from genome assembly GCF_964263255.1 of Lissotriton vulgaris. Classification (NCBI taxonomy): domain Eukaryota; kingdom Metazoa; phylum Chordata; class Amphibia; order Caudata; family Salamandridae; genus Lissotriton; species Lissotriton vulgaris. The sequence goes on along the minus strand of NW_028249553.1, from coordinate 462,759 downwards.
TTATGACTTTTTCAACTAAAATAAGTGTGGTTAAAGTCATTTATGTGCCTGAAATTGGTCAAAATTGAAGCTTTTGAGTAAGCAAAACTCTGTAAAAATGGCAATTTTGGTCACTCTGAGGGGTTAAAAAATGGTTATTCAACATGAGGCACGATCAATTTGACATTTTGAATCATTTTTGGTATAGTCCGAAAATGTCATTTTCTGATGAAAAACTATGACTCCGGACCTGTCGAACGTCCCCAAAATGGGCCATATCGATGAAATTTTAACATTTAATCTTTTGACTCCAAACGACTGTTGGATGTGAATTAAGTCTTTTTCAACTAAAATACGTGTGTTTAAAGTCATTTATGTGCTGAAATTGGTCAAAATTGAAACTTTTGAGTAAGCAAAACTCTGTAAAAATGGCAATTTCGGTCACTCTGAGGGGTTAAAAAGTGGTTATTCAACATGAGGCACCATCACTTTGACATTTTGAATCATTTTTGGTACAGTCCGAAAAATTCATTTTCTGATGAAAAACGATGACTCCGGACCTGTCGAACGTACCCAAAATGGTCCATATCGATGAAATTTTAACATTTAATCTTTTGACTCCAAACAACTGTTGGATGTGAATTAAGTCCTTTTCAACTAAAATAAGTGTGTTTAAAGTCATTTATGTGCCTGAAATTGGTCAAAATTGAAGCTTTTGTGTAAGCAAAACTCTGTAAAAATGGCAATTTTGGTCACTCTGAGGGGTTAAAAAGTGGTTATTCAACATGAGGCACGATCAATTTGACATTTTGAATCATTTTTGGTATAGTCCGAAAAATTCATTTTCTGATGAAAATCGATGACTTCGGACCTGTCAAACGTCCCCAAAATGGTCCATATCGATGAAATTTTAACATTTAATCTTTTGACTCCAAACGACTGTTGGATGTGAATTAAGTCTTTTTCAACTAAAATAAGTGTGTTTAAAGTAATTTATGTGCCTGAAATTGGTCAAAATTGAAGCTTTTGTGTAAGCAAAACTCTGTAAAAATGGCAATTTTGGTCACTCTGAGGGGTTAAAAAGTGGTTATTCAACATGAGGCACGATCCATTTGACATTTTGAATCATTTTTGGTATAGTCCGAAAAATTCATTTTCTGATGAAAAACGATGACTCCGGACCTGTCGAACGTCCCCAAAATGGTCCATATTGTTGAAATGTTAACACTTAATCTTTTGACTCCAAATGACTGTTGGATGTGAATTATGACTTTTTCAACTAAAATAAGTGTGTTTAAAGTCATTTATGTGCCTGAAAATGGTCAAAATTGAAGCTTTTGTGTAAGCAAAACTCTGTAAAAATGGCAATTTTGGTCACTCTGAGGGGTTAAAAAGTGGTTATTCAACATGAGGCACGATCCATTTGACATTTTGAATCATTTTTGGTATAGTCCGAAAAATTCATTTTCTGATGAAAAACGATGACTCCGGACCTGTCGAACGTCCCCAAAATGGTCCATATCGTTGAAATTTTAACACTTAATCTTTTGACTCCAAATGACTGTTGGATGTGAATTATGACTTTTTCAACTAAAATAAGTGTGTTTAAAGTCATTTATGTGCCTGAAAATGGTCAAAATTGAAGCTTTTGTGTAAGCAAAACTCTGTAAAAATGGCAATTTTGGTCACTCTGAGGGGTTAAAAAGTGGTTATTCAACATGAGGCACGATCCATTTGACATTTTGAATCATTTTTGGTACAGTCCAAAAAATTCATTTTCTGATGAAAAACGATGACTCCGGACCTGTCGAACGTCCCCAAAATGGTCCATATCGATGAAATTTTAACATTTAATCTTTTGACTCCAAACATCTGTTGGATTTTAATTAAGTCTTTTTCAACTAAAATAAGTGTGTTTAAAGTCATTTATGTGCCTGAAATTGGTCAAAATTGAAGCTTATGTGTAAGCAAAACTCTGTAAAAATGGCAATTTTGGTCACTCTGAGGGGTTAAAAAGTGGTTATTCAACATGAGGCAAGATCCATTTGACATTTTGAATCATTTTTGGTACAGTCCGAAAAATTAATTTTTTGATGAAAAACGATGACTCCGGACCTGTCGAACATCCCCAAAATGGTCCATATCGATGAAATTTTAACATTTAATCTTTTGACTCCAAACGACTGTTGGATGTGAATTATGACTTTTTCAAATAAAATAAGTGTGTTTAAAGTCATTTAGTGCCTGAAATTGGTCAAAATTGAAGCTTTTGAGTAAGCAAAACTCTGTAAAAATGGCAATTTTGGTCACTCTGAGGGGTTAAAAAGTGGTTATTCAACATGAGGCACGATCAATTTGACATTTTGAATCATTTTTGGTATAGTCCGAAAAATTCATTTTCTGATGAAAAACGATGACTCCGGACCTGTCGAACGTACCCAAAATGGTCCATATCGATGAAATTTTAACATTTAATCTTTTGACTCCAAACAACTGTTGGATGTGAATTAAGTCCTTTTCAACTAAAATAAGTGTGTTTAAAGTCATTTATGTGCCTGAAATTGGTCAAAATTGAAGCTTTTGTGTAAGCAAAACTCTGTAAAAATGGCAATTTTGGTCACTCTGAGGGGTTAAAAAGTGGTTATTCAACATGAGGCACGATCCATTTGACATTTTGAATCATTTTTGGTATAGTCCGAAAAATTCATTTTCTGATGAAAAACGATGACTCCGGACCTGTCGAACGTCCCCAAAATGGTCCATATCGATGACATTTTAACATTTAATCCTTTGACTCCAAATGACTGTTGGATGTGAATTATGACTTTTTCAACTAAAATAAGTGCGTTTAAAGTCATTTATGTGCCTGAAATTGGTCAAAATTGAAGCTTTTGTGTAAGCAAAACTCTGTAAAAATGGCAATTTTGGTCACTCTGAGGGGTTAAAAAGTGGTTATTCAACATGAGGCAAGATCCATTTGACATTTTGAATCATTTTTGGTACAGTCCGAAAAATTAATTTTTTGATGAAAAACGATGACTCCGGACCTGTCGAAGATCCCCAAAATGGTCCATATCGATGAAATTTTAACATTTAATCTTTTGACTCCAAACGACTGTTGGATGTGAATTATGACTTTTTCAAATAAAATAAGTGTGTTTAAAGTCATTTATGTGCCTGAAATTGGTCAAAATTGAAGCTTTTGAGTAAGCAAAACTCTGTAAAAATGGCAATTTTGGTCACTCTGAGGGGTTAAAAAGTGGTTATTCAACATGAGGCACGATCAATTTGACATTTTGAATCATTTTTGGTATAGTCCGAAAAATTCATTTTCTGATGAAAAACGATGACTCCGGACCTGTCGAACATCCCCAAAATGGTCCATATCGATGAAATTTTAACATTTAATCTTTTGACTCCAAACGACTGTTGGATGTGAATTATGACTTTTTCAAATAAAATAAGTGTGTTTAAAGTCATTTATGTGCCTGAAATTGGTCAAAATTGAAGCTTTTGAGTAAGCAAAACTCTGTAAAAATGGCAATTTTGGTCACTCTGATGGGTTAAAAAGTGGTTATTCAACATGAGGCACGATCTATTTCACATTTTGAATCATTTTTGGTATAGTCCGAAAAATTCATTTTCTGATGAAAAACGATGACTCCGGACCTGTCGAACGTCCTCAAAATGGTCCATATCGATGAAATTTTAACATTTATTCTTTTGACTTCAAACGACTGTTGGATGTGAATTATGACTTTTTCAACTAAAATAAGTGTGTTTAAAGTCATTTATGTGCCTGAAATTGGTCAAAATTGAAACTTTTGAGTAAGCAAAACTCTGTAAAAATGGCAATTTCGGTCACTCTGAGGGGTTAAAAAGTGGTTATTCAACATGAGGCACCATCACTTTGACATTTTGAATCATTTTTGGTACAGTCCGAAAAATTCATTTTCTGATGAAAAACGATGACTCCGGACCTGTCGAACGTACCCAAAATGGTCCATATCGATGAAATTTTAACATTTAATCTTTTGACTCCAAACAACTGTTGGATGTGAATTAAGTCCTTTTCAACTAAAATAAGTGTGTTTAAAGTCATTTATGTGCCTGAAATTGGTCAAAATTGAAGCTTTTGTGTAAGCAAAACTCTGTAAAAATGGCAATTTTGGTCACTCTGAGGGGTTAAAAAGTGGTTATTCAACATGAGGCACGATCAATTTGACATTTTGAATCATTTTTGGTATAGTCCGAAAAATTCATTTTCTGATGAAAATCGATGACTTCGGACCTGTCAAACGTCCCCAAAATGGTCCATATCGATGAAATTTTAACATTTAATCTTTTGACTCCAAACGACTGTTGGATGTGAATTAAGTCTTTTTCAACTAAAATAAGTGTGTTTAAAGTAATTTATGTGCCTGAAATTGGTCAAAATTGAAGCTTTTGTGTAAGCAAAACTCTGTAAAAATGGCAATTTTGGTCACTCTGAGGGGTTAAAAAGTGGTTATTCAACATGAGGCACGATCCATTTGACATTTTGAATCATTTTTGGTATAGTCCGAAAAATTCATTTTCTGATGAAAAACGATGACTCCGGACCTGTCGAACGTCCCCAAAATGGTCCATATTGTTGAAATGTTAACACTTAATCTTTTGACTCCAAATGACTGTTGGATGTGAATTATGACTTTTTCAACTAAAATAAGTGTGTTTAAAGTCATTTATGTGCCTGAAAATGGTCAAAATTGAAGCTTTTGTGTAAGCAAAACTCTGTAAAAATGGCAATTTTGGTCACTCTGAGGGGTTAAAAAGTGGTTATTCAACATGAGGCACGATCCATTTGACATTTTGAATCATTTTTGGTATAGTCCGAAAAATTCATTTTCTGATGAAAAACGATGACTCCGGACCTGTCGAACGTCCCCAAAATGGTCCATATCGTTGAAATTTTAACACTTAATCTTTTGACTCCAAATGACTGTTGGATGTGAATTATGACTTTTTCAACTAAAATAAGTGTGTTTAAAGTCATTTATGTGCCTGAAAATGGTCAAAATTGAAGCTTTTGTGTAAGCAAAACTCTGTAAAAATGGCAATTTTGGTCACTCTGAGGGGTTAAAAAGTGGTTATTCAACATGAGGCACGATCCATTTGACATTTTGAATCATTTTTGGTACAGTCCAAAAAATTCATTTTCTGATGAAAAACGATGACTCCGGACCTGTCGAACGTCCCCAAAATGGTCCATATCGATGAAATTTTAACATTTAATCTTTTGACTCCAAACATCTGTTGGATTTTAATTAAGTCTTTTTCAACTAAAATAAGTGTGTTTAAAGTCATTTATGTGCCTGAAATTGGTCAAAATTGAAGCTTATGTGTAAGCAAAACTCTGTAAAAATGGCAATTTTGGTCACTCTGAGGGGTTAAAAAGTGGTTATTCAACATGAGGCAAGATCCATTTGACATTTTGAATCATTTTTGGTACAGTCCGAAAAATTAATTTTTTGATGAAAAACGATGACTCCGGACCTGTCGAACATCCCCAAAATGGTCCATATCGATGAAATTTTAACATTTAATCTTTTGACTCCAAACGACTGTTGGATGTGAATTATGACTTTTTCAAATAAAATAAGTGTGTTTAAAGTCATTTAGTGCCTGAAATTGGTCAAAATTGAAGCTTTTGAGTAAGCAAAACTCTGTAAAAATGGCAATTTTGGTCACTCTGAGGGGTTAAAAAGTGGTTATTCAACATGAGGCACGATCAATTTGACATTTTGAATCATTTTTGGTATAGTCCGAAAAATTCATTTTCTGATGAAAAACGATGACTCCGGACCTGTCGAACGTACCCAAAATGGTCCATATCGATGAAATTTTAACATTTAATCTTTTGACTCCAAACAACTGTTGGATGTGAATTAAGTCCTTTTCAACTAAAATAAGTGTGTTTAAAGTCATTTATGTGCCTGAAATTGGTCAAAATTGAAGCTTTTGTGTAAGCAAAACTCTGTAAAAATGGCAATTTTGGTCACTCTGAGGGGTTAAAAAGTGGTTATTCAACATGAGGCACGATCCATTTGACATTTTGAATCATTTTTGGTATAGTCCGAAAAATTCATTTTCTGATGAAAAACGATGACTCCGGACCTGTCGAACGTCCCCAAAATGGTCCATATCGATGACATTTTAACATTTAATCCTTTGACTCCAAATGACTGTTGGATGTGAATTATGACTTTTTCAACTAAAATAAGTGCGTTTAAAGTCATTTATGTGCCTGAAATTGGTCAAAATTGAAGCTTTTGTGTAAGCAAAACTCTGTAAAAATGGCAATTTTGGTCACTCTGAGGGTTAAAAAGTGGTTATTCAACATGAGGCAAGATCCATTTGACATTTTGAATCATTTTTGGTACAGTCCGAAAAATTAATTTTTTGATGAAAAACGATGACTCCGGACCTGTCGAAGATCCCCAAAATGGTCCATATCGATGAAATTTTAACATTTAATCTTTTGACTCCAAACGACTGTTGGATGTGAATTATGACTTTTTCAAATAAAATAAGTGTGTTTAAAGTCATTTATGTGCCTGAAATTGGTCAAAATTGAAGCTTTTGAGTAAGCAAAACTCTGTAAAAATGGCAATTTTGGTCACTCTGAGGGGTTAAAAAGTGGTTATTCAACATGAGGCACGATCAATTTGACATTTTGAATCATTTTTGGTATAGTCCGAAAAATTCATTTTCTGATGAAAAACGATGACTCCCGGACCTGTCGAACATCCCCAAAATGGTCCATATCGATGAAATTTTAACATTTAATCTTTTGACTCCAAACGACTGTTGGATGTGAATTATGACTTTTTCAAATAAAATAAGTGTGTTTAAAGTCATTATGTGCCTGAAATTGGTCAAAATTGAAGCTTTTGAGTAAGCAAAACTCTGTAAAAATGGCAATTTTGGTCACTCTGATGGGTTAAAAAGTGGTTATTCAACATGAGGCACGATCTATTTCACATTTTGAATCATTTTTGGTATAGTTCGAAAAATTCATTTTCTGATGAAAAACGATGACTCCGGACCTGTCGAACGTCCTCAAAATGGTCCATATCGATGAAATTTTAACATTTATTCTTTTGACTTCAAACGACTGTTGGATGTGAATTATGACTTTTTCAACTAAAATAAGTGTGTTTAAAGTCATTTATGTGCCTGAAATTGGTCAAAATTGAAACTTTTGAGTAAGCAAAACTCTGTAAAAATGGCAATTTTGGTCACTCTGAGGGTTAAAAAGTGGTTATTCAACATGAGGCACCATCACTTTGACATTTTGAATCATTTTGGTACAGTCTGAAAATTCATTTTCTGATGAAAACGATGACTCCGGACCTGTCGAACGTCCCCAAAATGGTCCATATCGATGAAATTTTAACATTTAATCTTTTGACTCCAAACAACTGTTGGATTTTAATTAAGTCTTTTTCAACTAAAATAAGTGTGTTTAAAGTCATTTATGTGCCTGAAATTGGTCAAAATTGAAGCTTTTGTGTAAGCAAAACTCTGTAAAAATGGCAATTTTGGTCACTCTGAGGGGTTAAAAAGTGGTTATTCAACATGAGGCACGATCCATTTGACATTTTGAATCATTTTTGGTATAGTCCAAAAAATTCATTTTCTGATGAAAACGATGACTCCGGACCTGTCGAACGTCCCCAAAATGGTCCATATCGATGACATTTTAACATTTAATCCTTTGAATCCAAACGACTGTTGGATGTGAATTATGACTTTTTCAACTAAAATAAGTGCGTTTAAAGTCATTTATGTGCCTGAAATTGGACAAAATTGAAGCTTTTGTGTAAGCAAAACTCTGTAAAAATGGCAATTTTGGTCACTCTGAGGGGTTAAAAAGTGGTTATTCAACATGAGGCAAGATCCATTTGACATTTTGAATCATTTTTGGTACAGTCCGAAAAATTAATTTTTGATGAAAAACGATGACTCCGGACCTGTCGAACATCCCCAAAATGGTCCATATCGATGAAATTTTAACATTTAATCTTTTGACTCCAAACGACTGTTGGATGTGAATTATGAATTTTCAACTAAAATAAGTGTGTTTAAAGTCATTTATGTGCCTGAAATTGGTAAAAATGAAGCTTTTGTGTAAGCAAAACTCTGTAAAAATGGCAATTTTGGTCACTCTGAGGGGTTAAAAAGTGGTTATTCAACATGAGGCACGATCTATTTCACATTTTGAATCATTTTTGGTATAGTCCGAAAAATTCCATTTTCTGATGAAAAACGATGACTCCGGACCTGTCGAACGTCCCCAAAATTGGTCCATATCGATGAAATTTTAACATTTAATCTTTTGACCTCCAAACGACTGTTGGATGTGAATTATGACTTTTTCAACTAAAATAAGTGTGGTTAAAGTCATTTATGTGCCTGAAATTGGTCAAAATTGAAGCTTTTGAGTAAGCAAAACTCTGTAAAAATGGCAATTTTGGTCACTCTGAGGGGTTAAAAAATGGTTATTCAACATGAGGCACGATCAATTTGACATTTTGAATCATTTTTGGTATAGTCCGAAAATGTCATTTTCTGATGAAAAACTATGACTCCGGACCTGTCGAACGTCCCCAAAATGGTCCATATCGATGAAATTTTAACATTTAATCTTTTGACTCCAAACGACTGTTGGATGTGAATTAAGTCTTTTTCAACTAAAATACGTGTGTTTAAAGTCATTTATGTGCTGAAATTGGTCAAAATTGAAACTTTTGAGTAAGCAAAACTCTGTAAAAATGGCAATTTCGGTCACTCTGAGGGGTTAAAAAGTGGTTATTCAACATGAGGCACCATCACTTTGACATTTTGAATCATTTTTGGTACAGTCCGAAAAATTCATTTTCTGATGAAAAACGATGACTCCGGACCTGTCGAACGTACCCAAAATGGTCCATATCGATGAAATTTTAACATTTAATCTTTTGACTCCAAACAACTGTTGGATGTGAATTAAGTCCTTTTCAACTAAAATAAGTGTGTTTAAAGTCATTTATGTGCCTGAAATTGGTCAAAATTGAAGCTTTTGTGTAAGCAAAACTCTGTAAAAATGGCAATTTTGGTCACTCTGAGGGGTTAAAAAGTGATTATTCAACATGAGGCACGATCCATTTGACATTTTGAATCATTTTTGGTATAGTCCGAAAAATTCATTTTCTGATGAAAAACGATGACTCCGGACCTGTCGAACGTCCCCAAAATGGTCCATATCGATGACATTTTAACATTTAATCCTTTGACTCCAAATGACTGTTGGATGTGAATTATGACTTTTTCAACTAAAATAAGTGCGTTTAAAGTCATTTATGTGCCTGAAATTGGTCAAAATTGAAGCTTTTGTGTAAGCAAAACTCTGTAAAAATGGCAATTTTGGTCACTCTGAGGGGTTAAAAAGTGGTTATTCAACATGAGGCAAGATCCATTTGACATTTTGAATCATTTTTGGTACAGTCCGAAAAATTAATTTTTTGATGAAAAACGATGACTCCGGACCTGTCGAACATCCCCAAAATGGTCCATATCGATGAAATTTTAACATTTAATCTTTTGACTCCAAACGACTGTTGGATGTGAATTATGACTTTTTCAAATAAAATAAGTGTGTTTAAAGTCATTTATGTGCCTGAAATTGGTCAAAATTGAAGCTTTTGAGTAAGCAAAACTCTGTAAAAATGGCAATTTTGGTCACTCTGAGGGGTTAAAAAGTGGTTATTCAACATGAGGCACGATCAATTTGACATTTTGAATCATTTTTGGTATAGTCCGAAAAATTCATTTTCTGATGAAAAACGATGACTCCGGACCTGTCGAACGTACCCAAAATGGTCCATATCGATGAAATTTTAACATTTAATCTTTTGACTCCAAACAACTGTTGGATGTGAATTAAGTCCTTTTCAACTAAAATAAGTGTGTTTAAAGTCATTTATGTGCCTGAAATTGGTCAAAATTGAAGCTTTTGTGTAAGCAAAACTCTGTAAAAATGGCAATTTTGGTCACTCTGAGGGGTTAAAAAGTGGTTATTCAACATGAGGCAAGATCCATTTGACATTTTGAATCATTTTTGGTACAGTCCGAAAAATTAATTTTTTGATGAAAAACGATGACTCCGGACCTGTCGAAGATCCCCAAAATGGTCCATATCGATGAAATTTTAACATTTAATCTTTTGACTCCAAACGACTGTTGGATGTGAATTATGACTTTTTCAAATAAAATAAGTGTGTTTAAAGTCATTTATGTGCCTGAAATTGGTCAAAATTGAAGCTTTTGAGTAAGCAAAACTCTGTAAAAATGGCAATTTTGGTCACTCTGAGGGGTTAAAAAGTGGTTATTCAACATGAGGCACGATCAATTTGACATTTTGAATCATTTTTGGTATAGTCCGAAAAATTCATTTTCTGATGAAAAACGATGACTCCGGACCTGTCGAATATCCCCAAAATGGTCCATATCGATGAAATTTTAACATTTAATCTTTTGACTCAAAACGACTGTTGGATGTGAATTATGACTTTTTCAAATAAAATAAGTGTGTTTAAAGTCATTTATGTGCCTGAAATTGGTCAAAATTGAAGCTTTTGAGTAAGCAAAACTCTGTAAAAATGGCAATTTTGGTCACTCTGATGGGTTAAAAAGTGGTAATTCAACATGAGGCACGATCTATTTCACATTTTGAATCATTTTTGGTATAGTCCGAAAAATTCATTTTCTGATGAAAAACGATGACTCCGGACCTGTCGAACGTCCCCAAAATGGTCCATATCGATGAAATTTTAACATTTATTCTTTTGACTTCAAACGACTGTTGGATGTGAATTATGACTTTTTCAACTAAAATAAGTGTGTTTAAAGTCATTTATGTGCCTGAAATTGGTCAAAATTGAACCTTTGAGTAAGCAAAACTCTGTAAAAATGGCAATTTTGGTCACTCTGAGGGGTTAAAAAGTGGTTATTCAACATGAGGCACCATCACTTTGACATTTTGAATAATTTTTGGTACAGTCTGAAAAATTCATTTTCTGATGAAAAACGATGACTCCGGACCTGTCGAACGTCCCCAAAATGGTCCATATCGATGAAATTTTAACATTTAATCTTTTGACTCCAAACAACTGTTGGATTTTAATTAAGTCTTTTTCAACTAAAATAAGTGTGTTTAAAGTCATTTATGTGCCTGAAATTGGTCAAAATTGAAGCTTTTGTGTAAGCAAAACTCTGTAAAAATGGCAATTTTGGTCACTCTGAGGGGTTAAAAAGTGGTTATTCAACATGAGGCAAGATCCATTTGACATTTTGAATCATTTTTGGTACAGTCCGAAAAATTAATTTTTTGATGAAAAACGATGACTCCGGACCTGTCGAACATCCCCAAAATGGTCCATATCGATGAAATTTTAACATTTAATCTTTTGACTCCAAACGACTGTTGGATATGAATTATGACTTTTTCAAATAAAATAAGTGTGTTTAAAGTCATTTATGTGCCTGAAATTGGTCAAAATTGAAGCTTTTGAGTAAGCAAAACTCTGTAAAAATGGCAATTTTGGTCACTCTGAGGGGTTAAAAAGTGGTTATTCAACATGAGGCACGATCAATTTGACATTTTGAATCATTTTTGGTATAGTCCGAAAAATTCATTTTCTGATGAAAATCGATGACTTCGGACCTGTCAAACGTCCCCAAAATGGTCCATATCGATGAAATTTTAACATTTAATCTTTCGACTCCAAACGACTGTTGGATGTGAATTAAGTCTTTTTCAACTAAAATAAGTGTGTTTAAAGTAATTTATGTGCCTGAAATTGGTCAAAATTGAAGCTTTTGTGTAAGCAAAACTCTGTAAAAATGGCAATTTTGGTCACTCTGAGGGGTTAAAAAGTGGTTATTCAACATGAGGCACGATCCATTTGACATTTTGAATCATTTTTGGTATAGTCCGAAAAATTCATTTTCTGATGAAAAACGATGACTCCGGACCTGTCGAACGTCCCCAAAATGGTCCATATTGTTGAAATGTTAACACTTAATCTTTTGACTCCAAATGACTGTTGGATGTGAATTATGACTTTTTCAACTAAAATAAGTGTGTTTAAAGTCATTTATGTGCCTGAAAATGGTCAAAATTGAAGCTTTTGTGTAAGCAAAACTCTGTAAAAATGGCAATTTTGGTCACTCTGAGGGGTTAAAAAGTGGTTATTCAACATGAGGCACGATCCATTTGACATTTTGAATCATTTTTGGTATAGTCCGAAAAATTCATTTTCTGATGAAAAACGATGACTCCGGACCTGTCGAACGTCCCCAAAATGGTCCATATCGTTGAAATTTTAACACTTAATCTTTTGACTCCAAATGACTGTTGGATGTGAATTATGACTTTTTCAACTAAAATAAGTGTGTTTAAAGTCATTTATGTGCCTGAAAATGGTCAAAATTGAAGCTTTTGTGTAAGCAAAACTCTGTAAAAATGGCAATTTTGGTCACTCTGAGGGGTTAAAAAGTGGTTATTCAATATGAGGCACGATCCATTTGACATTTTGAATCATTTTTGGTACAGTCCAAAAAATTCATTTTCTGATGAAAAACGATGACTCCGGACCTGTCGAACGTCCCCAAAATGGTCCATATCGATGAAATTTTAACATTTAATCTTTTGACTCCAAACATCTGTTGGATTTTAATTAAGTCTTTTTCAACTAAAATAAGTGTGTTTAAAGTCATTTATGTGCCTGATATTGGTCAAAATTGAAGCTTTTGTGTAAGCAAAACTCTGTAAAAATGGCAATTTTGGTCACTCTGAAGGGTTAAAAAGTGGTTATTCAACATGAGGCACGATCCATTTGACATTTTGAATCATTTTTGGTATAGTCCGAAAAATTCATTTTCTGATGAAAAACGATGACTCCGGACCTGTCGAACGTCCCCAAAATGGTCCATATCGATGACATTTTAACATTTAATCCTTTGAATCCAAACGACTGTTGGATGTGAATTATGACTTTTTCAACTAAAATAAGTGCGTTTAAAGTCATTTATGTGCCTGAAATTGGACAAAATTGAAGCTTTTGTGTAAGCAAAACTCTGTAAAAATGGCAATTTTGGTCACTCTGAGGGGTTAAAAAGTGGTTATTCAACATGAGGCAAGATCCATTTGACATTTTGAATCATTTTTGGTACAGTCCGAAAAATTAATTTTTTGATGAAAAACGATGACTCCGGACCTGTCGAACATCCCCAAAATGGTCCATATCGATGAAATTTTAACATTTAATCTTTTGACTCCAAACGACTGTTGGATATGAATTATGACTTTTTCAAATAAAATAAGTGTGTTTAAAGTCATTTATGTGCCTGAAATTGGTCAAAATTGAAGCTTTTGAGTAAGCAAAACTCTGTAAAAATGGCAATTTTGGTCACTCTGAGGGGTTAAAAAGTGGTTATTCAACATGAGGCACGATCAATTTGACATTTTGAATCATTTTTGGTATAGTCCGAAAAATTCATTTTCTGATGAAAAACGATGACTCCGGACCTGTCGAACGTCCCCAAAATGGTCCATATCGATGAAATTTTAACATTTAATGTTTTGACTCCAAACGACTGTTGGATGTGAATTAAGTCTTTTTCAACTAAAATAAGTGTGTTTAAAGTAATTTATGTGCCTGAAATTGGTCAAAATTTAAGCTTTTGTGTAAGCAAAACTCTGTAAAAAAGGCAATTTTGGTCACTGAGGGGTTAAAAAGTGGTTATTCAACCTGAGGCACCATCACTTTGACATTTTGAATCATTTTTTGGTACAGTCCGAAAAATTCATTTTCTGATGAAAAACGATGACTCCGGACCTGTCGAATGTCCCCAAAATGGTCCATATCGATGAAATTTTAACATTTAATCTTTTGACTCCAAACAACTGTTGGATGTGAATAAAGTCTTTTTCAACTAAAATAAGTGTGTTTAAAGTCATTTATGTGCCTGAAATTGGTCAAAATTGAAGCTTTTGTGTAAGCAAAACTCTGTGAAAATGGCAATTTTGGTCACTCTGATGGGTTAAAAAGTGGTTATTCACCATGAGGCACGATCTATTTGACATTTTGAATCATTTTTGGTATAGTCCGAAAAATTCATTTTCTGATGAAAAACGATGACTCCGGACCTGTCGAACGTCCCCAAAATGGTCCATATCGATGAACGATTAAATTTTAACATTTAATCTTTTGACTCCAAACGACTGTTGGATGTGAATTATGACTTTTTCAACTAAAATAAGTGTGTTTAAAGTCATTTATGTGCCTGAAAATGGTCAAAATTGAAGCTTTTGTGTAAGCAAAACTCTGTAAAAATGGCAATTTTGGTCACTCTGAGGGGTTAAAAAGTGGTTATTCAACATGAGGCACGATCCATTTGACATTTTGAATCATTTTTGGTACAGTCCGAAAAATTAATTTTTTGATGAAAAACGATGACTCCGGACCTGTCGAACATCCCCAAAATGGTCCATATCGATGACATTTTAACATTTAATCTTTTGACTCCAAACGACTGTTGGATGTGAATTAAGTCTTTTTCAACTAAAATAAGTGTGTTTAAAGTAATTTATGTGCCTGAAATTGGTCAAAATTGAAGCTTTTGTGTAAGCAAAACTCTGTAAAAAAGGCAATTTTGGTCACTCTGAGGAGTTAAAAAGTGGTTATTCAACCTGAGGCACCATCACTTTGACATTTTGAATCATTTTCTGGTACAGTCCGAAAAATTCATTTTCTGATGAAAAACGATGACTCCGGACCTGTCGAATGTCCCCAAAATGGTCCATATCGATGAAATTTTAACATTTAATCTTTTGACTCCAAACAACTGTTGGATGTGAATTAAGTCTTTTTCAACTAAAATAAGTGTGTTTAAAGTCATTTATGTGCCTGAAATTGGTCAAAATTGAAGCTTTTGTGTAAGCAAAACTCTGTAAAAATGGCAATTTTGGTCCTCTGATGGGTTAAAAAGTGGTTATTCAACATGAGGCACGATCTATTTCACATTTTGAATCATTTTTGGTATAGTCCAAAAAATTCATTTTCTGATGAAAAACGATGACTCCGGACCTGTCGAACGTCCCCAAAATGGTCCATATCGATGAAATTTTAACATTTATTCTTTTGACTTCAAACGACTGTTGGATGTGAATTATGACTTTTTCAACTAAAATAAGTGTGTTTAAAGTCATTTATGTGCCTGAAATTGGTCAAAATTGAAACTTTTGAGTAAGCAAAACTCTGTAAAAATGGCAATTTTGGTCACTCTGAGGGGTTAAAAAGTGGTTATTCAACATGAGGCACCATCACTTTGACAGTTTGAATCATTTTTGGTACAGTCTGAAAAATTCATTTTCTGATGAAAAACGATGACTCCGGACCTGTCGAACGTCCCCAAAATGGTCCATATCGATGAAATTTTAACATTTAATCTTTTGACTCCAAACAACTGTTGGATTTTAATTAAGTCTTTTTCAACTAAAATAAGTGTGTTTAAAGTCATTTATGTGCCTGAAATTGGTCAAAATTTAAGCTTTTGTGTAAGCAAAACTCTGTAAAAAAGGCAACTTTGGTCACTGAGGGGTTAAAAAGTGGTTATTCAACCTGAGGCACCATCACTTTGACATTTTGAATCATTTTTTGGTACAGTCCGAAAAATTCATTTTCTGATGAAAAACGATGACTCCGGACCTGTCGAATGTCCCCAAAATGGTCCATATCGATGAAATTTTAACATTTAATCTTTTGACTCCAAACAACTGTTGGATGTGAATAAAGTCTTTTTCAACTAAAATAAGTGTGTTTAAAGTCATTTATGTGCCTGAAATTGGTCAAAATTGAAGCTTTTGTGTAAGCAAAACTCTGTAAAAATGGCAATTTTGGTCACTCTGATGGGTTAAAAAGTGGTTATTCAACATGAGGCACGATCTATTTGACATTTTGAATCATTTTTGGTATAGTCCGAAAAATTCATTTTCTGATGAAAAACGATGACTCCGGACCTGTCGAACGTCCCCAAAATGGTCCATATCGATGAACGATTAAATTTTAACATTTAATCTTTTGACTCCAAACGACTGTTGGATGTGAATTATGACTTTTTCAACTAAAATAAGTGTGTTTAAAGTCATTTATGTGCCTGAAATTGGTCAAAATTGAAACTTTTGTGTAAGCAAAACTCTGTAAAAATGGCAATTTTGGTCTCTCTAAGGGGTTAAAAAGTGGTTATTCAACATGAGGCATCATCACTTTGACATTTTGAATCATTTTTGGTACAGTCCGAAAAATTCATTTTCTGATGAAAAACGATGACTCCGGACCTGTCGAAAGTCCCCAAAATGGTCCATATCGATGAAACTTTAACATTTAATCTTTTGACTCCAAACAACTGTTGGATGTGAATTATGACTTTTTCAACTAAAATAAGTGTGTTTAAAGTCATTTATGTGCCTGAAATCGGTCAAAATTGAAGCTTTTGTGTAAGCAAAACTCTGTAAAAATGGCAATTTTGGTCTCTCTGAGGGGTTAAAAAGTGGTTATTCAACATGAGGCCCGATCAATTTGACATTTTGAATCATTTTTGGTACAGTCCAAAAAATTCATTTTCTGATGAAAAACGATGACTCCGGACCTGTCGAACGTCCCCAAAATGGTCCATATCGATGAAATTTTAACATTTAATCTTTTGACTTCAAACAAATGTTGGATGTGAATTAAGTCTTTTTCAACTAAAATAAGTGTGTTTAAAGTGATTTATGTGCCTGAAATTGGTCAAAATTGAAGCTTTTGTGTAAGCAAAACTCTGTAAAAATGGCAATTTTGGTCACTCTGAGGGGTTAAAAAGTGGTTATTCAACATGAGGCACGATCTATTTGACATTTTGAATCATTTTTGGTATAGTCCGAAAAATTAATTATCTGATGAAAAACGATGACTCCGGACCCGTCGAACGTCCCCAAAATGGTCCATATCGATGAAATTTTAACATTTAATCTTTTGACTCCAAACGACTGTTGGATGTGAATTATGACTTTTTCAACTAAAATAAGTGTGTTTAAAGTCATTTATGTGCCTGAAATTGGTCAAAATTGAAGCTTTTGAGTAAGCAAAACTCTGTAAAAATGGCAATTTTGGTCACTCTGAGGGGTTAAAAAATGGTTATTCAACATGAGGCACGATCAATTTGACATTTTGAATCATTTTTGGTATAGTCCGAAAATTTCATTTTCTGATGAAAAACTATGACTCCGGACCTGTCGAACGTCCCCAAAATGGTCCCTATCGATGAAATTTTAACATTTAATCTTTTGACTCCAAACGACTGTTGGATGTGAATTAAGTCTTTTTCAACTAAAATAAGTGTGTTTAAAGTCATTTATGTGCTGAAATTGGTCAAAATTGAAACTTTTGAGTAAGCAAAACTCTGTAAAAATGGCAATTTCGGTCACTCTGAGGGGTTAAAAAGTGGTTATTCAACATGAGGCACCATCACTTTGACATTTTAAATCATTTTTGGTACAGTCCGAAAAATTCATTTTCTGATGAAAAACGATGACTCCGGACCTGTCGAACGTCCCCAAAATGGTCCATATCGATGACATTTTAACATTTAATCCTTTGACTCCAAATGACTGTTGGATGTGAATTATGACTTTTTCAACTAAAATAAGTGCGTTTAAAGTCATTTATGTGCCTGAAATTGGTCAAAATTGAAGCTTTTGTGTAAGCAAAACTCTGTAAAAATGGCAATTTTGGTCACTCTGAGGGGTTAAAAAATGGTTATTCAACATGAGGCACGATCAATTTGACATTTTGAATCATTTTTGGTATAGTCCGAAAATTTCATTTTCTGATGAAAAACTATGACTCCGGACCTGTCGAACGTCCCCAAAATGGTCCCTATCGATGAAATTTTAACATTTAATCTTTTGACTCCAAACGACTGTTGGATGTGAATTAAGTCTTTTTCAACTAAAATAAGTGTGTTTAAAGTCATTTATGTGCTGAAATTGGTCAAAATTGAAACTTTTGAGTAAGCAAAACTCTGTAAAAATGGCAATTTCGGTCACTCTGAGGGGTTAAAAAGTGGTTATTCAACATGAGGCACCATCACTTTGACATTTTGAATCATTTTTGGTACAGTCCGAAAAATTCATTTTCTGATGAAAAACGATGACTCCGGACCTGTCGAACGTACCCAAAATGGTCCATATCGATGAAATTTTAACATTTCATCTTTTGACTCCAAACAACTGTTGGATGTGAATTAAGTCCTTTTCAACTAAAATAAGTGTGTTTAAAGTCATTTATGTGCCTGAAATTGGTCAAAATTGAAGCTTTTGTGTAAGCAAAACTCTGTAAAAATGGCAATTTTGGTCACTCTGAGGGGTTAAAAAGTTGTTATTCAACATGAGGCACGATCCATTTGACATTTTGAATCATTTTTGGTATAGTCCGAAAAATTCATTTTCTGATGAAAAACGATGACTCCGGACCTGTCGAACGTCCCCAAAATGGTCCATATCGATGACATTTTAACATTTAATCCTTTGACTCCAAATGACTGTTAGATGTGAATTATGACTTTTTCAACTAAAATAAGTGCGTTTAAAGTCATTTATGTGCCTGAAATTGGTCAAAGTTGAAGCTTTTGTGTAAGCAAAACTCTGTAAAAATGGCAATTTTGGTCACTCTGAGGGGTTAAAAAGTGGTTATTCAACATGAGGCAAGATCCATTTGACATTTTGAATCATTTTTGGTACAGTCCGAAAAATTAATTTTTTGATGAAAAACGATGACTCCGGACCTGTCGAACATCCCCAAAATGGTCCATATCGATGAAATTTTAACATTTAATCTTTTGACTCCAAACGACTGTTAGATGTGAATTATGACTTTTTCAAATAAAATAAGTGTGTTTAAAGTCATTTATGTGCCTGAAATTGGTCAAAATTGAAGCTTTTGAGTAAGCAAAACTCTGTAAAAATGGCAATTTTGGTCACTCTGAGGGGTTAAAAAGTGGTTATTCAACATGAGGCACGATCAATTTGTCATTTTGAATCATTTTTGGTATAGTCCGAAAAATACATTTTCTGATGAAAAACGATGACTCCGGACCTGTCGAACGTCCCCAAAATGGTCCATATCGATGAAGTTTTAACATTTAATCTTTTGACTCCAAACGACTGTTGGATGTGAATTATGACTTTTTCAACTAAAATAAGTGTGTTTAAAGTCATTTATGTGCCTGAAAATGGTCAAAATTGAAGCTTTTGTGTAAGCAAAACTCTGTAAAAATGGCAATTTTGGTCACTCTGAGGGGTTAAAAAGTGGTTATTCAACATGAGGCACGATCAATTTGACATTTTGAATCATTTTTGGTATAGTCCGAAAAATTCATTTTCTGATGAAAAACGATGACTCTGGACCTGTCGAACGTCCCCAAAATGGTCCATATCGATGAAGTTTTAACATTTAATCTTTTGACTCCAAACGACTGTTGGATGTGAATTAAGTCTTTTCACCTAAAATAAGTGTGTTTAAAGTAATTTATGTGCCTGAAATTGGTCAAAATTGAAGCTTTTGTGTAAGCAAAACTCTGTAAAAATGGCAATTTTGGTCACTCTGAGAGGTTAAAAAGTGGTTATTCAACATGAGGCACGATCCATTTGACATTTTGAATCATTTTTGGTATAGTCCGAAAAATTCATTTTCTGATGAAAAACGATGACTCCGGACCTGTCGAACGTCCCCAAAATGGTCCATATCGTTGAAATTTTAACATTTAATCTTTTGACTCCAAATGACTGTTGGATGTGAATTATGACTTTTTCAACTAAAATAAGTGTGTTTAAAGTCATTTATGTGCCTGAAAATGGTCAAAATTGAAGCTTTTGTGTAAGCAAAACTCTGTAAAAAGGGCAATTTTGGTCACTCTGAGGGGTTAAAAAGTGGTTATTCAACATGAGGCACGATCCATTTGACATTTTGAATCATTTTTGGTACAGTCCGAAAAATTAATTTTTTGATGAAAAACGATGACTCCGGACCTGTCGAACATCCCCAAAATGGTCCATATCGATGAAATTTTAACATTTAATCTTTTGACTCCAAACGACTGTTGGATGTGAATTAAGTCTTTTTCAACTAAAATAAGTGTGTTTAAAGTAATTTATGTGCCTGAAATTGGTCAAAATTTAAGCTTTTGTGTAAGCAAAACTCAGTAAAAAAGGCAATTTTGGTCACTCTGAGGGGTTAAAAAGTGGTTATTCAACCTGAGGCACCATCACTTTGACATTTTGAATCATTTTTTGGTACAGTCCGAAAAATTCATTTTCTGATGAAAAACGATGACTCCGGACCTGTCGAATGTCCCCAAAATGGTCCATATCGATGAAATTTTAACATTTAATCTTTTGACTCCAAACAACTGTTGGATGTGAATAAAGTCTTTTTCAACTAAAATAAGTGTGTTTAAAGTCATTTATGTGCCTGAAATTGGTCAAAATTGAAGCTTTTGTGTAAGCAAAACTCTGTAAAAATGGCAATTTTGGTCACTCTGATGGGTTAAAAAGTGGTTATTCAACATGAGGCACGATCTATTTGACATTTTGAATCATTTTTGGTATAGTCCGAAAAATTCATTTTCTGATGAAAAACGATGACTCCGGACCTGTCGAACGTCCCCAAAATGGTCCATATCGATGAACGATGAAATTTTAACATTTAATCTTTTGACTCCAAACGACTGTTGGATGTGAATTATGACTTTTTCAACTAAAATAAGTGTGTTTAAAGTCAATTATGTGCCTGAAATTGGTCAAAATTGAAACTTTTGAGTAAGCAAAACTCTGTAAAAATGGCAACTTTGGTCACTCTGAGGGGTTAAAAAGTGGTTATTCAACCTGAGGCACCATCACTTTGACATTTTGAATCATTTTTGGTACAGTCCGAAAAATTCATTTTCTGATGAAAAACGATGACTCCGGACCTGTCGAACGTCCCCAAAATGGTCCATATCGATGAAATTTTAACATTTAATCTTTTGACTCCAAACAACTGTTGGATGTGAATTAAGTCTTTTTCAACTAAAATAAGTGTGTTTAAAGTCATTTATGTGCCTGAAATTGGTCAAAATTGAAACTTTTGTGTAAGCAAAACTCTGTAAAAATGGCAATTTTGGTCTCTCTAAGGGGTTAAAAAGTGGTTATTCAACATGAGGCACCATCACTTTGACATTTTGAATCATTTTTGGTACAGTCCGAAAAATTCATTTTCTGATGAAAAACGATGACTCCGGACCTGTCGAACGTCCCCAAAATGGTCCATATCGATGACATTTTAACATTTAATCTTTTGACTCCAAACAACTGTTGGATGTGAATTATGACTTTTTCAACTAAAATAAGTGTGTTTAAAGTCATTTATGTGCCTGAAATTGGTCAAAATTGAAGCTTTTGAGTAAGCAAAACTCTGTAAAAATGGCAATTTTGGTCACTCTGAGGGGTTAAAAAATGGTTATTCAACATGAGGCACGATCAATTTGACATTTTGAATCATTTTTGGTATAGTCCGAAAATTTCATTTTCTGATGAAAAACGATGACTCCGGACCTGTCGAACGTCCCCAAAATGGTCCATATCGATGAAATTTTAACATTTAATCTTTTGACTCCAAACAAATGTTGGATGTGAATTAAGTCTTTTTCAACTAAAATAAGTGTGTTTAAAGTGATTTATGTGCCTGAAATTGGTCAAAATTGAAGCTTTTGTGTAAGCAAAACTCTGTAAAAATGGCAATTTTGGTCACTCTGAGGGGTTAAAAAGTGGTTATTCAACATGAGGCACGATCTATTTGACATTTTGAATCATTTTTGGTATAGTCCGAAAAATTCATTTTCTGATGAAAAACGATGACTCCGGACCTGTCGAACGTCCCCAAAATGGTCCATATCGATGAAATTTTAACATTTAATCTTTTGACTCCAAACGACTGTTGGATGTGAATTATGACTTTTTCAACTAAAATAAGTGTGTTTAAAGTCATTTATGTGCCTGAAATTGGTCAAAATTGAAGCTTTTGAGTAAGCAAAACTCTGTAAAAATGGCAATTTTGGTCACTCTGAGGGGTTAAAAAATGGTTATTCAACATGAGGCACGATCAATTTGACATTTTGAATCATTTTTGGTATATTTCGAAAATTTCATTTTCTGATGAAAAACTATGACTCCGGACCTGTCGAACGTCCCCAAAATGGTCCATATCGATGAAATTTTAACATTTAATCTTTTGACTCCAAACGACTGTTGGATGTGAATTAAGTCTTTTTCAACTAAAATAAGTGTGTTTAAAGTCATTTATGTGCTGAAATTGGTCAAAATTGAAACTTTTGAGTAAGCAAAACTCTGTAAAAATGGCAATTTCGGTCACTCTGAGGGGTTAAAAAGTGGTTATTCAACATGAGGCACCATCACTTTGACATTTTGAATCATTTTTGGTACAGTCCGAAAAATTCATTTTCTGATGAAAAACGATGACTCCGGACCTGTCGAACGTACCCAAAATGGTCCATATCGATGAAATTTTAACATTTAATCTTTTGACTCCAAACAACTGTTGGATGTGAATTAAGTCCTTTTCAACTAAAATAAGTGTGTTTAAAGTCATTTATGTGCCTGAAATTGGTCAAAATTGAAGCTTTTGTGTAAGCAAAACTCTGTAAAAATGGCAATTTTGGTCACTCTGAGGGGTTAAAAAGTGGTTATTCAACATGAGGCACGATCAATTTGACATTTTGAATCATTTTGGTATAGTCCGAAAAATTCATTTTCTGATGAAAAACGATGACTCCGGACCTGTCGAACGTCCCCAAAATGGTCCATATCGATGAACGATGAAATTTTAACATTTAATCTTTTGACTCCAAACGACTGTTGGATGTGAATTATGACTTTTTCAACTAAAATAAGTGTGTTTAAAGTCAATTATGTGCCTGAAATTGGTCAAAATTGAAACTTTTGAGTAAGCAAAACTCTGTAAAAATGGCAATTTTGGTCACTCTGAGGGGTTAAAAAGTGGTTATTCAACCTGAGGCACCATCACTTTGACATTTTGAATCATTTTTGGTACAGTCCGAAAAATTCATTTTCTGATGAAAAACAATGACTCCGGACCTGTCGAACGTCCCCAAAATGGTCCATATCGATGAAATTTTAACATTTAATCTTTTGACTCCAAACAACTGTTGGATGTGAATTAAGTCTTTTTCAACTAAAATAAGTGTGTTTAAAGTCATTTATGTGCCTGAAATTGGTCAAAATTGAAACTTTTGTGTAAGCAAAACTCTGTAAAAATGGCAATTTTGGTCTCTCTAAGGGGTTAAAAAGTGGTTATTCAACATGAGGCACCATCACTTTGAAATTTTGAATCATTTTTGGTACAGTCCGAAAAATTCATTTTCTGATGAAAAACGATGACTCCGGACCTGTCGAACGTCCCCAAAATGGTCCATATCGATGAAATTTTAACATTTAATCTTTTGACTCCAAACAACTGTTGGATGTGAATTATGACTTTTTCAACTAAAATAAGTGTGTTTAAAGTCATTTATGTGCCTGAAATCGGTCAAAATTGAAGCTTTTGTGTAAGCAAAACTCTGTAAAAATGGCAATTTTGGTCTCTCTGAGGGGTTAAAAAGTGGTTATTCAACATGAGGCACGATCAATTTGACATTTTGAATCATTTTTGGTACAGTCCGAAAAATTCATTTTCTGATGAAAAACGATGACTCCGGACCTGTCGAACGTCCCCAAAATGGTCCATATCGATGAAATTTTAACATTTAATCTTTTGACTCCAAACAAATGTTGGATGTGAATTTAGTCTTTTTCAACTAAAATAAGTGTGTTTAAAGTGATTTATGTGCCTGAAATTGGTCAAAATTGAAGCTTTTGTGTAAGCAAAACTCTGTAAAAATGGCAATTTTGGTCACTCTGAGGGGTTAAAAAGTGGTTATTCAACATGAGGCACGATCTATTTGACATTTTGAATCATTTTTGGTATAGTCCGAAAAATTCATTTTCTGATGAAAAACGATGACTCCGGACCTGTCGAACGTCCCCAAAATGGTCCATATCGATGAAATTTTAACATTTAATCTTTTGACTCCAAACGACTGTTGGATGTGAATTATGACTTTTTCAACTAAAATAAGTGTGTTTAAAGTAATTTATGTGCCTGAAATTGGTCAAAATTGAAGCTTTTGTGTAAGCAAAACTCTGTAAAAAAGGCAATTTTGGTCACTCTGAGGGGTTAAAACGTGGTTATTCAACATGAGGCACCATCACTTTGACATTTTGAATCATTTTTGGTACAGTCCGAAAAATTCACTTTCTGATGAAAAACGATGACTCCGGACCTGTCGAACGTACCCAAAATGGTCCATATCGATGAAATTTTAACATTTAATCTTTTGACTCCAAACGACTGTTGGATGTGAATTATGACTTTTTCAAATAAAATAAGTGTGTTTAAAGTCATTTATGTGCCTGAAATTGGTCAAAATTGAAGCTTTTGAGTAAGCAAAACTCTGTAAAAATGGCAATTTTGGTCACTCTGAGGGGTTAAAAAGTGGTTATTCAACATGAGGCACGATCAATTTGACATTTTGAATCATTTTTGGTATAGTCCGAAAAATTCATTTTCTGATGAAAAACGATGACTCCGGACCTGTCGAACGTCCCCAAAATGGTCCATATCGATGAAGTTTTAACATTTAATCTTTTGACTCCAAACGACTGTTGGATGTGAATTATGACTTTTTCAACTAAAATAAGTGTGTTTAAAGTCATTTATGTGCCTGAAATTGGTCAAAATTGAAGCTTTTGTGTAAGCAAAACTCTGTAAAAATGGCAATTTTGGTCACTCTGAGGGGTTAAAAAGTGGTTATTCAACATGAGGCACGATCCATTTGACATTTTGAATCATTTTTGGTATAGTCCGAAAAATTCATTTTCTGATGAAAAACGATGACTCCGGACCTGTCGAACGTCCCCAAAATGGTCCATATCGTTGAAATTTTAACATTTAATCTTTTGACTCCAAATGACTGTTGGATGTGAATTATGACTTTTTCAACTAAAATAAGTGTGTTTAAAGTCATTTATGTGCCTGAAAATGGTCAAAATTGAAGCTTTTGTGTAAGCAAAACTCTGTAAAAATGGCAATTTTGGTCACTCTGAGGGGTTAAAAAGTGGTTATTCAACAAGAGGCACGATCCATTTGACATTTTGAATCATTTTTGGTACAGTCCGAAAAATTAATTTTTTGATGAAAAACGATGACTCCGGACCTGTCGAACATCCCCAAAATGGTCCATATCGATGAAATTTTAACATTTAATCTTTTGACTCCAAACGACTGTTGGATGTGAATTAAGTCTTTTTCAACTAAAATAAGTGTGTTTAAAGTAATTTATGTGCCTGAAATTGGTCAAAATTTAAGCTTTTGTGTAAGCAAAACTCAGTAAAAAAGGCAATTTTGGTCACTCTGAGGGGTTAAAAAGTGGTTATTCAACCTGAGGCACCATCACTTTGACATTTTGAATCATTTTTTGGTACAGTCCGAAAAATTCATTTTCTGATGAAAAACGATGACTCCGGACCTGTCGAATGTCCCCAAAATGGTCCATATCGATGAAATTTTAACATTTAATCTTTTGACTCCAAACAACTGTTGGATGTGAATAAAGTCTTTTTCAACTAAAATAAGTGTGTTTAAAGTCATTTATGTGCCTGAAATTGGTCAAAATTGAAGCTTTTGTGTAAGCAAAACTCTGTAAAAATGGCAATTTTGGTCACTCTGATGGGTTAAAAAGTGGTTATTCAACATGAGGCACGATCTATTTGACATTTTGAATCATTTTTGGTATAGTCCGAAAAATTCATTTTCTGATGAAAAACGATGGCTCCGGACCTGTCGAACGTCCCCAAAATGGTCCATATCGATGAACGATGAAATTTTAACATTTAATCTTTTGACTCCAAACGACTGTTGGATGTGAATTATGACTTTTTCAACTAAAATAAGTGTGTTTAAAGTCAATTATGTGCCTGAAATTGGTCAAAATTGAAACTTTTGAGTAAGCAAAACTCTGTAAAAATGGCAATTTTGGTCACTCTGAGGGGTTAAAAAGTGGTTATTCAACCTGAGGCACCATCACTTTGACATTTTGAATCATTTTTGGTACAGTCCGAAAAATTCATTTTCTGATGAAAAACGATGACTCCGGACCTGTCGAACGTCCCCAAAATGGTCCATATCGATGAAATTTTAACATTTAATCTTTTGACTCCAAACAACTGTTGGATGTGAATTAAGTCTTTTTCAACTAAAATAAGTGTGTTTAAAGTCATTTATGTGCCTGAAATTGGTCAAAATTGAAACTTTTGTGTAAGCAAAACTCTGTAAAAATGGCAATTTTGGTCTCTCTAAGGGGTTAAAAAGTGGTTTTTCAACATGAGGCACCATCACTTTGACATTTTGAATCATTTTTGGTACAGTCCGAAAAATTCATTTTCTGATGAAAAACGATGACTCCGGACCTGTCGAACGTCCCCAAAATGGTCCATATCGATGACATTTTAACATTTAATCTTTTGACTCCAAACAACTGTTGGATGTGAATTATGACTTTTTCAACTAAAATAAGTGTGTTTAAAGTCATTTATGTGCCTGAAATTGGTCAAAATTGAAGCTTTTGAGTAAGCAAAACTCTGTAAAAATGGCAATTTTGGTCACTCTGAGGGTTTAAAAAATGGTTATTCAACATGAGGCACGATCAATTTGACATTTTGAATCATTTTTGGTATAGTCCGAAAATTTCATTTTCTGATGAAAAACGATGACTCCGGACCTGTCGAACGTCCCCAAAATGGTCCATATCGATGAAATTTTAACATTTAATCTTTTGACTCCAAACAAATGTTGGATGTGAATTAAGTCTTTTTCAACTAAAATAAGTGTGTTTAAAGTGATTTATGTGCCTGAAATTGGTCAAAATTGAAGCTTTTGTGTAAGCAAAACTCTGTAAAAATGGCAATTTTGGTCACTCTGAGGGGTTAAAAAGTGGTTATTCAACATGAGGCACGATCTATTTGACATTTTGAATCATTTTTGGTATAGTCCGAAAAATTCATTTTCTGATGAAAAACGATGACTCCGGACCTGTCGAACGTCCCCAAAATGGTCCATATCGATGAAATTTTAACATTTAATCTTTTGACTCCAAACGACTGTTGGATGTGAATTATGACTTTTTCAACTAAAATAAGTGTGTTTAAAGTCATTTATGTGCCTGAAATTGGTCAAAATTGAAGCTTTTGAGTAAGCAAAACTCTGTAAAAATGGCAATTTTGGTCACTCTGAGGGGTTAAAAAATGGTTATTCAACATGAGGCACGATCAATTTGACATTTTGAATCATTTTTGGTATAGTCCGAAAATTTCATTTTCTGATGAAAAACTATGACTCCGGACCTGTCGAACGTCCCCAAAATGGTCCATATCGATGAAATTTTAACATTTAATCTTTTGACTCCAAACGACTGTTGGATGTGAATTAAGTCTTTTTCAACTAAAATAAGTGTGTTTAAAGTCATTTATGTGCTGAAATTGGTCAAAATTGAAACTTTTGAGTAAGCAAAACTCTGTAAAAATGGCAATTTCGGTCACTCTGAGGGGTTAAAAAGTGGTTATTCAACATGAGGCACCATCACTTTGACATTTTGAATCATTTTTGGTACAGTCCGAAAAATTCATTTTCTGATGAAAAACGATGACTCCGGACCTGTCGAACGTACCCAAAATGGTCCATATCGATGAAATTTTAACATTTAATCTTTTGACTCCAAACAACTGTTGGATGTGAATTAAGTCCTTTTCAACTAAAATAAGTGTGTTTAAAGTCATTTATGTGCCTGAAATTGGTCAAAATTGAAGCTTTTGTGTAAGCAAAACTCTGTAAAAATGGCAATTTTGGTCACTCTGAGGGGTTAAAAAGTGGTTATTCAACATGAGGCAAGATCCATTTGACATTTTGAATCATTTTTGGTACAGTCCGAAAAATTAATTTTTGGATGAAAAACGATGACTCCGGACCTGTCGAACGTCCCCAAAATGGTCCATATCGATGAAATTTTAACATTTAATCTTTTGACTCCAAACAAATGTTGGATGTGAATTAAGTCTTTTTCAACTAAAATAAGTGTGTTTAAAGTGATTTATGTGCCTGAAATTGGTCAAAATTGAAGCTTTTGTGTAAGCAAAACTCTGTAAAAATGGCAATTTTGGTCACTCTGAGGGGTTAAAAAGTGGTTATTCAACATGAGGCACGATCTATTTGACATTTTGAATCATTTTTGGTATAGTCCGAAAAATTCATTTTCTGATGAAAAACGATGACTCCGGACCTGTCGAACGTCCCCAAAATGGTCCATATCGATGAAATTTTAACATTTAATCTTTTGACTCCAAACGACTGTTGGATGTGAATTATGACTTTTTCAACTAAAATAAGTGTGTTTAAAGTCATTTATGTGCCTGAAATTGGTCAAAATTGAAGCTTTTGAGTAAGCAAAACTCTGTAAAAATGGCAATTTTGGTCACTCTGAGGGGTTAAAAAATGGTTATTCAACATGAGGCACGATCAATTTGACATTTTGAATCATTTTTGGTATAGTCCGAAAATTTCATTTTCTGATGAAAAACTATGACTCCGGACCTGTCGAACGTCCCCAAAATGGTCCATATCGATGAAATTTTAACATTTAATCTTTTGACTCCAAACGACTGTTGGATGTGAATTAAGTCTTTTTCAACTAAAATAAGTGTGTTTAAAGTCATTTATGTGCTGAAATTGGTCAAAATTGAAACTTTTGAGTAAGCAAAACTCTGTAAAAATGGCAATTTCGGTCACTCTGAGGGGTTAAAAAGTGGTTATTCAACATGAGGCACCATCACTTTGACATTTTGAATCATTTTTGGTACAGTCCGAAAAATTCATTTTCTGATGAAAAACGATGACTCCGGACCTGTCGAACGTACCCAAAATGGTCCATATCGATGAAATTTTAACATTTAATCTTTTGACTCCAAACAACTGTTGGATGTGAATTAAGTCCTTTTCAACTAAAATAAGTGTGTTTAAAGTCATTTATGTGCCTGAAATTGGTCAAAATTGAAGCTTTTGTGTAAGCAAAACTCTGTAAAAATGGCAATTTTGGTCACTCTGAGGGGTTAAAAAGTGGTTATTCAACATGAGGCAAGATCCATTTGACATTTTGAATCATTTTTGGTACTGTCCGAAAAATTAATTTTTGGATGAAAAACGATGACTCCGGACCTGTCGAACGTCCCCAAAATGGTCCATATCGATGAAATTTTAACATTTAATCTTTTGACTCCAAACGACTGTTGGATGTGAATTATGACTTTTTCAAATAAAATAAGTGTGTTTAAAGTCATTTATATGCCTGAAATTGGTCAAAATTGAAGCTTTTGAGTAAGCAAAACTCTGTAAAAATGGCAATTTTGGTCACTCTGAGGGGTTAAAAAGTGGTTATTCAACATGAGGCACGATCAATTTGACATTTTGAATCATTTTTGGTATAGTCCGAAAAATTCATTTTCTGATGAAAAACGATGACTCCGGACCTGTCGAACGTCCCCAAAATGGTCCATATCGATGAACGATGAAATTTTAACATTTAATCTTTTGACTCCAAACGACTGTTGGATGTGAATTATGACTTTTTCAACTAAAATAAGTGTGTTTAAAGTCATTTATGTGCCTGAAATTGGTCAAAATTGAAACTTTTGTGTAAGCAAAACTCTGTAAAAATGGCAATTTTGGACTCTCTAAGGGGTTAAAAAGTGGTTATTCAACATGAGGCACCATCACTTTGACATTTTGAATCATTTTTGGTACAGTCCGAAAAATTCATTTTCTGATGAAAAACGATGACTCCGGACCTGTCGAACGTCCCCAAAATGGTCCATATCGATGAAATTTTAACATTTAATCTTTTGACTCCAAACAACTGTTGGATGTGAATTATGACTTTTTCAACTAAAATAAGTGTGTTTAAAGTCATTTATGTGCCTGAAATCGGTCAAAATTGAAGCTTTTGTGTAAGCAAAACTCTGTAAAAATGGCAATTTTGGTCTCTCTGAGGGGTTAAAAAGTGGTTATTCAACATGAGGCACGATCAATTTGACATTTTGAATCATTTTTGGTACAGTCCGAAAAATTCATTTTCTGATGAAAAACGATGACTCCGGACCTGTCGAACGTCCCCAAAATGGTCCATATCGATGAAATTTTAACATTTAATCTTTTGACTCCAAACAAATGTTGGATGTGAATTTAGTCTTTTTCTACTAAAATAAGTGTGTTTAAAGTGATTTATGTGCCTGAAATTGGTCAAAATTGAAGCTTTTGTGTAAGCAAAACTCTGTAAAAATGGCAATTTTGGTCACTCTGAGGGGTTAAAAAGTGGTTATTCAACATGAGGCACGATCTATTTGACATTTTGAATCATTTTTGGTATAGTCCGAAAAATTCATTTTCTGATGAAAAACGATGACTCCGGACCTGTCGAACGTCCCCAAAATGGTCCATATCGATGAAATTTTAACATTTAATCTTTTGACTCCAAACGACTGTTGGATGTGAATTATGACTTTTTCAACTAAAATAAGTGTGTTTAAAGTCATTTATGTGCCTGAAATTGGTCAAAATTGAAGCTTTTGTGTAAGCAAACCTCTGTAAAAATGGCAATTTTGGTCACTCTGAGCGGTTAAAAAGTGGTTGTTCAACATGAGGCACGATCCATTTGACATTTTGAATCATTTTTGGTACAGTCCGAAAAATTAATTTTTTTGATGAAAAACGATGACTCCGGACCTGTCGAACATCCCCAAAATGGTCCATATCGATGAAATTTTAACATTTATTCTTTTGACTCCAAACGACTGTTGGATGTGAATTAAGTCTTTTTCAACTAAAATAAGTGTGTTTAAAGTAATTTATGTGCCTGAAATTGGTCAAAATTGAAGCTTTTGTGTAAGCAAAACTCTGTAAAAAAGGCAATTTTGGTCACTCTGAGGGGTTAAAACGTGGTTATTCAACATGAGGCACCATCACTTTGACATTTTGAATCATTTTTGGTACAGTCCGAAAAATTCACTTTCTGATGAAAAACGATGACTCCGGACCTGTCGAACGTACCCAAAATGGTCCATATCGATGAAATTTTAACATTTAATCTTTTGACTCCAAACGACTGTTGGATGTGAATTATGACTTTTTCAAATAAAATAAGTGTGTTTAAAGTCATTTATGTGCCTGAAATTGGTCAAAATTGAAGCTTTTGAGTAAGCAAAACTCTGTAAAAATGGCAATTTTGGTCACTCTGAGGGGTTAAAAAGTGGTTATTCAACATGAGGCACGATCAATTTGACATTTTGAATCATTTTTGGTATAGTCCGAAAAATTCATTTTCTGATGAAAAACGATGACTCCGGACCTGTCGAACGTCCCCAAAATGGTCCATATCGATGAAGTTTTAACATTTAATCTTTTCACTCCAAACGACTGTTGGATGTGAATTATGACTTTTTCAACTAAAATAAGTGTGTTTAAAGTCATTTATGTGCCTGAAAATGGTCAAAATTGAAGCTTTTGTGTAAGCAAAACTCTGTAAAAATGGCAATTTTGGTCACTCTGAGGGGTTAAAAAGTGGTTATTCAACATGAGGCACGATCAATTTGACATTTTGAATCATTTTTGGTATAGTCCGAAAAATTCATTTTCTGATGAAAAACGATGACTCCGGACCTGTCGAACGTCCCCAAAATGGTCCATATCGATGAAGTTTTAACATTTAATCTTTTGACTCCAAACGACTGTTGGATGTGAATTAAGTCTTTTTCAACTAAAATAAGTGTGTTTAAAGTAATTTATGTGCCTGAAATTGGTCAAAATTGAAGCTTTTGTGTAAGCAAAACTCTGTAAAAATGGCAATTTTGGTCACTCTGAGGGGTTAAAAAGTGGTTATTCAACATGAGGCACGATCCATTTGACATTTTGAATCATTTTTGGTATAGTCCGAAAAATTCATTTTCTGATGAAAAACGATGACTCCGGACCTGTCGAACGTCCCCAAAATGGTCCATATCGTTGAAATTTTAACATTTAATCTTTTGACTCCAAATGACTGTTGGATGTGAATTATGACTTTTTCAACTAAAATAAGTGTGTTTAAAGTCATTTATGTGCCTGAAAATTGTCAAAATTGAAGCTTTTGTGTAAGCAAAACTCTGTAAAAATGGCAATTTTGGTCACTCTGAGGGGTTAAAAAGTGGTTATTCAACATGAGGCACGATCCATTTGACATTTTGAATCATTTTTGGTACAGTCCGAAAAATTAATTTTTTGATGAAAAACGATGACTCCGGACCTGTCGAACATCCCCAAAATGGTCCATATCGATGAAATTTTAACATTTAATCTTTTGACTCCAAACGACTGTTGGATGTGAATTAAGTCTTTTTCAACTAAAATAAGTGTGTTTAAAGTAATTTATGTGCCTGAAATTGGTCAAAATTTAAGCTTTTGTGTAAGCAAAACTCTGTAAAAAAGGCAATTTTGGTCACTCTGAGGGGTTAAAAAGTGGTTATTCAACCTGAGGCACCATCACTTTGACATTTTGAATCATTTTTTGGTACAGTCCGAAAAATTCATTTTCTGATGAAAAACGATGACTCCGGACCTGTCGAATGTCCCCAAAATGGTCCATATCGATGAAATTTTAACATTTAATCTTTTGACTCCAAACAACTGTTGGATGTGAATAAAGTCTTTTTCAACTAAAATAAGTGTGTTTAAAGTCATTTATGTGCCTGAAATTGGTCAAAATTGAAGCTTTTGTGTAAGCAAAACTCTGTAAAAATGGCAATTTTGGTCACTCTGATGGGTTAAAAAGTGGTTATTCAACATGAGGCACGATCTATTTGACATTTTGAATCATTTTTGGTATAGTCCGAAAAATTCATTTTCTGATGAAAAACGATGACTCCGGACCTGTCGAACGTCCCCAAAATGGTCCATATCGATGAACGATGAAATTTTAACATTTAATCTTTTGACTCCAAACGACTGTTGGATGTGAATTATGACTTTTTCAACTAAAATAAGTGTGTTTTAAGTCAATTATGTGCCTGAAATTGGTCAAAATTGAAACTTTTGAGTAAGCAAAACTCTGTAAAAATGGCAATTTTGGTCACTCTGAGGGGTTAAAAAGTGGTTATTCAACCTGAGGCACCATCACTTTGACATTTTGAATCATTTTTGGTACAGTCCGAAAAATTCATTTTCTGATGAAAAACGATGACTCCGGACCTGTCGAACGTCCCCAAAATGGTCCATATCGATGAAATTTTAACATTTAATCTTTTGACTCCAAACAACTGTTGGATGTGAATTAAGTCTTTTTCAACTAAAATAAGTGTGTTTAAAGTCATTTATGTGCCTGAAATTGGTCAAAATTGAAACTTTTGTGTAAGCAAAACTCTGTAAAAATGGCAATTTTGGTCTCTCTAAGGGGTTAAAAAGTGGTTATTCAACATGAGGCACCATCACTTTGACATTTTGAATAATTTTTGGTACAGTCCGAAAAATTAATTTTCTGATGAAAAACGATGACTCCGGACCTGTCGAACGTCCCCGAAATGGTCCATATCGATGACATTTTAACATTTAATCTTTTGACTCCAAACAACTGTTGGATGTGAATTATGACTTTTTCAACTAAAATAAGTGTGTTTAAAGTCATTTATGTGCCTGAAATTGGTCAAAATTGAAGCTTTTGAGTAAGCAAAACTCTGTAAAAATGGCAATTTTGGTCACTCTGAGGGGTTAAAAAATGGTTATTCAACATGAGGCACGATCAATTTGACATTTTGAATCATTTTTGGTATAGTCCGAAAATTTCATTTTCTGATGAAAAACGATGACTCCGGACCTGTCGAACGTCCCCAAAATGGTCCATATCGATGAAATTTTAACATTTAATCTTTTGACTCCAAACAAATGTTGGATGTGAATTAAGTCTTTTTCAACTAAAATAAGTGTGTTTAAAGTGATTTATGTGCCTGAAATTGGTCAAAATTGAAGCTTTTGTGTAAGCAAAACTCTGTAAAAATGGCAATTTTGGTCACTCTGAGGGGTTAAAAAGTGGTTATTCAACATGAGGCACGATCTATTTGACATTTTGAATCATTTTTGGTACAGTCCGAAAAATTCATTTTCTGATGAAAAACGATGACTCCGGACCTGTCGA
Source organism: Lissotriton vulgaris (assembly GCF_964263255.1). Lineage (NCBI taxonomy): Eukaryota > Metazoa > Chordata > Amphibia > Caudata > Salamandridae > Lissotriton > Lissotriton vulgaris. Next base: position 428,280 of record NW_028249553.1, on the reverse strand, counting down.
ACGTCCCCAAAATGGTCCATATCGATGAAATTTTAACATTTAATCTTTTGACTCCAAACAAATGTTGGATGTGAATTTAGTCTTTTTCTACTAAAATAAGTGTGTTTAAAGTGATTTATGTGCCTGAAATTGGTCAAAATTGAAGCTTTTGTGTAAGCAAAACTCTGTAAAAATGGCAATTTTGGTCACTCTGAGGGGTTAAAAAGTGGTTATTCAACATGAGGCACGATCTATTTGACATTTTGAATCATTTTTGGTATAGTCCGAAAAATTCATTTTCTGATGAAAAACGATGACTCCGGACCTGTCGAACGTCCCCAAAATGGTCCATATCGATGAAATTTTAACATTTAATCTTTTGACTCCAAACGACTGTTGGATGTGAATTATGACTTTTTCAACTAAAATAAGTGTGTTTAAAGTCATTTATGTGCCTGAAATTGGTCAAAATTGAAGCTTTTGTGTAAGCAAACCTCTGTAAAAATGGCAATTTTGGTCACTCTGAGCGGTTAAAAAGTGGTTGTTCAACATGAGGCACGATCCATTTGACATTTTGAATCATTTTTGGTACAGTCCGAAAAATTAATTTTTTTTATGAAAAACGATGACTCCGGACCTGTCGAACATCCCCAAAATGGTCCATATCGATGAAATTTTAACATTTAATCTTTTGACTCCAAACGACTGTTGGATGTGAATTAAGTCTTTTTCAACTAAAATAAGTGTGTTTAAAGTAATTTATGTGCCTGAAATTGGTCAAAATTGAAGCTTTTGTGTAAGCAAAACTCTGTAAAAAAGGCAATTTTGGTCACTCTGAGGGGTTAAAAAGTGGTTATTCAACATGAGGCACCATCACTTTGACATTTTGAATCATTTTTGGTACAGTCCGAAAAATTCATTTTCTGATGAAAAACGATGACTCCGGACCTGTCAAACGTACCCAAAATGGTCCATATTGATGAAATTTTAACATTTAATCTTTTGACTCCAAACGACTGTTGGATGTGAATTATGACTTTTTCAAATAAAATAAGTGTGTTTAAAGTCATTTATGTGCCTGAAATTGGTCAAAATTGAAGCTTTTGAGTAAGCAAAACTCTGTAAAAATGGCAATTTTGGTCACTCTGAGGGGTTAAAAAGTGGTTATTCAACATGAGGCACGATCAATTTGACATTTTGAATCATTTTTGGTATAGTCCGAAAAATTCATTTTCTGATGAAAAACGATGACTCCGGACCTGTCGAACGTCCCCAAAATGGTCCATATCGATGAAGTTTTAACATTTAATCTTTTGACTCCAAACGACTGTTGGATGTGAATTATGACTTTTTCAACTAAAATAAGTGTGTTTAAAGTCATTTATGTGCCTGAAAATGGTCAAAATTGAAGCTTTTGTGTAAGCAAAACTCTTTAAAAATGGCAATTTTGGTCACTCTGAGGGGTTAAAAAGTGGTTATTCAACATGAGGCACGATCAATTTGACATTTTGAATCATTTTTGGTATAGTCCGAAAAATTCATTTTCTGATGAAAAACGATGACTCCGGACCTGTCGAACGTCCCCAAAATGGTCCATATCGTAAAAATTTTAACATTTAATCTTTTGACTCCAAATGACTGTTGGATGTGAATTATGACTTTTTCAACTAAAATAAGTGTGTTTAAAGTCATTTATGTGCCTGAAAATGGTCAAAATTGAAGCTTTTGTGTAAGCAAAACTCTGTAAAAATGGCAATTTTGGTCACTCTGAGGGGTTAAAAAGTGGTTATTCAACATGAGGCACGATCCATTTGACATTTTGAATCATTTTTGGTACAGTCCGAAAAATTAATTTTTTGATGAAAAACGATGACTCCGGACCTGTCGAACATCCCCAAAATGGTCCATATCGATGAAATTTTAACATTTAATCTTTTGACTCCAAACGACTGTTGGATGTGAATTAAGTCTTTTTCAACTAAAATAAGTGTGTTTAAAGTAATTTATGTGCCTGAAATTGGTCAAAATTTAAGCTTTTGTGTAAGCAAAACTCTGTAAAAAAGGCAATTTTGGTCACTCTGAGGGGTTAAAAAGTGGTTATTCAACCTGAGGCATCATCACGTTGACATTTTGAATCATTTTTTGGTACAGTCCGAAAAATTCATTTTCTGATGAAAAACGATGACTCCGGACCTGTCGAATGTCCCCAAAATGGTCCATATCGATGAAATTTTAACATTTAATCTTTTGACTCCAAACAACTGTTGGATGTGAATAAAGTCTTTTTCAACTAAAATAAGTGTGTTTAAATTCATTTATGTGCCTGAAATTGGTCAAAATTGAAGCTTTTGTGTAAGCAAAACTCTGTAAAAATGGCAATTTTGGTCACTCTGATGGGTTAAAAAGTGGTTATTCAACATGAGGCACGATCTATTTGACATTTTGAATCATTTTTGGTATAGTCCGAAAAATTCATTTTCTGATGAAAAACGATGACTCCGGACCTGTCGAACGTCCCCAAAATGGTCCATATCGATGAACGATGAAATTTTAACATTTAATCTTTTGACTCCAAACGACTGTTGGATGTGAATTATGACTTTTTCAACTAAAATAAGTGTGTTTAAAGTCAATTATGTGCCTGAAATTGGTCAAAATTGAAACTTTTGAGTAAGCAAAACTCTGTAAAAATGGCAATTTTGGTCACTCTGAGGGGTTAAAAAGTGGTTATTCAACCTGAGGCACCATCACTTTGACATTTTGAATCATTTTTGGTACAGTCCGAAAAATTCATTTTCTGATGAAAAACGATGACTCCGGACCTGTCGAACGTCCCCAAAATGGTCCATATCGATGAAATTTTAACATTTAATCTTTTGACTCCAAACAACTGTTGGATGTGAATTAAGTCTTTTTCAACTAAAATAAGTGTGTTTAAAGTCATTTATGTGCCTGAAATTGGTCAAAATTGAAACTTTTGTGTAAGCAAAACTCTGTAAAAATGGCAATTTTGGTCTCTCTAAGGGGTTAAAAAGTGGTTATTCAACATGAGGCACCATCACTTTGACATTTTGAATCATTTTTGGTACAGTCCGAAAAATTAATTTTCTGATGAAAAACGATGACTCCGGACCTGTCGAACGTCCCCAAAATGGTCCATATCGATGACATTTTAACATTTAATCTTTTGACTCCAAACAACTGTTGGATGTGAATTATGACTTTTTCAACTAAAATAAGTGTGTTTAAAGTCATTTATGTGCCTGAAATTGGTCAAAATTGAAGCTTTTGAGTAAGCAAAACTCTGTAAAAATGGCAATTTTGGTCACTCTGAGGGGTTAAAAAATGGTTATTCAACATGAGGCACGATCTATTTGACATTTTGAATCATTTTTGGTACAGTCCGAAAAATTCATTTTCTGATGAAAAACGATGACTCCGGACCTGTCGAACGTCCCCAAACTGGTCCATATCGATGAAATTTTAACATTTAATCTTTTGACTCCAAACAAATGTTGGATGTGAATTTAGTCTTTTTCAACTAAAATAAGTGTGTTTAAAGTAATTTATGTGCCTGAAATTGGTCAAAATTGAAGCTTTTGTGTAAGCAAAACTCTGTAAAAATGGCAATTTTGGTCACTCTGAGGGGTTAAAAAGTGGTTATTCAACATGAGGCACGATCTATTTGACATTTTGAATCATTTTTGGTATAGTCCGAAAAATTCATTTTCTGATGAAAAACGATGACTCCGGACCTGTCGAACGTCCCCAAAATGGTCCATATCGATGAAATTTTAACATTTAATCTTTTGACTCCAAACGACTGTTGGATGTGAATTATGACTTTTTCAACTAAAATAAGTGTGTTTAAAGGCATTTATGTGCCTGAAATTGGTCAAAATTGAAGCTTTTGTGTAAGCAAACCTCTGTAAAAATGGCAATTTTGGTCACTCTGAGCGGTTAAAAAGTGGTTGTTCAACATGAGGCACGATCCATTTGACATTTTGAATCATTTTTGGTACAGTCCGAAAAATTCATTTTCTGATGAAAAACGATGACTCCGGACCTGTCGAACGTACCCAAAATGGTCCATATCGATGAAATTTTAACATTTAATCTTTTGACTCCAAACGACTGTTGGATGTGAATTATGACTTTTTCAAATAAAATAAGTGTGTTTAAAGTCATTTATGTGCCTGAAATTGGTCAAAATTTAAGCTTTTGAGTAAGCAAAACTCTGTAAAAATGGCAATTTTGGTCACTCTGAGGGGTTAAAAAGTAGTTATTCAACATGAGGCACGATCAATTTGACATTTTGAATCATTTTTGGTATAGTCCGAAAAATTCATTTTCTGATGAAAAACGATGACTCCGGACCTGTCGAACGTCCCCAAAATGGTCCATATCGATGAAGTTTTAACATTTAATCTTTTGACTCCAAACAACTATTGGATGTGAATTATGACTTTTTCAACTAAAATAAGTGTGTTTAAAGTCATTTATGTGCCTGAAAATGGTCAAAATTGAAGCTTTTGTGTAAGCAAAACTCTGTAAAAATGGCAATTTTGGTCACTCTGAGGGGTTAAAAAGTGGTTATTCAACATGAGGCACGATCAATTTGACATTTTGAATCATTTTTGGTATAGTCCGAAAAATTCATTTTCTGATGAAAAACGATGACTCCGGACCTGTCGAACGTCCCCAAAATGGTCCATATCGATGAAGTTTTAACATTTAATCTTTTGACTCTAAACGACTGTTGGATGTGAATTAAGTCTTTTTCAACTAAAATAAGTGTGTTTAAAGTAATTTATGTGCCTGAAATTGGTCAAAATTGAAGCTTTTGTGTAAGCAAAACTCTGTAAAAATGGCAATTTTGGTCACTCTGAGGGGTTAAAAAGTGGTTATTCAACATGAGGCACGATCCATTTGACATTTTGAATCATTTTTGGTATAGTCCGAAAAATTCATTTTCTGATGAAAAACGATGACTCCGGACCTGTCGAACGTCCCCAAAATGGTCCATATCGTTGAAATTTTAACATTTAATCTTTTGACTCCAAATGACTGTTGGATGTGAATTATGACTTTTTCAACTAAAATAAGTGTGTTTAAAGTCATTTATGTGCCTGAAAATGGTCAAAATTTAAGCTTTTGTGTAAGCAAAACTCTGTAAAAATAGCAATTTTGGTCACTCTGAGGGGTTAAAAAGTGGTTATTCAACATGAGGCACGATCCATTTGACATTTTGAATCATTTTTGGTACAGTCCGAAAAATTAATTTTTTGATGAAAAACGATGACTCCGGACCTGTCGAACATCCCCAAAATGGTCCATATCGATGAAATTTTAACATTTAATCTTTTGACTCCAAACGACTGTTGGATGTGAATTATGACTTTTTCAACTAAAATAAGTGTGTTTAAAGTCATTTATGTGCCTGAAATTGGTCAAAATTGAAGCTTTTGTGTAAGCAAACCTCTGTAAAAATGGCAATTTTGGTCACTCTGAGCGGTTAAAAAGTGGTTGTTCAACATGAGGCACGATCCATTTGACATTTTGAATCATTTTTGGTACAGTCCGAAAAATTAATTTTTTTGATGAAAAACGATGACTCCGGACCTGTCGAACATCCCCAAAATGGTCCATATCGATGAAATTTTAACATTTAATCTTTTGACTCCAAACGACTGTTGGATGTGAATTAAGTCTTTTTCAACTAAAATAAGTGTGTTTAAAGTAATTTATGTGCCTGAAATTGGTCAAAATTGAAGCTTTTGTGTAAGCAAACCTCTGTAAAAATGGCAATTTTGGTCACTCTGAGCGGTTAAAAAGTGGTTGTTCAACATGAGGCACGATCCATTTGACATTTTGAATCATTTTTGGTATAGTCCGAAAAATTCATTTTCTGATGAAAAACGATGACTCCGGACCTGTCGAACGTCCCCAAAATGGTCCATATCGATGAAGTTTTAACATTTAATCTTTTGACTCCAAACGACTATTGGATGTGAATTATGACTTTTTCAACTAAAATAAGTGTGTTTAAAGTCATTTATGTGCCTGAAATTGGTCAAAATTGAAGCTTTTGTGTAAGCAAAACTCTGTAAAAAAGGCAATTTTGGTCACTCTGAGGGGTTAAAAAGTGGTTATTCAACCTGAGGCATCATCACGTTGACATTTTGAATCATTTTTTGGTACAGTCCGAAAAATTCATTTTCTGATGAAAAACGATGACTCCGGACCTGTCGAATGTCCCCAAAATGGTCCATATCGATGAAATTTTAACATTTAATCTTTTGACTCCAAACAACTGTTGGATGTGAATAAAGTCTTTTTCAACTAAAATAAGTGTGTTTAAATTCATTTATGTGCCTGAAATTGGTCAAAATTGAAGCTTTTGTGTAAGCAAAACTCTGTAAAAATGGCAATTTTGGTCACTCTGATGGGTTAAAAAGTGGTTATTCAACATGAGGCACGATCTATTTGACATTTTGAATCATTTTTGGTATAGTCCGAAAAATTCATTTTCTGATGAAAAACGATGACTCCGGACCTGTCGAACGTCCCCAAAATGGTCCATATCGATGAACGATGAAATTTTAACATTTAATCTTTTGACTCCAAACGACTGTTGGATGTGAATTATGACTTTTTCAACTAAAATAAGTGTGTTTAAAGTCAATTATGTGCCTGAAATTGGTCAAAATTGAAACTTTTGAGTAAGCAAAACTCTGTAAAAATGGCAATTTTGGTCACTCTGAGGGGTTAAAAAGTGGTTATTCAACCTGAGGCACCATCACTTTGACATTTTGAATCATTTTTGGTACAGTCCGAAAAATTCATTTTCTGATGAAAAACGATGACTCCGGACCTGTCGAACGTCCCCAAAATGGTCCATATCGATGAAATTTTAACATTTAATCTTTTGACTCCAAACAACTGTTGGATGTGAATTAAGTCTTTTTCAACTAAAATAAGTGTGTTTAAAGTCATTTATGTGCCTGAAATTGGTCAAAATTGAAACTTTTGTGTAAGCAAAACTCTGTAAAAATGGCAATTTTGGTCTCTCTAAGGGGTTAAAAAGTGGTTATTCAACATGAGGCACCATCACTTTGACATTTTGAATCATTTTTGGTACAGTCCGAAAAATTAATTTTCTGATGAAAAACGATGACTCCGGACCTGTCGAACGTCCCCAAAATGGTCCATATCGATGACATTTTAACATTTAATCTTTTGACTCCAAACAACTGTTGGATGTGAATTATGACTTTTTCAACTAAAATAAGTGTGTTTAAAGTCATTTATGTGCCTGAAATTGGTCAAAATTGAAGCTTTTGAGTAAGCAAAACTCTGTAAAAATGGCAATTTTGGTCACTCTGAGGGGTTAAAAAATGGTTATTCAACATGAGGCACGATCTATTTGACATTTTGAATCATTTTTGGTACAGTCCGAAAAATTCATTTTCTGATGAAAAACGATGACTCCGGACCTGTCGAACGTCCCCAAACTGGTCCATATCGATGAAATTTTAACATTTAATCTTTTGACTCCAAACAAATGTTGGATGTGAATTTAGTCTTTTTCAACTAAAATAAGTGTGTTTAAAGTAATTTATGTGCCTGAAATTGGTCAAAATTGAAGCTTTTGTGTAAGCAAAACTCTGTAAAAATGGCAATTTTGGTCACTCTGAGGGGTTAAAAAGTGGTTATTCAACATGAGGCACGATCTATTTGACATTTTGAATCATTTTTGGTATAGTCCGAAAAATTCATTTTCTGATGAAAAACGATGACTCCGGACCTGTCGAACGTCCCCAAAATGGTCCATATCGATGAAATTTTAACATTTAATCTTTTGACTCCAAACGACTGTTGGATGTGAATTATGACTTTTTCAACTAAAATAAGTGTGTTTAAAGGCATTTATGTGCCTGAAATTGGTCAAAATTGAAGCTTTTGTGTAAGCAAACCTCTGTAAAAATGGCAATTTTGGTCACTCTGAGCGGTTAAAAAGTGGTTGTTCAACATGAGGCACGATCCATTTGACATTTTGAATCATTTTTGGTACAGTCCGAAAAATTCATTTTCTGATGAAAAACGATGACTCCGGACCTGTCGAACGTACCCAAAATGGTCCATATCGATGAAATTTTAACATTTAATCTTTTGACTCCAAACGACTGTTGGATGTGAATTATGACTTTTTCAAATAAAATAAGTGTGTTTAAAGTCATTTATGTGCCTGAAATTGGTCAAAATTTAAGCTTTTGAGTAAGCAAAACTCTGTAAAAATGGCAATTTTGGTCACTCTGAGGGGTTAAAAAGTAGTTATTCAACATGAGGCACGATCAATTTGACATTTTGAATCATTTTTGGTATAGTCCGAAAAATTCATTTTCTGATGAAAAACGATGACTCCGGACCTGTCGAACGTCCCCAAAATGGTCCATATCGATGAAGTTTTAACATTTAATCTTTTGACTCCAAACAACTATTGGATGTGAATTATGACTTTTTCAACTAAAATAAGTGTGTTTAAAGTCATTTATGTGCCTGAAAATGGTCAAAATTGAAGCTTTTGTGTAAGCAAAACTCTGTAAAAATGGCAATTTTGGTCACTCTGAGGGGTTAAAAAGTGGTTATTCAACATGAGGCACGATCAATTTGACATTTTGAATCATTTTTGGTATAGTCCGAAAAATTCATTTTCTGATGAAAAACGATGACTCCGGACCTGTCGAACGTCCCCAAAATGGTCCATATCGATGAAGTTTTAACATTTAATCTTTTGACTCTAAACGACTGTTGGATGTGAATTAAGTCTTTTTCAACTAAAATAAGTGTGTTTAAAGTAATTTATGTGCCTGAAATTGGTCAAAATTGAAGCTTTTGTGTAAGCAAAACTCTGTAAAAATGGCAATTTTGGTCACTCTGAGGGGTTAAAAAGTGGTTATTCAACATGAGGCACGATCCATTTGACATTTTGAATCATTTTTGGTATAGTCCGAAAAATTCATTTTCTGATGAAAAACGATGACTCCGGACCTGTCGAACGTCCCCAAAATGGTCCATATCGTTGAAATTTTAACATTTAATCTTTTGACTCCAAATGACTGTTGGATGTGAATTATGACTTTTTCAACTAAAATAAGTGTGTTTAAAGTCATTTATGTGCCTGAAAATGGTCAAAATTTAAGCTTTTGTGTAAGCAAAACTCTGTAAAAATGGCAATTTTGGTCACTCTGAGGGGTTAAAAAGTGGTTATTCAACATGAGGCACGATCCATTTGACATTTTGAATCATTTTTGGTACAGTCCGAAAAATTAATTTTTTGATGAAAAACGATGACTCCGGACCTGTCGAACATCCCCAAAATGGTCCATATCGATGAAATTTTAACATTTAATCTTTTGACTCCAAACGACTGTTGGATGTGAATTATGACTTTTTCAACTAAAATAAGTGTGTTTAAAGTCATTTATGTGCCTGAAATTGGTCAAAATTGAAGCTTTTGTGTAAGCAAACCTCTGTAAAAATGGCAATTTTGGTCACTCTGAGCGGTTAAAAAGTGGTTGTTCAACATGAGGCACGATCCATTTGACATTTTGAATCATTTTTGGTACAGTCCGAAAAATTAATTTTTTTGATGAAAAACGATGACTCCGGACCTGTCGAACATCCCCAAAATGGTCCATATCGATGAAATTTTAACATTTAATCTTTTGACTCCAAACGACTGTTGGATGTGAATTAAGTCTTTTTCAACTAAAATAAGTGTGTTTAAAGTAATTTATGTGCCTGAAATTGGTCAAAATTGAAGCTTTTGTGTAAGCAAACCTCTGTAAAAATGGCAATTTTGGTCACTCTGAGCGGTTAAAAAGTGGTTGTTCAACATGAGGCACGATCCATTTGACATTTTGAATCATTTTTGGTATAGTCCGAAAAATTCATTTTCTGATGAAAAACGATGACTCCGGACCTGTCGAACGTCCCCAAAATGGTCCATATCGATGAAGTTTTAACATTTAATCTTTTGACTCCAAACGACTATTGGATGTGAATTATGACTTTTTCAACTAAAATAAGTGTGTTTAAAGTCATTTATGTGCCTGAAAATGGTCAAAATTGAAGCTTTTGTGTAAGCAAAACTCTGTAAAAATGGCAATTTTGGTCACTCTGAGGGGTTAAAAAGTGGTTATTCAACATGAGGCACGATCAATTTGACATTTTGAATCATTTTTGGTATAGTCCGAAAAATTCATTTTCTGATGAAAAACGATGACTCCGGACCTGTCGAACGTCCCCAAAATGGTCCATATCGATGAAGTTTTAACATTTAATCTTTTGACTCTAAACGACTGTTGGATGTGAATTAAGTCTTTTTCAACTAAAATAAGTGTGTTTAAAGTAATTTATGTGCCTGAAATTGGTCAAAATTGAAGCTTTTGTGTAAGCAAAACTCTGTAAAAATGGCAATTTTGGTCACTCTGAGGGGTTAAAAAGTGGTTATTCAACATGAGGCACGATCCATTTGACATTTTGAATCATTTTTGGTATAGTCCGAAAAATTCATTTTCTGATGAAAAACGATGACTCCGGACCTGTCGAACGTCCCCAAAATGGTCCATATCGTTGAAATTTTAACATTTAATCTTTTGACTCCAAATGACTGTTGGATGTGAATTATGACTTTTTCAACTAAAATAAGTGTGTTTAAAGTCATTTATGTGCCTGAAAATGGTCAAAATTTAAGCTTTTGTGTAAGCAAAACTCTGTAAAAATGGCAATTTTGGTCACTCTGAGGGGTTAAAAAGTGGTTATTCAACATGAGGCACGATCCATTTGACATTTTGAATCATTTTTGGTACAGTCCGAAAAATTAATTTTTTGATGAAAAACGATGACTCCGGACCTGTCGAACATCCCCAAAATGGTCCATATCGATGAAATTTTAACATTTAATCTTTTGACTCCAAACGACTGTTGGATGTGAATTATGACTTTTTCAACTAAAATAAGTGTGTTTAAAGTCATTTATGTGCCTGAAATTGGTCAAAATTGAAGCTTTTGTGTAAGCAAACCTCTGTAAAAATGGCAATTTTGGTCACTCTGAGCGGTTAAAAAGTGGTTGTTCAACATGAGGCACGATCCATTTGACATTTTGAATCATTTTTGGTACAGTCCGAAAAATTAATTTTTTTGATGAAAAACGATGACTCCGGACCTGTCGAACATCCCCAAAATGGTCCATATCGATGAAATTTTAACATTTAATCTTTTGACTCCAAACGACTGTTGGATGTGAATTAAGTCTTTTTCAACTAAAATAAGTGTGTTTAAAGTAATTTATGTGCCTGAAATTGGTCAAAATTGAAGCTTTTGTGTAAGCAAAACTCTGTAAAAAAGGCAATTTTGGTCACTCTGAGGGGTTAAAACGTGGTTATTCAACATGAGGCACCATCACTTTGACATTTTGAATCATTTTTGGTACAGTCCGAAAAATTCATTTTCTGATGAAAAACGATGACTCCGGACCTGTCGAACGTACCCAAAATGGTCCATATCGATGAAATTTTAACATTTAATCTTTTGACTACAAACGACTGTTGGATGTGAATTATGACTTTTTCAAATAAAATAAGTGTGTTTAAAGTCATTTATGTGCCTGAAATTGGTCAAAATTGAAGCTTTTGAGTAAGCAAAACTCTGTAAAAATGGCAATTTTGGTCACTCTGAGGGGTTAAAAAGTGGTTATTCAACATGAGGCACGATCAATTTGACATTTTGAATCATTTTTGGTATAGTCCGAAAAATTCATTTTCTGATGAAAAACGATGACTCCGGACCTGTCGAACGTCCCCAAAATGGTCCATATCGATGAAGTTTTAACATTTAATCTTTTGACTCCAAACGACTGTTGGATGTGAATTAAGTCTTTTTCAACTAAAATAAGTGTGTTTAAAGTAATTTATGTGCCTGAAATTGGTCAAAATTGAAGCTTTTGTGTAAGCAAAACTCTGTAAAAATGGCAATTTTGGTCACTCTGAGGGGTTAAAAAGTGGTTATTCAACATGAGGCACGATCCATTTGACATTTTGAATCATTTTTGGTATAGTCCGAAAAATTCATTTTCTGATGAAAAACGATGACTCCGGACCTGTCGAACGTCCCCAAAATGGTCCATATCGTTGAAATTTTAACATTTAATCTTTTGACTCCAAATGACTGTTGGATGTGAATTATGACTTTTTCAACTAAAATAAGTGTGTTTAAAGTCATTTATGTGCCTGAAAATGGTCAAAATTGAAGCTTTTGTGTAAGCAAAACTCTGTAAAAATGGCAATTTTGGTCACTCTGAGGGGTTAAAAAGTGGTTATTCAACATGAGGCACGATCCATTTGACATTTTGAATCATTTTTGGTACAGTCCGAAAAATTAATTTTTTGATGAAAAACGATGACTCCGGACCTGTCGAACATCCCCAAAATGGTCCATATCGATGAAATTTTAACATTTAATCTTTTGACTCCAAACGACTGTTGGATGTGAATTAAGTCTTTTTCAACTAAAATAAGTGTGTTTAAAGTAATTTATGTGCCTGAAATTGGTCAAAATTTAAGCTTTTGTGTAAGCAAAACTCTGTAAAAAAGGCAATTTTGGTCACTCTGAGGGGTTAAAAAGTGGTTATTCAACCTGAGGCACCATCACTTTGACATTTTGAATCATTTTTTGGTACAGTCCGAAAAATTCATTTTCTGATGAAAAACGATGACTCCGGACCTGTCGAATGTCCCCAAAATGGTCCATATCGATGAAATTTTAACATTTAATCTTTTGACTCCAAACAACTGTTGGATGTGAATAAAGTCTTTTTCAACTAGAATAAGTGTGTTTAAAGTCATTTATGTGCCTGAAATTGGTCAAAATTGAAGCTTTTGTGTAAGCAAAACTCTGTAAAAATGGCAATTTTGGTCACTCTGATGGGTTAAAAAGTGGTTATTCAACATGAGGCACGATCTATTTGACATTTTGAATCATTTTTGGTATAGTCCGAAAAATTCATTTTCTGATGAAAAACGATGACTCCGGACCTGTCGAACGTCCCCAAAATGGTCCATATCGATGAACGATGAAATTTTAACATTTAATCTTTTGACTCCAAACGACTGTTGGATGTGAATTATGACTTTTTCAACTAAAATAAGTGTGTTTTAAGTCAATTATGTGCCTGAAATTGGTCAAAATTGAAACTTTTGAGTAAGCAAAACTCTGTAAAAATGGCAATTTTGGTCACTCTGAGGGGTTAAAAAGTGGTTATTCAACCTGAGGCACCATCACTTTGACATTTTGAATCATTTTTGGTACAGTCCGAAAAATTCATTTTCTGATGAAAAACGATGACTCCGGACCTGTCGAACGTCCCCAAAATGGTCCATATCGATGAAATTTTAACATTTAATCTTTTGACTCCAAACAACTGTTGGATGTGAATTAAGTCTTTTTCAACTAAAATAAGTGTGTTTAAAGTCATTTATGTGCCTGAAATTGGTCAAAATTGAAACTTTTGTGTAAGCAAAACTCTGTAAAAATGGCAATTTTGGTCTCTCTAAGGGGTTAAAAAGTAGTTATTCAACATGAGGCACCATCACTTTGACATTTTGAATAATTTTTGGTACAGTCCGAAAAATTAATTTTCTGATGAAAAACGATGACTCCGGACCTGTCGAACGTCCCCGAAATGGTCCATATCGATGACATTTTAACATTTAATCTTTTGACTCCAAACAACTGTTGGATGTGAATTATGACTTTTTCAACTAAAATAAGTGTGTTTAAAGTCATTTATGTGCCTGAAATTGGTCAAAATTGAAGCTTTTGAGTAAGCAAAACTCTGTAAAAATGGCAATTTTGGTCACTCTGAGGGGTTAAAAAGTGGTTATTCAACATGAGGCACGATCAATTTGACATTTTGAATCATTTTTGGTATAGTCCGAAAAATTCATTTTCTGATGAAAAACGATGACTCCGGACCTGTCGAACGTCCCCAAAATGGTCCATATCGATGAAGTTTTAACATTTAATCTTTTGACTCCAAACGACTGTTGGATGTGAATTATGACTTTTTCAACTAAAATAAGTGTGTTTAAAGTCATTTATGTGCCTGAAAATGGTCAAAATTGAAGCTTTTGTGTAAGCAAAACTCTGTAAAAATGGCAATTTTGGTCACTCTGAGGGGTTAAAAAGTGGTTATTCAACATGAGGCACGATCAATTTGACATTTTGAATCATTTTTGGTATAGTCCGAAAAATTCATTTTCTGATGAAAAACGATGACTCCGGACCTGTCGAACGTCCCCAAAATGGTCCATATCGATGAAGTTTTAACATTTAATCTTTTGACTCCAAACGACTGTTGGATGTGAATTAAGTCTTTTTCAACTAAAATAAGTGTGTTTAAAGTAATTTATGTGCCTGAAATTGGTCAAAATTGAAGCTTTTGTGTAAGCAAAACTCTGTAAAAATGGCAATTTTGGTCACTCTGAGGGGTTAAAAAGTGGTTATTCAACATGAGGCACGATCCATTTGACATTTTGAATCATTTTTGGTATAGTCCGAAAAATTCATTTTCTGATGAAAAACGATGACTCCGGACCTGTCGAACGTCCCCAAAATGGTCCATATCGTAAAAATTTTAACATTTAATCTTTTGACTCCAAATGACTGTTGGATGTGAATTATGACTTTTTCAACTAAAATAAGTGTGTTTAAAGTCATTTATGTGCCTGAAAATGGTCAAAATTGAAGCTTTTGTGTAAGCAAAACTCTGTAAAAATGGCAATTTTGGTCACTCTGAGGGGTTAAAAAGTGGTTATTCAACATGAGGCACGATCCATTTGACATTTTGAATCATTTTTGGTACAGTCCGAAAAATTAATTTTTTGATGAAAAACGATGACTCCGGACCTGTCGAACATCCCCAAAATGGTCCATATCGATGAAATTTTAACATTTAATCTTTTGACTCCAAACGACTGTTGGATGTGAATTAAGTCTTTTTCAACTAAAATAAGTGTGTTTAAAGTAATTTATGTGCCTGAAATTGGTCAAAATTTAAGCTTTTGTGTAAGCAAAACTCTGTAAAAAAGGCAATTTTGGTCACTCTGAGGGGTTAAAAAGTGGTTATTCAACCTGAGGCATCATCACGTTGACATTTTGAATCATTTTTTGGTACAGTCCGAAAAATTCATTTTCTGATGAAAAACGATGACTCCGGACCTGTCGAATGTCCCCAAAATGGTCCATATCGATGAAATTTTAACATTTAATCTTTTGACTCCAAACAACTGTTGGATGTGAATAAAGTCTTTTTCAACTAAAATAAGTGTGTTTAAATTCATTTATGTGCCTGAAATTGGTCAAAATTGAAGCTTTTGTGTAAGCAAAACTCTGTAAAAATGGCAATTTTGGTCACTCTGATGGGTTAAAAAGTGGTTATTCAACATGAGGCACGATCTATTTGACATTTTGAATCATTTTTGGTATAGTCCGAAAAATTCATTTTCTGATGAAAAACGATGACTCCGGACCTGTCGAACGTCCCCAAAATGGTCCATATCGATGAACGATGAAATTTTAACATTTAATCTTTTGACTCCAAACGACTGTTGGATGTGAATTATGACTTTTTCAACTAAAATAAGTGTGTTTAAAGTCAATTATGTGCCTGAAATTGGTCAAAATTGAAACTTTTGAGTAAGCAAAACTCTGTAAAAATGGCAATTTTGGTCACTCTGAGGGGTTAAAAAGTGGTTATTCAACCTGAGGCACCATCACTTTGACATTTTGAATCATTTTTGGTACAGTCCGAAAAATTCATTTTCTGATGAAAAACGATGACTCCGGACCTGTCGAACGTCCCCAAAATGGTCCATATCGATGAAATTTTAACATTTAATCTTTTGACTCCAAACAACTGTTGGATGTGAATTAAGTCTTTTTCAACTAAAATAAGTGTGTTTAAAGTCATTTATGTGCCTGAAATTGGTCAAAATTGAAACTTTTGTGTAAGCAAAACTCTGTAAAAATGGCAATTTTGGTCTCTCTAAGGGGTTAAAAAGTGGTTATTCAACATGAGGCACCATCACTTTGACATTTTGAATCATTTTTGGTACAGTCCGAAAAATTAATTTTCTGATGAAAAACGATGACTCCGGACCTGTCGAACGTCCCCAAAATGGTCCATATCGATGACATTTTAACATTTAATCTTTTGACTCCAAACAACTGTTGGATGTGAATTATGACTTTTTCAACCAAAATAAGTGTGTTTAAAGTCATTTATGTGCCTGAAATTGGTCAAAATTGAAGCTTTTGAGTAAGCAAAACTCTGTAAAAATGGCAATTTTGGTCACTCTGAGGGGTTAAAAAATGGTTATTCAACATGAGGCACGATCAATTTGACATTTTGAATCATTTTTGGTATAGTCCGAAAATTTCATTTTCTGATGAAAAACGATGACTCCGGACCTGTCGAACGTCCCCAAAATGGTCCATATCGATGAAATTTTAACATTTAATCTTTTGACTCCAAACAACTGTTGGATGTGAATTAAGTCTTTTTCAACTAAAATAAGTGTGTTTAAAGTGATTTATGTGCCTGAAATTGGTCAAAATTGAAGCTTTTGTGTAAGCAAAACTCTGTAAAAATGGCAATTTTGGTCACTCTGAGGGGTTAAAAAGTGGTTATTCAACATGAGGCACGATCTATTTGACATTTTGAATCATTTTTGGTACAGTCCGAAAAATTCATTTTCTGATGAAAAACGATGACTCCGGACCTGTCGAACGTCCCCAAACTGGTCCATATCGATGAAATTTTAACATTTAATCTTTTGACTCCAAACAAATGTTGGATGTGAATTTAGTCTTTTTCAACTAAAATAAGTGTGTTTAAAGTAATTTATGTGCCTGAAATTGGTCAAAATTGAAGCTTTTGTGTAAGCAAAACTCTGTAAAAATGGCAATTTTGGTCACTCTGAGGGGTTAAAAAGTGGTTATTCAACATGAGGCACGATCTATTTGACATTTTGAATCATTTTTGGTATAGTCCGAAAAATTCATTTTCTGATGAAAAACGATGACTCCGGACCTGTCGAACGTCCCTAAAATGGTCCATATCGATGAAATTTTAACATTTAATCTTTTGACTCCAAACGACTGTTGGATGTGAATTATGACTTTTTCAACTAAAATAAGTGTGTTTAAAGGCATTTATGTGCCTGAAATTGGTCAAAATTGAAGCTTTTGTGTAAGCAAACCTCTGTAAAAATGGCAATTTTGGTCACTCTGAGCGGTTAAAAAGTGGTTGTTCAACATGAGGCACGATCCATTTGACATTTTGAATCATTTTTGGTACAGTCCGAAAAATTCATTTTTTGATGAAAAACGATGACTCCGGACCTGTCGAACGTACCCAAAATGGTCCATATCGATGAAATTTTAACATTTAATCTTTTGACTCCAAACGACTGTTGGATGTGAATTATGACTTTTTCAAATAAAATAAGTGTGTTTAAAGTCATTTATGTGCCTGAAATTGGTCAAAATTTAAGCTTTTGAGTAAGCAAAACTCTGTAAAAATGGCAATTTTGGTCACTCTGAGGGGTTAAAAAGTAGTTATTCAACATGAGGCACGATCAATTTGACATTTTGAATCATTTTTGGTATAGTCCGAAAAATTCATTTTCTGATGAAAAACGATGACTCCGGACCTGTCGAACGTCCCCAAAATGGTCCATATCGATGAAGTTTTAACATTTAATCTTTTGACTCCAAACGACTATTGGATGTGAATTATGACTTTTTCAACTAAAATAAGTGTGTTTAAAGTCATTTATGTGCCTGAAAATGGTCAAAATTGAAGCTTTTGTGTAAGCAAAACTCTGTAAAAATGGCAATTTTGGTCACTCTGAGGGGTTAAAAAGTGGTTATTCAACATGAGGCACGATCAATTTGACATTTTGAATCATTTTTGGTATAGTCCGAAAAATTCATTTTCTGATGAAAAACGATGACTCCGGACCTGTCGAACGTCCCCAAAATGGTCCATATCGATGAAGTTTTAACATTTAATCTTTTGACTCTAAACGACTGTTGGATGTGAATTAAGTCTTTTTCAACTAAAATAAGTGTGTTTAAAGTAATTTATGTGCCTGAAATTGGTCAAAATTGAAGCTTTTGTGTAAGCAAAACTCTGTAAAAATGGCAATTTTGGTCACTCTGAGGGGTTAAAAAGTGGTTATTCAACATGAGGCACGATCCATTTGACATTTTGAATCATTTTTGGTATAGTCCGAAAAATTCATTTTCTGATGAAAAACGATGACTCCGGACCTGTCGAACGTCCCCAAAATGGTCCATATCGTTGAAATTTTAACATTTAATCTTTTGACTCCAAATGACTGTTGGATGTGAATTATGACTTTTTCAACTAAAATAAGTGTGTTTAAAGTCATTTATGTGCCTGAAAATGGTCAAAATTTAAGCTTTTGTGTAAGCAAAACTCTGTAAAAATGGCAATTTTGGTCACTCTGAGGGGTTAAAAAGTGGTTATTCAACATGAGGCACGATCCATTTGACATTTTGAATCATTTTTGGTACAGTCCGAAAAATTAATTTTTTGATGAAAAACGATGACTCCGGACCTGTCGAACATCCCCAAAATGGTCCATATCGATGAAATTTTAACATTTAATCTTTTGACTCCAAACGACTGTTGGATGTGAATTATGACTTTTTCAACTAAAATAAGTGTGTTTAAAGTCATTTATGTGCCTGAAATTGGTCAAAATTGAAGCTTTTGTGTAAGCAAACCTCTGTAAAAATGGCAATTTTGGTCACTCTGAGCGGTTAAAAAGTGGTTGTTCAACATGAGGCACGATCCATTTGACATTTTGAATCATTTTTGGTACAGTCCGAAAAATTAATTTTTTTGATGAAAAACGATGACTCCGGACCTGTCGAACATCCCCAAAATGGTCCATATCGATGAAATTTTAACATTTAATCTTTTGACTCCAAACGACTGTTGGATGTGAATTAAGTCTTTTTCAACTAAAATAAGTGTGTTTAAAGTAATTTATGTGCCTGAAATTGGTCAAAATTGAAGCTTTTGTGTAAGCAAAACTCTGTAAAAAAGGCAATTTTGGTCACTCTGAGGGGTTAAAACGTGGTTATTCAACATGAGGCACCATCACTTTGACATTTTGAATCATTTTTGGTACAGTCCGAAAAATTCATTTTCTGATGAAAAACGATGACTCCGGACCTGTCGAACGTACCCAAAATGGTCCATATCGATGAAATTTTAACATTTAATCTTTTGACTCCAAACGACTGTTGGATGTGAATTATGACTTTTTCAAATAAAATAAGTGTGTTTAAAGTCATTTATGTGCCTGAAATTGGTCAAAATTGAAGCTTTTGAGTAAGCAAAACTCTGTAAAAATGGCAATTTTGGTCACTCTGAGGGGTTAAAAAGTGGTTATTCAACATGAGGCACGATCAATTTGACATTTTGAATCATTTTTGGTATAGTCCGAAAAATTCATTTTCTGATGAAAAACGATGACTCCGGACCTGTCGAACGTCCCCAAAATGGTCCATATCGATGAAGTTTTAACATTTAATCTTTTGACTCCAAACGACTGTTGGATGTGAATTAAGTCTTTTTCAACTAAAATAAGTGTGTTTAAAGTAATTTATGTGCCTGAAATTGGTCAAAATTGAAGCTTTTGTGTAAGCAAAACTCTGTAAAAATGGCAATTTTGGTCACTCTGAGGGGTTAAAAAGTGGTTATTCAACATGAGGCACGATCCATTTGACATTTTGAATCATTTTTGGTATAGTCCGAAAAATTCATTTTCTGATGAAAAACGATGACTCCGGACCTGTCGAACGTCCCCAAAATGGTCCATATCGTTGAAATTTTAACATTTAATCTTTTGACTCCAAATGACTGTTGGATGTGAATTATGACTTTTTCAACTAAAATAAGTGTGTTTAAAGTCATTTATGTGCCTGAAAATGGTCAAAATTGAAGCTTTTGTGTAAGCAAAACTCTGTAAAAATGGCAATTTTGGTCACTCTGAGGGGTTAAAAAGTGGTTATTCAACATGAGGCACGATCCATTTGACATTTTGAATCATTTTTGGTACAGTCCGAAAAATTAATTTTTTGATGAAAAACGATGACTCCGGACCTGTCGAACATCCCCAAAATGGTCCATATCGATGAAATTTTAACATTTAATCTTTTGACTCCAAACGACTGTTGGATGTGAATTAAGTCTTTTTCAACTAAAATAAGTGTGTTTAAAGTAATTTATGTGCCTGAAATTGGTCAAAATTTAAGCTTTTGTGTAAGCAAAACTCTGTAAAAAAGGCAATTTTGGTCACTCTGAGGGGTTAAAAAGTGGTTATTCAACCTGAGGCACCATCACTTTGACATTTTGAATCATTTTTTGGTACAGTCCGAAAAATTCATTTTCTGATGAAAAACGATGACTCCGGACCTGTCGAATGTCCCCAAAATGGTCCATATCGATGAAATTTTAACATTTAATCTTTTGACTCCAAACAACTGTTGGATGTGAATAAAGTCTTTTTCAACTAGAATAAGTGTGTTTAAAGTCATTTATGTGCCTGAAATTGGTCAAAATTGAAGCTTTTGTGTAAGCAAAACTCTGTAAAAATGGCAATTTTGGTCACTCTGATGGGTTAAAAAGTGGTTATTCAACATGAGGCACGATCTATTTGACATTTTGAATCATTTTTGGTATAGTCCGAAAAATTCATTTTCTGATGAAAAACGATGACTCCGGACCTGTCGAACGTCCCCAAAATGGTCCATATCGATGAACGATGAAATTTTAACATTTAATCTTTTGACTCCAAACGACTGTTGGATGTGAATTATGACTTTTTCAACTAAAATAAGTGTGTTTTAAGTCAATTATGTGCCTGAAATTGGTCAAAATTGAAACTTTTGAGTAAGCAAAACTCTGTAAAAATGGCAATTTTGGTCACTCTGAGGGGTTAAAAAGTGGTTATTCAACCTGAGGCACCATCACTTTGACATTTTGAATCATTTTTGGTACAGTCCGAAAAATTCATTTTCTGATGAAAAACGATGACTCCGGACCTGTCGAACGTCCCCAAAATGGTCCATATCGATGAAATTTTAACATTTAATCTTTTGACTCCAAACAACTGTTGGATGTGAATTAAGTCTTTTTCAACTAAAATAAGTGTGTTTAAAGTCATTTATGTGCCTGAAATTGGTCAAAATTGAAACTTTTGTGTAAGCAAAACTCTGTAAAAATGGCAATTTTGGTCTCTCTAAGGGGTTAAAAAGTGGTTATTCAACATGAGGCACCATCACTTTGACATTTTGAATAATTTTTGGTACAGTCCGAAAAATTAATTTTCTGATGAAAAACGATGACTCCGGACCTGTCGAACGTCCCCGAAATGGTCCATATCGATGACATTTTAACATTTAATCTTTTGACTCCAAACAACTGTTGGATGTGAATTATGACTTTTTCAACTAAAATAAGTGTGTTTAAAGTCATTTATGTGCCTGAAATTGGTCAAAATTGAAGCTTTTGAGTAAGCAAAACTCTGTAAAAATGGCAATTTTGGTCACTCTGAGGGGTTAAAAAATGGTTATTCAACATGAGGCACGATCAATTTGACATTTTGAATCATTTTTGGTATAGTCCGAAAATTTCATTTTCTGATGAAAAACGATGACTCCGGACCTGTCGAACGTCCCCAAAATGGTCCATATCGATGAAATTTTAACATTTAATCTTTTGACTCCAAACAAATGTTGGATGTGAATTAAGTCTTTTTCAACTAAAATAAGTGTGTTTAAAGTGATTTATGTGCCTGAAATTGGTCAAAATTGAAGCTTTTGTGTAAGCAAAACTCTGTAAAAATGGCAATTTTGGTCACTCTGAGGGGTTAAAAAGTGGTTATTCAACATGAGGCACGATCTATTTGACATTTTGAATCATTTTTGGTATAGTCCGAAAAATTCATTTTCTGATGAAAAACGATGACTCCGGACCTGTCGAACGTCCCCAAAATGGTCCATATCGATGAAATTTTAACATTTAATCTTTTGACTCCAAACAAATGTTGGATGTGAATTTAGTCTTTTTCAACTAAAATAAGTGTGTTTAAAGTGATTTATGTGCCTGAAATTGGTCAAAATTGAAGCTTTTGTGTAAGCAAAACTCTGTAAAAATGGCAATTTTGGTCACTCTGAGGGGTTAAAAAGTGGTTATTCAACATGAGGCACGATCTATTTGACATTTTGAATCATTTTTGGTATAGTCCGAAAAATTCATTTTCTGATGAAAAACGATGACTCCGGACCTGTCGAACGTCCCCAAAATGGTCCATATCGATGAAATTTTAACATTTAATCTTTTGACTCCAAACGACTGTTGGATGTGAATTATGACTTTTTCAACTAAAATAAGTGTGTTTAAAGTCATTTATGTGCCTGAAATTGGTCAAAATTGAAGCTTTTGTGTAAGCAAACCTCTGTAAAAATGGCAATTTTGGTCACTCTGAGCGGTTAAAAAGTGGTTGTTCAACATGAGGCACGATCCATTTGACATTTTGAATCATTTTTGGTACAGTCCGAAAAATTAATTTTTTTGATGAAAAACGATGACTCCGGACCTGTCGAACATCCCCAAAATGGTCCATATCGATGAAATTTTAACATTTAATCTTTTGACTCCAAACGACTGTTGGATGTGAATTAAGTCTTTTTCAACTAAAATAAGTGTGTTTAAAGTAATTTATGTGCCTGAAATTGGTCAAAATTGAAGCTTTTGTGTAAGCAAAACTCTGTAAAAATGGCAATTTTGGTCACTCTGAGGGGTTAAAAAGTGGTTATTCAACATGAGGCACAATCAATTTGACATTTTGAATCATTTTTGGTATAGTCCGAAAAATTCATTTTCTGATGAAAAACGATGACTCCGGACCTGTCGAACGTCCCCAAAATGGTCCATATCGATGAAGTTTTAACATTTAATCTTTTGACTCCAAACGACTGTTGGATGTGAATTAAGTCTTTTTCAACTAAAATAAGTGTGTTTAAAGTAATTTATGTGCCTGAAATTGGTCAAAATTGAAGCTTTTGTGTAAGCAAAACTCTGTAAAAATGGCAATTTTGGTCACTCTGAGGGGTTAAAAAGTGGTTATTCAACATGAGGCACGATCCATTTGACATTTTGAATCATTTTTGGTATAGTCCGAAAAATTCATTTTCTGATGAAAAACGATGACTCCGGACCTGTCGAACGTCCCCAAAATGGTCCATATCGTAAAAATTTTAACATTTAATCTTTTGACTCCAAATGACTGTTGGATGTGAATTATGACTTTTTCAACTAAAATAAGTGTGTTTAAAGTCATTTATGTGCCTGAAAATGGTCAAAATTGAAGCTTTTGTGTAAGCAAAACTCTGTAAAAATGGCAATTTTGGTCACTCTGAGGGGTTAAAAAGTGGTTATTCAACATGAGGCACGATCCATTTGACATTTTGAATCATTTTTGGTACAGTCCGAAAAATTAATTTTTTGATGAAAAACGATGACTCCGGACCTGTCGAACATCCCCAAAATGGTCCATATGGATGAAATTTTAACATTTAATCTTTTGACTCCAAACGACTGTTGGATGTGAATTAAGTCTTTTTCAACTAAAATAAGTGTGTTTAAAGTAATTTATTTGCCTGAAATTGGTCAAAATTTAAGCTTTTGTGTAAGCAAAACTCTGTAAAAAAGGCAATTTTGGTCACTCTGAGGGGTTAAAAAGTGGTTATTCAACCTGAGGCATCATCACTTTGACATTTTGAATCATTTTTTGGTACAGTCCGAAAAATTCATTTTCTGATGAAAAACGATGACTCCGGACCTGTCGAATGTCCCCAAAATGGTCCATATCGATGAAATTTTAACATTTAATCTTTTGACTCCAAACAACTGTTGGATGTGAATAAAGTCTTTTTCAACTAAAATAAGTGTGTTTAAAGTCATTTATGTGCCTGAAATTGGTCAAAATTGAAGCTTTTGTGTAAGCAAAACTCTGTAAAAATGGCAATTTTGGTCACTCTGATGGGTTAAAAAGTGGTTATTCAACATGAGGCACGATCTATTTGACATTTTGAATCATTTTTGGTATAGTCCGAAAAATTCATTTTCTGATGAAAAACGATGACTCCGGACCTGTCGAACGTCCCCAAAATGGTCCATATCGATGAACGATGAAATTTTAACATTTAATCTTTTGACTCCAAACGACTGTTGGATGTGAATTATGACTTTTTCAACTAAAATAAGTGTGTTTTAAGTCAATTATGTGCCTGAAATTGGTCAAAATTGAAACTTTTGAGTAAGCAAAACTCTGTAAAAATGGCAATTTTGGTCACTCTGAGGGGTTAAAAAGTGGTTATTCAACCTGAGGCACCATCACTTTGACATTTTGAATCATTTTTGGTACAGTCCGAAAAATTCATTTTCTGATGAAAAACGATGACTCCGGACCTGTCGAACGTCCCCAAAATGGTCCATATCGATGAAATTTTAACATTTAATCTTTTGACTCCAAACAACTGTTGGATGTGAATTAAGTCTTTTTCAACTAAAATAAGTGTGTTTAAAGTCATTTATGTGCCTGAAATTGGTCAAAATTGAAACTTTTGTGTAAGCAAAACTCTGTAAAAATGGCAATTTTGGTCTCTCTAAGGGGTTAAAAAGTGGTTATTCAACATGAGGCACCATCACTTTGACATTTTGAATAATTTTTGGTACAGTCCGAAAAATTAATTTTCTGATGAAAAACGATGACTCCGGACCTGTCGAACGTCCCCGAAATGGTCCATATCGATGACATTTTAACATTTAATCTTTTGACTCCAAACAACTGTTGGATGTGAATTATGACTTTTTCAACTAAAATAAGTGTGTTTAAAGTCATTTATGTGCCTGAAATTGGTCAAAATTGAAGCTTTTGAGTAAGCAAAACTCTGTAAAAATGGCAATTTTGGTCACTCTGAGGGGTTAAAAAATGGTTATTCAACATGAGGCACGATCAATTTGACATTTTGAATCATTTTTGGTATAGTCCGAAAATTTCATTTTCTGATGAAAAACGATGACTCCGGACCTGTCGAACGTCCCCAAAATGGTCCATATCGATGAAATTTTAACATTTAATCTTTTGACTCCAAACAAATGTTGGATGTGAATTAAGTCTTTTTCAACTAAAATAAGTGTGTTTAAAGTGATTTATGTGCCTGAAATTGGTCAAAATTGAAGCTTTTGTGTAAGCAAAACTCTGTAAAAATGGCAATTTTGGTCACTCTGAGGGGTTAAAAAGTGGTTATTCAACATGAGGCACGATCTATTTGACATTTTGAATCATTTTTGGTATAGTCCGAAAAATTCATTTTCTGATGAAAAACGATGACTCCGGACCTGTCGAACGTCCCCAAAATGGTCCATATCGATGAAATTTTAACATTTAATCTTTTGACTCCAAACAAATGTTGGATGTGAATTTAGTCTTTTTCAACTAAAATAAGTGTGTTTAAAGTGATTTATGTGCCTGAAATTGGTCAAAATTGAAGCTTTTGTGTAAGCAAAACTCTGTAAAAATGGCAATTTTGGTCACTCTGAGGGGTTAAAAAGTGGTTATTCAACATGAGGCACGATCTATTTGACATTTTGAATCATTTTTGGTATAGTCCGAAAAATTCATTTTCTGATGAAAAACGATGACTCCGGACCTGTCGAACGTCCCCAAAATGGTCCATATCGATGAAATTTTAACATTTAATCTTTTGACTCCAAACGACTGTTGGATGTGAATTATGACTTTTTCAACTAAAATAAGTGTGTTTAAAGTCATTTATGTGCCTGAAATTGGTCAAAATTGAAGCTTTTGTGTAAGCAAACCTCTGTAAAAATGGCAATTTTGGTCACTCTGAGCGGTTAAAAAGTGGTTGTTCAACATGAGGCACGATCCATTTGACATTTTGAATCATTTTTGGTACAGTCCGAAAAATTAATTTTTTTGATGAAAAACGATGACTCCGGACCTGTCGAACATCCCCAAAATGGTCCATATCGATGAAATTTTAACATTTAATCTTTTGACTCCAAACGACTGTTGGATGTGAATTAAGTCTTTTTCAACTAAAATAAGTGTGTTTAAAGTAATTTATGTGCCTGAAATTGGTCAAAATTGAAGCTTTTGTGTAAGCAAAACTCTGTAAAAATGGCAATTTTGGTCACTCTGAGGGGTTAAAAAGTGGTTATTCAACATGAGGCACAATCAATTTGACATTTTGAATCATTTTTGGTATAGTCCGAAAAATTCATTTTCTGATGAAAAACGATGACTCCGGACCTGTCGAACGTCCCCAAAATGGTCCATATCGATGAAGTTTTAACATTTAATCTTTTGACTCCAAACGACTGTTGGATGTGAATTAAGTCTTTTTCAACTAAAATAAGTGTGTTTAAAGTAATTTATGTGCCTGAAATTGGTCAAAATTGAAGCTTTTGTGTAAGCAAAACTCTGTAAAAATGGCAATTTTGGTCACTCTGAGGGGTTAAAAAGTGGTTATTCAACATGAGGCACGATCCATTTGACATTTTGAATCATTTTTGGTATAGTCCGAAAAATTCATTTTCTGATGAAAAACGATGACTCCGGACCTGTCGAACGTCCCCAAAATGGTCCATATCGTAAAAATTTTAACATTTAATCTTTTGACTCCAAATGACTGTTGGATGTGAATTATGACTTTTTCAACTAAAATAAGTGTGTTTAAAGTCATTTATGTGCCTGAAAATGGTCAAAATTGAAGCTTTTGTGTAAGCAAAACTCTGTAAAAATGGCAATTTTGGTCACTCTGAGGGGTTAAAAAGTGGTTATTCAACATGAGGCACGATCCATTTGACATTTTGAATCATTTTTGGTACAGTCCGAAAAATTAATTTTTTGATGAAAAACGATGACTCCGGACCTGTCGAACATCCCCAAAATGGTCCATATGGATGAAATTTTAACATTTAATCTTTTGACTCCAAACGACTGTTGGATGTGAATTAAGTCTTTTTCAACTAAAATAAGTGTGTTTAAAGTAATTTATTTGCCTGAAATTGGTCAAAATTTAAGCTTTTGTGTAAGCAAAACTCTGTAAAAAAGGCAATTTTGGTCACTCTGAGGGGTTAAAAAGTGGTTATTCAACCTGAGGCATCATCACTTTGACATTTTGAATCATTTTTTGGTACAGTCCGAAAAATTCATTTTCTGATGAAAAACGATGACTCCGGACCTGTCGAATGTCCCCAAAATGGTCCATATCGATGAAATTTTAACATTTAATCTTTTGACTCCAAACAACTGTTGGATGTGAATAAAGTCTTTTTCAACTAAAATAAGTGTGTTTAAAGTCATTTATGTGCCTGAAATTGGTCAAAATTGAAGCTTTTGTGTAAGCAAAACTCTGTAAAAATGGCAATTTTGGTCACTCTGATGGGTTAAAAAGTGGTTATTCAACATGAGGCACGATCTATTTGACATTTTGAATCATTTTTGGTATAGTCCGAAAAATTCATTTTCTGATGAAAAACGATGACTCCGGACCTGTCGAACGTCCCCAAAATGGTCCATATCGATGAACGATGAAATTTTAACATTTAATCTTTTGACTCCAAACGACTGTTGGATGTGAATTATGACTTTTTCAACTAAAATAAGTGTGTTTAAAGTCAATTATGTGCCTGAAATTGGTCAAAATTGAAACTTTTGAGTAAGCAAAACTCTGTAAAAATGGCAATTTTGGTCACTCTGAGGGGTTAAAAAGTGGTTATTCAACCTGAGGCACCATCACTTTGACATTTTGAATCATTTTTGGTACAGTCCGAAAAATTCATTTTCTGATGAAAAACGATGACTCCGGACCTGTCGAACGTCCCCAAAATGGTCCATATCGATGAAATTTTAACATTTAATCTTTTGACTCCAAACAACTGTTGGATGTGAATTAAGTCTTTTTCAACTAAAATAAGTGTGTTTAAAGTCATTTATGTGCCTGAAATTGGTCAAAATTGAAACTTTTGTGTAAGCAAAACTCTGTAAAAATGGCAATTTTGGTCTCTCTAAGGGGTTAAAAAGTGGTTATTCAACATGAGGCACCATCACTTTGACATTTTGAATAATTTTTGGTACAGTCCGAAAAATTAATTTTCTGATGAAAAACGATGACTCCGGACCTGTCGAACGTACCCAAAATGGTCCATATCGATGAAATTTTAACATTTAATCTTTTGACTCCAAACAACTGTTGGATGTGAATTAAGTCCTTTTCAACTAAAATAAGTGTGTTTAAAGTCATTTATGTGCCTGAAATTGGTCAAAATTGAAGCTTTTGTGTAAGCAAAACTCTGTAAAAATGGCAATTTTGGTCACTCTGATGGGTTAAAAAGTGGTTATTCAACATGAGGCACGATCTATTTGACATTTTGAATCATTTTTGGTATAGTCCGAAAAATTCATTTTCTGATGAAAAACGATGACTCCGGACCTGTCGAACGTCCCCAAAATGGTCCATATCGATGAACGATGAAATTTTAACATTTAATCTTTTGACTCCAAACGACTGTTGGATGTGAATTATGACTTTTTCAACTAAAATAAGTGTGTTTAAAGTCAATTATGTGCCTGAAATTGGTCAAAATTGAAACTTTTGAGTAAGCAAAACTCTGTAAAAATGGCAATTTTGGTCACTCTGAGGGGTTAAAAAGTGGTTATTCAACCTGAGGCACCATCACTTTGACATTTTGAATCATTTTTGGTACAGTCCGAAAAATTCATTTTCTGATGAAAAACGATGACTCCGGACCTGTCGAACGTCCCCAAAATGGTCCATATCGATGAACGATGAAATTTTAACATTTAATCTTTTGACTCCAAACGACTGTTGGATGTGAATTATGACTTTTTCAACTAAAATAAGTGTGTTTTAAGTCAATTATGTGCCTGAAATTGGTCAAAATTGAAACTTTTGAGTAAGCAAAACTCTGTAAAAATGGCAATTTTGGTCACTCTGAGGGGTTAAAAAGTGGTTATTCAACCTGAGGCACCATCACTTTGACATTTTGAATCATTTTTGGTACAGTCCGAAAAATTCATTTTCTGATGAAAAACGATGACTCCGGACCTGTCGAACGTCCCCAAAATGGTCCATATCGATGAAATTTTAACATTTAATCTTTTGACTCCAAACAACTGTTGGATGTGAATTAAGTCTTTTTCAACTAAAATAAGTGTGTTTAAAGTCATTTATGTGCCTGAAATTGGTCAAAATTGAAACTTTTGTGTAAGCAAAACTCTGTAAAAATGGCAATTTTGGTCTCTCTAAGGGGTTAAAAAGTGGTTATTCAACATGAGGCACCATCACTTTGACATTTTGAATAATTTTTGGTACAGTCCGAAAAATTAATTTTCTGATGAAAAACGATGACTCCGGACCTGTCGAATGTCCCCGAAATGGTCCATATCGATGACATTTTAACATTTAATCTTTTGACTCCAAACAACTGTTGGATGTGAATTATGACTTTTTCAACTAAAATAAGTGTGTTTAAAGTCATTTATGTGCCTGAAATTGGTCAAAATTGAAGCTTTTGAGTAAGCAAAACTCTGTAAAAATGGCAATTTTGGTCACTCTGAGGGGTTAAAAAATGGTTATTCAACATGAGGCACGATCAATTTGACATTTTGAATCATTTTTGGTATAGTCCGAAAATTTCATTTTCTGATGAAAAACGATGACTCCGGACCTGTCGAACGTCCCCAAAATGGTCCATATCGATGAAATTTTAACATTTAATCTTTTGACTCCAAACAAATGTTGGATGTGAATTAAGTCTTTTTCAACTAAAATAAGTGTGTTTAAAGTGATTTATGTGCCTGAAATTGGTCAAAATTGAAGCTTTTGTGTAAGCAAAACTCTGTAAAAATGGCAATTTTGGTCACTCTGAGGGGTTAAAAAGTGGTTATTCAACATGAGGCACGATCTATTTGACATTTTGAATCATTTTTGGTACAGTCCGAAAAATTCATTTTCTGATGAAAAACGATGACTCCGGACCTGTCGAACGTCCCCAAACTGGTCCATATCGATGAAATTTTAACATTTAATCTTTTGACTCCAAACAAATGTTGGATGTGAATTTAGTCTTTTTCAACTAAAATAAGTGTGTTTAAAGTGATTTATGTGCCTGAAATTGGTCAAAATTGAAGCTTTTGTGTAAGCAAAACTCTGTAAAAATGGCAATTTTGGTCACTCTGAGGGGTTAAAAAGTGGTTATTCAACATGAGGCACGATCTATTTGACATTTTGAATCATTTTTGGTATAGTCCGAAAAATTCATTTTCTGATGAAAAACGATGACTCCGGACCTGTCGAACGTCCCCAAAATGGTCCATATCGATGAAATTTTAACATTTAATCTTTTGACTCCAAACGACTGTTGGATGTGAATTATGACTTTTTCAACTAAAATAAGTGTGTTTAAAGGCATTTATGTGCCTGAAATTGGTCAAAATTGAAGCTTTTGTGTAAGCAAACCTCTGTAAAAATGGCAATTTTGGTCACTCTGAGCGGTTAAAAAGTGGTTGTTCAACATGAGGCACGATCCATTTGACATTTTGAATCATTTTTGGTACAGTCCGAAAAATTCATTTTCTGATGAAAAACGATGACTCCGGACCTGTCGAACTTACCCAAAATGGTCCATATCGATGAAATTTTAACATTTAATCTTTTGACTCCAAACGACTGTTGGATGTGAATTATGACTTTTTCAAATAAAATAAGTGTGTTTAAAGTCATTTATGTGCCTGAAATTGGTCAAAATTTAAGCTTTTGAGTAAGCAAAACTCTGTAAAAATGGCAATTTTGGTCACTCTGAGGGGTTAAAAAGTAGTTATTCAACATGAGGCACGATCAATTTGACATTTTGAATCATTTTTGGTATAGTCCGAAAAATTCATTTTCTGATGAAAAACGATGACTCCGGACCTGTCGAACGTCCCCAAAATGGTCCATATCGATGAAGTTTTAACATTTAATCTTTTGACTCCAAACGACTATTGGATGTGAATTATGACTTTTTCAACTAAAATAAGTGTGTTTAAAGTCATTTATGTGCCTGAAAATGGTCAAAATTGAAGCTTTTGTGTAAGCAAAACTCTGTAAAAATGGCAATTTTGGTCACTCTGAGGGGTTAAAAAGTGGTTATTCAACATGAGGCACGATCAATTTGACATTTTGAATCATTTTTGGTATAGTCCGAAAAATTCATTTTCTGATGAAAAACGATGACTCCGGACCTGTCGAACGTCCCCAAAATGGTCCATATCGATGAAGTTTTAACATTTAATCTTTTGACTCCAAACGACTGTTGGATGTGAATTAAGTCTTTTTCAACTAAAATAAGTGTGTTTAAAGTAATTTATGTGCCTGAAATTGGTCAAAATTGAAGCTTTTGTGTAAGCAAAACTCTGTAAAAATGGCAATTTTGGTCACTCTGAGGGGTTAAAAAGTGGTTATTCAACATGAGGCACGATCCATTTGACATTTTGAATCATTTTTGGTATAGTCCGAAAAATTCATTTTCTGATGAAAAACGATGACTCCGGACCTGTCGAACGTCCCCAAAATGGTCCATATCGTTGAAATTTTAACATTTAATCTTTTGACTCCAAATGACTGTTGGATGTGAATTATGACTTTTTCAACTAAAATAAGTGTGTTTAAAGTCATTTATGTGCCTGAAAATGGTCAAAATTTAAGCTTTTGTGTAAGCAAAACTCTGTAAAAATGGCAATTTTGGTCACTCTGAGGGGTTAAAAAGTGGTTATTCAACATGAGGCACGATCCATTTGACATTTTGAATCATTTTTGGTACAGTCCGAAAAATTAATTTTTTGATGAAAAACGATGACTCCGGACCTGTCGAACATCCCCAAAATGGTCCATATCGATGAAATTTTAACATTTAATCTTTTGACTCCAAACGACTGTTGGATGTGAATTAAGTCTTTTTCAACTAAAATAAGTGTGTTTAAAGTAATTTATGTGCCTGAAATTGGTCAAAATTTAAGCTTTTGTGTAAGCAAAACTCTGTAAAAAAGGCAATTTTGGTCACTCTGAGGGGTTAAAAAGTGGTTATTCAACCTGAGGCACCATCACTTTGACATTTTGAATCATTTTTTGGTACAGTCCGAAAAATTCATTTTCTGATGAAAAACGATGACTCCGGACCTGTCGAATGTCCCCAAAATGGTCCATATCGATGAAATTTTAACATTTAATCTTTTGACTCCAAACAACTGTTGGATGTGAATAAAGTCTTTTTCAACTAAAATAAGTGTGTTTAAAGTCATTTATGTGCCTGAAATTGGTCAAAATTGAAGCTTTTGTGTAAGCAAAACTCTGTAAAAATGGCAATTTGGGTCACTCTGATGGGTTAAAAAGTGGTTATTCAACATGAGGCACGATCTATTTGACATTTTGAATCATTTTTGGTATAGTCCGAAAAATTCATTTTCTGATGAAAAACGATGACTCCGGACCTGTCGAACGTCCCCAAAATGGTCCATATCGATGAACGATGAAATTTTAACATTTAATCTTTTGACTCCAAACGACTGTTGGATGTGAATTATGACTTTTTCAACTAAAATAAGTGTGTTTAAAGTCAATTATGTGCCTGAAATTGGTCAAAATTGAAACTTTTGAGTAAGCAAAACTCTGTAAAAATGGCAATTTTGGTCACTCTGAGGGGTTAAAAAGTGGTTATTCAACCTGAGGCACCATCACTTTGACATTTTGAATCATTTTTGGTACAGTCCAAAAAATTCATTTTCTGATGAAAAACGATGACTCCGGACCTGTCGAACGTCCCCAAAATGGTCCATATCGATGAAATTTTAACATTTAATCTTTTGACTCCAAACAACTGTTGGATGTGAATTAAGTCTTTTTCAACTAAAATAAGTGTGTTTAAAGTCATTTATGTGCCTAAAATTGGTCAAAATTGAAACTTTTGTGTAAGCAAAACTCTGTAAAAATGGCAATTTTGGTCTCTCTAAGGGGTTAAAAAGTGGTTATTCAACATGAGGCACCATCACTTTGACATTTTGAATCATTTTTGGTACAGTCCGAAAAATTAATTTTCTGATGAAAAACGATGACTCCGGACCTGTCGAACGTCCCCAAAATGGTCCATATCGATGACATTTTAACATTTAATCTTTTGACTCCAAACAACTGTTGGATGTGAATTATGACTTTTTCAACTAAAATAAGTGTGTTTAAAGTCATTTATGTGCCTGAAATTGGTCAAAATTGAAGCTTTTGAGTAAGCAAAACTCTGTAAAAATGGCAATTTTGGTCACTCTGAGGGGTTAAAAAATGGTTATTCAACATGAGGCACGATCAATTTGACATTTTGAATCATTTTTGGTATAGTCCGAAAATTTCATTTTCTGATGAAAAACGATGACTCCGGACCTGTCGAACGTCCCCAAAATGGTCCATATCGATGAAATTTTAACATTTAATCTTTTGACTCCAAACAAATGTTGGATGTGAATTAAGTCTTTTTCAACTAAAATAAGTGTGTTTAAAGTGATTTATGTGCCTGAAATTGGTCAAAATTGAAGCTTTTGTGTAAGCAAAACTCTGTAAAAATGGCAATTTTGGTCACTCTGAGGGGTTAAAAAGTGGTTATTCAACATGAGGCACGATCTATTTGACATTTTGAATCATTTTTGGTATAGTCCGAAAAATTCATTTTCTGATGAAAAACGATGACTCCGGACCTGTCGAACGTCCCCAAAATGGTCCATATCGATGAAATTTTAACATTTAATCTTTTGACTCCAAACGACAGTTGGATGTGAATTATGACTTTTTCAACTAAAATAAGTGTGTTTAAAGTCATTTATGTGCCTGAAATTGGTCAAAATTGAAGCTTTTGAGTAAGCAAAACTCTGTAAAAATGGCAATTTTGGTCACTCTGAGGGGTTAAAAAATGGTTATTCAACATGAGGCACGATCAATTTGACATTTTGAATCATTTTTGGTATAGTCCGAAAATTTCATTTTCTGATGAAAAACGATGACTCCGGACCTGTCGAACGTCCCCAAAATGGTCCATATCGATGAAATTTTAACATTTAATCTTTTGACTCCAAACAACTGTTGGATGTGAATTAAGTCTTTTTCAACTAAAATAAGTGTGTTTAAAGTCATTTATGTGCCTGAAATTGGTCAAAATTGAAGCTTTTGTGTAAGCAAAACTCTGTTAAAAAGTGGTTATTCAACATGAGGCACGATCTATTTGACATTTTGAATCATTTTTGGTATAGTCCGAAAAATTCATTTTCTGATGAAAAACGATGACTCCGGACCTGTCGAACGTCCCCAAAATGGTCCATATCGATGAACGATGAAATTTTAACATTTAATCTTTTGACTCCAAACGACTGTTGGATGTGAATTATGACTTTTTCAACTAAAATAAGTGTGTTTTAAGTCAATTATGTGCCTGAAATTGGTCAAAATTGAAGCTTTTGAGTAAGCAAAACTCTGTAAAAATGGATATTTTGGTCACTCTGAGGGGTTAAAAAATGGTTATTCAACATGAGGCACGATCAATTTGACATTTTGAATCATTTTTGGTATAGTCCGAAAATTTCATTTTCTGATGAAAAACGATGACTCCGGACCTGTCGAACGTCCCCAAAATGGTCCATATCGATGAAATTTTAACATTTAATCTTTTGACTCCAAACAAATGTTGGATGTGAATTAAGTCTTTTTCAACTAAAATAAGTGTGTTTAAAGTGATTTATGTGCCTGAAATTGGTCAAAATTGAAGCTTTTGTGTAAGCAAAACTCTGTAAAAATGGCAATTTTGGTCTCTCTAAGGGGTTAAAAAGTGGTTATTCAACATGAGGCACCATCACTTTGACATTTTGAATAATTTTTGGTACAGTCCGAAAAATTAATTTTCTGATGAAAAACGATGACTCCGGACCTGTCGAACGTCCCCGAAATGGTCCATATCGATGACATTTTAACATTTAATCTTTTGACTCCAAACAACTGTTGGATGTGAATTATGACTTTTTCAACTAAAATAAGTGTGTTTAAAGTCATTTATGTGCCTGAAATTGGTCAAAATTGAAGCTTTTGAGTAAGCAAAACTCTGTAAAAATGGCAATTTTGGTCACTCTGAGGGGTTAAAAAATGGTTATTCAACATGAGGCACGATCAATTTGACATTTTGAATCATTTTTGGTATAGTCCGAAAATTTCATTTTCTGATGAAAAACGATGACTCCGGACCTGTCGAACGTCCCCAAAATGGTCCATATCGATGAAATTTTAACATTTAATCTTTTGACTCCAAACAAATGTTGGATGTGAATTAAGTCTTTTTCAACTAAAATAAGTGTGTTTAAAGTGATTTATGTGCCTGAAATTGGTCAAAATTGAAGCTTTTGTGTAAGCAAAACTCTGTAAAAATGGCAATTTTGGTCACTCTGAGGGGTTAAAAAGTGGTTATTCAACATGAGGCACGATCTATTTGACATTTTGAATCATTTTTGGTATAGTCCGAAAAATTCATTTTCTGATGAAAAACGATGACTCCGGACCTGTCGAACGTCCCCAAAATGGTCCATATCGATGAAATTTTAACATTTAATCTTTTGACTCCAAACAAATGTTGGATGTGAATTTAGTCTTTTTCAACTAAAATAAGTGTGTTTAAAGTGATTTATGTGCCTGAAATTGGTCAAAATTGAAGCTTTTGTGTAAGCAAAACTCTGTAAAAATGGCAATTTTGGTCACTCTGAGGGGTTAAAAAGTGGTTATTCAACATGAGGCACGATCTATTTGACATTTTGAATCATTTTTGGTATAGTCCGAAAAATTCATTTTCTGATGAAAAACGATGACTCCGGACCTGTCGAACGTCCCCAAAATGGTCCATATCGATGAAATTTTAACATTTAATCTTTTGACTCCAAACGACTGTTGGATGTGAATTATGACTTTTTCAACTAAAATAAGTGTGTTTAAAGTCATTTATGTGCCTGAAATTGGTCAAAATTGAAGCTTTTGTGTAAGCAAACCTCTGTAAAAATGGCAATTTTGGTCACTCTGAGCGGTTAAAAAGTGGTTGTTCAACATGAGGCACGATCCATTTGACATTTTGAATCATTTTTGGTACAGTCCGAAAAATTAATTTTTTTGATGAAAAACGATGACTCCGGACCTGTCGAACATCCCCAAAATGGTCCATATCGATGAAATTTTAACATTTAATCTTTTGACTCCAAACGACTGTTGGATGTGAATTAAGTCTTTTTCAACTAAAATAAGTGTGTTTAAAGTAATTTATGTGCCTGAAATTGGTCAAAATTGAAGCTTTTGTGTAAGCAAAACTCTGTAAAAATGGCAATTTTGGTCACTCTGAGGGGTTAAAAAGTGGTTATTCAACATGAGGCACAATCAATTTGACATTTTGAATCATTTTTGGTATAGTCCGAAAAATTCATTTTCTGATGAAAAACGATGACTCCGGACCTGTCGAACGTCCCCAAAATGGTCCATATCGATGAAGTTTTAACATTTAATCTTTTGACTCCAAACGACTGTTGGATGTGAATTAAGTCTTTTTCAACTAAAATAAGTGTGTTTAAAGTAATTTATGTGCCTGAAATTGGTCAAAATTGAAGCTTTTGTGTAAGCAAAACTCTGTAAAAATGGCAATTTTGGTCACTCTGAGGGGTTAAAAAGTGGTTATTCAACATGAGGCACGATCCATTTGACATTTTGAATCATTTTTGGTATAGTCCGAAAAATTCATTTTCTGATGAAAAACGATGACTCCGGACCTGTCGAACGTCCCCAAAATGGTCCATATCGTAAAAATTTTAACATTTAATCTTTTGACTCCAAATGACTGTTGGATGTGAATTATGACTTTTTCAACTAAAATAAGTGTGTTTAAAGTCATTTATGTGCCTGAAAATGGTCAAAATTGAAGCTTTTGTGTAAGCAAAACTCTGTAAAAATGGCAATTTTGGTCACTCTGAGGGGTTAAAAAGTGGTTATTCAACATGAGGCACGATCCATTTGACATTTTGAATCATTTTTGGTACAGTCCGAAAAATTAATTTTTTGATGAAAAACGATGACTCCGGACCTGTCGAACATCCCCAAAATGGTCCATATGGATGAAATTTTAACATTTAATCTTTTGACTCCAAACGACTGTTGGATGTGAATTAAGTCTTTTTCAACTAAAATAAGTGTGTTTAAAGTAATTTATTTGCCTGAAATTGGTCAAAATTTAAGCTTTTGTGTAAGCAAAACTCTGTAAAAAAGGCAATTTTGGTCACTCTGAGGGGTTAAAAAGTGGTTATTCAACCTGAGGCATCATCACTTTGACATTTTGAATCATTTTTTGGTACAGTCCGAAAAATTCATTTTCTGATGAAAAACGATGACTCCGGACCTGTCGAATGTCCCCAAAATGGTCCATATCGATGAAATTTTAACATTTAATCTTTTGACTCCAAACAACTGTTGGATGTGAATAAAGTCTTTTTCAACTAAAATAAGTGTGTTTAAAGTCATTTATGTGCCTGAAATTGGTCAAAATTGAAGCTTTTGTGTAAGCAAAACTCTGTAAAAATGGCAATTTTGGTCACTCTGATGGGTTAAAAAGTGGTTATTCAACATGAGGCACGATCTATTTGACATTTTGAATCATTTTTGGTATAGTCCGAAAAATTCATTTTCTGATGAAAAACGATGACTCCGGACCTGTCGAACGTCCCCAAAATGGTCCATATCGATGAACGATGAAATTTTAACATTTAATCTTTTGACTCCAAACGACTGTTGGATGTGAATTATGACTTTTTCAACTAAAATAAGTGTGTTTTAAGTCAATTATGTGCCTGAAATTGGTCAAAATTGAAACTTTTGAGTAAGCAAAACTCTGTAAAAATGGCAATTTTGGTCACTCTGAGGGGTTAAAAAGTGGTTATTCAACCTGAGGCACCATCACTTTGACATTTTGAATCATTTTTGGTACAGTCCGAAAAATTCATTTTCTGATGAAAAACGATGACTCCGGACCTGTCGAACGTCCCCAAAATGGTCCATATCGATGAAATTTTAACATTTAATCTTTTGACTCCAAACAACTGTTGGATGTGAATTAAGTCTTTTTCAACTAAAATAAGTGTGTTTAAAGTCATTTATGTGCCTGAAATTGGTCAAAATTGAAACTTTTGTGTAAGCAAAACTCTGTAAAAATGGCAATTTTGGTCTCTCTAAGGGGTTAAAAAGTGGTTATTCAACATGAGGCACCATCACTTTGACATTTTGAATAATTTTTGGTACAGTCCGAAAAATTAATTTTCTGATGAAAAACGATGACTCCGGACCTGTCGAACGTCCCCGAAATGGTCCATATCGATGACATTTTAACATTTAATCTTTTGACTCCAAACAACTGTTGGATGTGAATTATGACTTTTTCAACTAAAATAAGTGTGTTTAAAGTCATTTATGTGCCTGAAATTGGTCAAAATTGAAGCTTTTGAGTAAGCAAAACTCTGTAAAAATGGCAATTTTGGTCACTCTGAGGGGTTAAAAAATGGTTATTCAACATGAGGCACGATCAATTTGACATTTTGAATCATTTTTGGTATAGTCCGAAAATTTCATTTTCTGATGAAAAACGATGACTCCGGACCTGTCGAACGTCCCCAAAATGGTCCATATCGATGAAATTTTAACATTTAATCTTTTGACTCCAAACAAATGTTGGATGTGAATTAAGTCTTTTTCAACTAAAATAAGTGTGTTTAAAGTGATTTATGTGCCTGAAATTGGTCAAAATTGAAGCTTTTGTGTAAGCAAAACTCTGTAAAAATGGCAATTTTGGTCACTCTGAGGGGTTAAAAAGTGGTTATTCAACATGAGGCACGATCTATTTGACATTTTGAATCATTTTTGGTATAGTCCGAAAAATTCATTTTCTGATGAAAAACGATGACTCCGGACCTGTCGAACGTCCCCAAAATGGTCCATATCGATGAACGATGAAATTTTAACATTTAATCTTTTGACTCCAAACGACTGTTGGATGTGAATTATGACTTTTTCAACTAAAATAAGTGTGTTTAAAGTCAATTATGTGCCTGAAATTGGTCAAAATTGAAACTTTTGAGTAAGCAAAACTCTGTAAAAATGGCAATTTTGGTCACTCTGAGGGGTTAAAAAGTGGTTATTCAACCTGAGGCACCATCACTTTGACATTTTGAATCATTTTTGGTACAGTCCAAAAAATTCATTTTCTGATGAAAAACGATGACTCCGGACCTGTCGAACGTCCCCAAAATGGTCCATATCGATGAAATTTTAACATTTAATCTTTTGACTCCAAACAACTGTTGGATGTGAATTAAGTCTTTTTCAACTAAAATAAGTGTGTTTAAAGTCATTTATGTGCCTAAAATTGGTCAAAATTGAAACTTTTGTGTAAGCAAAACTCTGTAAAAATGGCAATTTTGGTCTCTCTAAGGGGTTAAAAAGTGGTTATTCAACATGAGGCACCATCACTTTGACATTTTGAATCATTTTTGGTACAGTCCGAAAAATTAATTTTCTGATGAAAAACGATGACTCCGGACCTGTCGAACGTCCCCAAAATGGTCCATATCGATGACATTTTAACATTTAATCTTTTGACTCCAAACAACTGTTGGATGTGAATTATGACTTTTTCAACTAAAATAAGTGTGTTTAAAGTCATTTATGTGCCTGAAATTGGTCAAAATTGAAGCTTTTGAGTAAGCAAAACTCTGTAAAAATGGCAATTTTGGTCACTCTGAGGGGTTAAAAAATGGTTATTCAACATGAGGCACGATCAATTTGACATTTTGAATCATTTTTGGTATAGTCCGAAAATTTCATTTTCTGATGAAAAACGATGACTCCGGACCTGTCGAACGTCCCCAAAATGGTCCATATCGATGAAATTTTAACATTTAATCTTTTGACTCCAAACAAATGTTGGATGTGAATTAAGTCTTTTTCAACTAAAATAAGTGTGTTTAAAGTGATTTATGTGCCTGAAATTGGTCAAAATTGAAGCTTTTGTGTAAGCAAAACTCTGTAAAAATGGCAATTTTGGTCACTCTGAGGGGTTAAAAAGTGGTTATTCAACATGAGGCACGATCTATTTGACATTTTGAATCATTTTTGGTATAGTCCGAAAAATTCATTTTCTGATGAAAAACGATGACTCCGGACCTGTCGAACGTCCCCAAAATGGTCCATATCGATGAAATTTTAACATTTAATCTTTTGACTCCAAACGACAGTTGGATGTGAATTATGACTTTTTCAACTAAAATAAGTGTGTTTAAAGTCATTTATGTGCCTGAAATTGGTCAAAATTGAAGCTTTTGAGTAAGCAAAACTCTGTAAAAATGGCAATTTTGGTCACTCTGAGGGGTTAAAAAATGGTTATTCAACATGAGGCACGATCAATTTGACATTTTGAATCATTTTTGGTATAGTCCGAAAATTTCATTTTCTGATGAAAAACGATGACTCCGGACCTGTCGAACGTCCCCAAAATGGTCCATATCGATGAAATTTTAACATTTAATCTTTTGACTCCAAACAACTGTTGGATGTGAATTAAGTCTTTTTCAACTAAAATAAGTGTGTTTAAAGTCATTTATGTGCCTGAAATTGGTCAAAATTGAAGCTTTTGTGTAAGCAAAACTCTGTTAAAAAGTGGTTATTCAACATGAGGCACGATCTATTTGACATTTTGAATCATTTTTGGTATAGTCCGAAAAATTCATTTTCTGATGAAAAACGATGACTCCGGACCTGTCGAACGTCCCCAAAATGGTCCATATCGATGAACGATGAAATTTTAACATTTAATCTTTTGACTCCAAACGACTGTTGGATGTGAATTATGACTTTTTCAACTAAAATAAGTGTGTTTTAAGTCAATTATGTGCCTGAAATTGGTCAAAATTGAAGCTTTTGAGTAAGCAAAACTCTGTAAAAATGGATATTTTGGTCACTCTGAGGGGTTAAAAAATGGTTATTCAACATGAGGCACGATCAATTTGACATTTTGAATCATTTTTGGTATAGTCCGAAAATTTCATTTTCTGATGAAAAACGATGACTCCGGACCTGTCGAACGTCCCCAAAATGGTCCATATCGATGAAATTTTAACATTTAATCTTTTGACTCCAAACAAATGTTGGATGTGAATTAAGTCTTTTTCAACTAAAATAAGTGTGTTTAAAGTGATTTATGTGCCTGAAATTGGTCAAAATTGAAGCTTTTGTGTAAGCAAAACTCTGTAAAAATGGCAATTTTGGTCTCTCTAAGGGGTTAAAAAGTGGTTATTCAACATGAGGCACCATCACTTTGACATTTTGAATAATTTTTGGTACAGTCCGAAAAATTAATTTTCTGATGAAAAACGATGACTCCGGACCTGTCGAACGTCCCCGAAATGGTCCATATCGATGACATTTTAACATTTAA
This sequence comes from Lissotriton vulgaris, assembly GCF_964263255.1. Taxonomy (NCBI): domain Eukaryota; kingdom Metazoa; phylum Chordata; class Amphibia; order Caudata; family Salamandridae; genus Lissotriton; species Lissotriton vulgaris. Next base: position 386,510 of record NW_028249553.1, on the reverse strand, counting down.
TCTTTTGACTCCAAACAACTGTTGGATGTGAATTATGACTTTTTCAACTAAAATAAGTGTGTTTAAAGTCATTTATGTGCCTGAAATTGGTCAAAATTGAAGCTTTTGAGTAAGCAAAACTCTGTAAAAATGGCAATTTTGGTCACTCTGAGGGGTTAAAAAATGGTTATTCAACATGAGGCACGATCAATTTGACATTTTGAATCATTTTTGGTATAGTCCGAAAATTTCATTTTCTGATGAAAAACGATGACTCCGGACCTGTCGAACGTCCCCAAAATGGTCCATATCGATGAAATTTTAACATTTAATCTTTTGACTCCAAACAAATGTTGGATGTGAATTAAGTCTTTTTCAACTAAAATAAGTGTGTTTAAAGTGATTTATGTGCCTGAAATTGGTCAAAATTGAAGCTTTTGTGTAAGCAAAACTCTGTAAAAATGGCAATTTTGGTCACTCTGAGGGGTTAAAAAGTGGTTATTCAACATGAGGCACGATCTATTTGACATTTTGAATCATTTTTGGTATAGTCCGAAAAATTCATTTTCTGATGAAAAACGATGACTCCGGACCTGTCGAACGTCCCCAAAATGGTCCATATCGATGAAATTTTAACATTTAATCTTTTGACTCCAAACGACTGTTGGATGTGAATTATGACTTTTTCAACTAAAATAAGTGTGTTTAAAGTCATTTATGTGCCTGAAATTGGTCAAAATTGAAGCTTTTGTGTAAGCAAACCTCTGTAAAAATGGCAATTTTGGTCACTCTGAGCGGTTAAAAAGTGGTTGTTCAACATGAGGCACGATCCATTTGACATTTTGAATCATTTTTGGTACAGTCCGAAAAATTAATTTTTTTGATGAAAAACGATGACTCCGGACCTGTCGAACATCCCCAAAATGGTCCATATCGATGAAATTTTAACATTTAATCTTTTGACTCCAAACGACTGTTGGATGTGAATTAAGTCTTTTTCAACTAAAATAAGTGTGTTTAAAGTAATTTATGTGCCTGAAATTGGTCAAAATTGAAGCTTTTGTGTAAGCAAAACTCTGTAAAAATGGCAATTTTGGTCACTCTGAGGGGTTAAAAAGTGGTTATTCAACATGAGGCACAATCAATTTGACATTTTGAATCATTTTTGGTATAGTCCGAAAAATTCATTTTCTGATGAAAAACGATGACTCCGGACCTGTCGAACGTCCCCAAAATGGTCCATATCGATGAAGTTTTAACATTTAATCTTTTGACTCCAAACGACTGTTGGATGTGAATTAAGTCTTTTTCAACTAAAATAAGTGTGTTTAAAGTAATTTATGTGCCTGAAATTGGTCAAAATTGAAGCTTTTGTGTAAGCAAAACTCTGTAAAAATGGCAATTTTGGTCACTCTGAGGGGTTAAAAAGTGGTTATTCAACATGAGGCACGATCCATTTGACATTTTGAATCATTTTTGGTATAGTCCGAAAAATTCATTTTCTGATGAAAAACGATGACTCCGGACCTGTCGAACGTCCCCAAAATGGTCCATATCGTAAAAATTTTAACATTTAATCTTTTGACTCCAAATGACTGTTGGATGTGAATTATGACTTTTTCAACTAAAATAAGTGTGTTTAAAGTCATTTATGTGCCTGAAAATGGTCAAAATTGAAGCTTTTGTGTAAGCAAAACTCTGTAAAAATGGCAATTTTGGTCACTCTGAGGGGTTAAAAAGTGGTTATTCAACATGAGGCACGATCCATTTGACATTTTGAATCATTTTTGGTACAGTCCGAAAAATTAATTTTTTGATGAAAAACGATGACTCCGGACCTGTCGAACATCCCCAAAATGGTCCATATGGATGAAATTTTAACATTTAATCTTTTGACTCCAAACGACTGTTGGATGTGAATTAAGTCTTTTTCAACTAAAATAAGTGTGTTTAAAGTAATTTATTTGCCTGAAATTGGTCAAAATTTAAGCTTTTGTGTAAGCAAAACTCTGTAAAAAAGGCAATTTTGGTCACTCTGAGGGGTTAAAAAGTGGTTATTCAACCTGAGGCATCATCACTTTGACATTTTGAATCATTTTTTGGTACAGTCCGAAAAATTCATTTTCTGATGAAAAACGATGACTCCGGACCTGTCGAATGTCCCCAAAATGGTCCATATCGATGAAATTTTAACATTTAATCTTTTGACTCCAAACAACTGTTGGATGTGAATAAAGTCTTTTTCAACTAAAATAAGTGTGTTTAAAGTCATTTATGTGCCTGAAATTGGTCAAAATTGAAGCTTTTGTGTAAGCAAAACTCTGTAAAAATGGCAATTTTGGTCACTCTGATGGGTTAAAAAGTGGTTATTCAACATGAGGCACGATCTATTTGACATTTTGAATCATTTTTGGTATAGTCCGAAAAATTCATTTTCTGATGAAAAACGATGACTCCGGACCTGTCGAACGTCCCCAAAATGGTCCATATCGATGAACGATGAAATTTTAACATTTAATCTTTTGACTCCAAACGACTGTTGGATGTGAATTATGACTTTTTCAACTAAAATAAGTGTGTTTTAAGTCAATTATGTGCCTGAAATTGGTCAAAATTGAAACTTTTGAGTAAGCAAAACTCTGTAAAAATGGCAATTTTGGTCACTCTGAGGGGTTAAAAAGTGGTTATTCAACCTGAGGCACCATCACTTTGACATTTTGAATCATTTTTGGTACAGTCCGAAAAATTCATTTTCTGATGAAAAACGATGACTCCGGACCTGTCGAACGTCCCCAAAATGGTCCATATCGATGAAATTTTAACATTTAATCTTTTGACTCCAAACAACTGTTGGATGTGAATTAAGTCTTTTTCAACTAAAATAAGTGTGTTTAAAGTCATTTATGTGCCTGAAATTGGTCAAAATTGAAACTTTTGTGTAAGCAAAACTCTGTAAAAATGGCAATTTTGGTCTCTCTAAGGGGTTAAAAAGTGGTTATTCAACATGAGGCACCATCACTTTGACATTTTGAATAATTTTTGGTACAGTCCGAAAAATTAATTTTCTGATGAAAAACGATGACTCCGGACCTGTCGAACGTCCCCGAAATGGTCCATATCGATGACATTTTAACATTTAATCTTTTGACTCCAAACAACTGTTGGATGTGAATTATGACTTTTTCAACTAAAATAAGTGTGTTTAAAGTCATTTATGTGCCTGAAATTGGTCAAAATTGAAGCTTTTGAGTAAGCAAAACTCTGTAAAAATGGCAATTTTGGTCACTCTGAGGGGTTAAAAAATGGTTATTCAACATGAGGCACGATCAATTTGACATTTTGAATCATTTTTGGTATAGTCCGAAAATTTCATTTTCTGATGAAAAACGATGACTCCGGACCTGTCGAACGTCCCCAAAATGGTCCATATCGATGAAATTTTAACATTTAATCTTTTGACTCCAAACAAATGTTGGATGTGAATTAAGTCTTTTTCAACTAAAATAAGTGTGTTTAAAGTGATTTATGTGCCTGAAATTGGTCAAAATTGAAGCTTTTGTGTAAGCAAAACTCTGTAAAAATGGCAATTTTGGTCACTCTGAGGGGTTAAAAAGTGGTTATTCAACATGAGGCACGATCTATTTGACATTTTGAATCATTTTTGGTATAGTCCGAAAAATTCATTTTCTGATGAAAAACGATGACTCCGGACCTGTCGAACGTCCCCAAAATGGTCCATATCGATGAAATTTTAACATTTAATCTTTTGACTCCAAACAAATGTTGGATGTGAATTTAGTCTTTTTCAACTAAAATAAGTGTGTTTAAAGTGATTTATGTGCCTGAAATTGGTCAAAATTGAAGCTTTTGTGTAAGCAAAACTCTGTAAAAATGGCAATTTTGGTCACTCTGAGGGGTTAAAAAGTGGTTATTCAACATGAGGCACGATCTATTTGACATTTTGAATCATTTTTGGTATAGTCCGAAAAATTCATTTTCTGATGAAAAACGATGACTCCGGACCTGTCGAACGTCCCCAAAATGGTCCATATCGATGAAATTTTAACATTTAATCTTTTGACTCCAAACGACTGTTGGATGTGAATTATGACTTTTTCAACTAAAATAAGTGTGTTTAAAGTCATTTATGTGCCTGAAATTGGTCAAAATTGAAGCTTTTGTGTAAGCAAACCTCTGTAAAAATGGCAATTTTGGTCACTCTGAGCGGTTAAAAAGTGGTTGTTCAACATGAGGCACGATCCATTTGACATTTTGAATCATTTTTGGTACAGTCCGAAAAATTAATTTTTTTGATGAAAAACGATGACTCCGGACCTGTCGAACATCCCCAAAATGGTCCATATCGATGAAATTTTAACATTTAATCTTTTGACTCCAAACGACTGTTGGATGTGAATTAAGTCTTTTTCAACTAAAATAAGTGTGTTTAAAGTAATTTATGTGCCTGAAATTGGTCAAAATTGAAGCTTTTGTGTAAGCAAAACTCTGTAAAAATGGCAATTTTGGTCACTCTGAGGGGTTAAAAAGTGGTTATTCAACATGAGGCACAATCAATTTGACATTTTGAATCATTTTTGGTATAGTCCGAAAAATTCATTTTCTGATGAAAAACGATGACTCCGGACCTGTCGAACGTCCCCAAAATGGTCCATATCGATGAAGTTTTAACATTTAATCTTTTGACTCCAAACGACTGTTGGATGTGAATTAAGTCTTTTTCAACTAAAATAAGTGTGTTTAAAGTAATTTATGTGCCTGAAATTGGTCAAAATTGAAGCTTTTGTGTAAGCAAAACTCTGTAAAAATGGCAATTTTGGTCACTCTGAGGGGTTAAAAAGTGGTTATTCAACATGAGGCACGATCCATTTGACATTTTGAATCATTTTTGGTATAGTCCGAAAAATTCATTTTCTGATGAAAAACGATGACTCCGGACCTGTCGAACGTCCCCAAAATGGTCCATATCGTAAAAATTTTAACATTTAATCTTTTGACTCCAAATGACTGTTGGATGTGAATTATGACTTTTTCAACTAAAATAAGTGTGTTTAAAGTCATTTATGTGCCTGAAAATGGTCAAAATTGAAGCTTTTGTGTAAGCAAAACTCTGTAAAAATGGCAATTTTGGTCACTCTGAGGGGTTAAAAAGTGGTTATTCAACATGAGGCACGATCCATTTGACATTTTGAATCATTTTTGGTACAGTCCGAAAAATTAATTTTTTGATGAAAAACGATGACTCCGGACCTGTCGAACATCCCCAAAATGGTCCATATGGATGAAATTTTAACATTTAATCTTTTGACTCCAAACGACTGTTGGATGTGAATTAAGTCTTTTTCAACTAAAATAAGTGTGTTTAAAGTAATTTATTTGCCTGAAATTGGTCAAAATTTAAGCTTTTGTGTAAGCAAAACTCTGTAAAAAAGGCAATTTTGGTCACTCTGAGGGGTTAAAAAGTGGTTATTCAACCTGAGGCATCATCACTTTGACATTTTGAATCATTTTTTGGTACAGTCCGAAAAATTCATTTTCTGATGAAAAACGATGACTCCGGACCTGTCGAATGTCCCCAAAATGGTCCATATCGATGAAATTTTAACATTTAATCTTTTGACTCCAAACAACTGTTGGATGTGAATAAAGTCTTTTTCAACTAAAATAAGTGTGTTTAAAGTCATTTATGTGCCTGAAATTGGTCAAAATTGAAGCTTTTGTGTAAGCAAAACTCTGTAAAAATGGCAATTTTGGTCACTCTGATGGGTTAAAAAGTGGTTATTCAACATGAGGCACGATCTATTTGACATTTTGAATCATTTTTGGTATAGTCCGAAAAATTCATTTTCTGATGAAAAACGATGACTCCGGACCTGTCGAACGTCCCCAAAATGGTCCATATCGATGAACGATGAAATTTTAACATTTAATCTTTTGACTCCAAACGACTGTTGGATGTGAATTATGACTTTTTCAACTAAAATAAGTGTGTTTAAAGTCAATTATGTGCCTGAAATTGGTCAAAATTGAAACTTTTGAGTAAGCAAAACTCTGTAAAAATGGCAATTTTGGTCACTCTGAGGGGTTAAAAAGTGGTTATTCAACCTGAGGCACCATCACTTTGACATTTTGAATCATTTTTGGTACAGTCCGAAAAATTCATTTTCTGATGAAAAACGATGACTCCGGACCTGTCGAACGTCCCCAAAATGGTCCATATCGATGAACGATGAAATTTTAACATTTAATCTTTTGACTCCAAACGACTGTTGGATGTGAATTATGACTTTTTCAACTAAAATAAGTGTGTTTTAAGTCAATTATGTGCCTGAAATTGGTCAAAATTGAAACTTTTGAGTAAGCAAAACTCTGTAAAAATGGCAATTTTGGTCACTCTGAGGGGTTAAAAAGTGGTTATTCAACCTGAGGCACCATCACTTTGACATTTTGAATCATTTTTGGTACAGTCCGAAAAATTCATTTTCTGATGAAAAACGATGACTCCGGACCTGTCGAACGTCCCCAAAATGGTCCATATCGATGAAATTTTAACATTTAATCTTTTGACTCCAAACAACTGTTGGATGTGAATTAAGTCTTTTTCAACTAAAATAAGTGTGTTTAAAGTCATTTATGTGCCTGAAATTGGTCAAAATTGAAACTTTTGTGTAAGCAAAACTCTGTAAAAATGGCAATTTTGGTCTCTCTAAGGGGTTAAAAAGTGGTTATTCAACATGAGGCACCATCACTTTGACATTTTGAATAATTTTTGGTACAGTCCGAAAAATTAATTTTCTGATGAAAAACGATGACTCCGGACCTGTCGAACGTCCCCGAAATGGTCCATATCGATGACATTTTAACATTTAATCTTTTGACTCCAAACAACTGTTGGATGTGAATTATGACTTTTTCAACTAAAATAAGTGTGTTTAAAGTCATTTATGTGCCTGAAATTGGTCAAAATTGAAGCTTTTGAGTAAGCAAAACTCTGTAAAAATGGCAATTTTGGTCACTCTGAGGGGTTAAAAAATGGTTATTCAACATGAGGCACGATCAATTTGACATTTTGAATCATTTTTGGTATAGTCCGAAAATTTCATTTTCTGATGAAAAACGATGACTCCGGACCTGTCGAACGTCCCCAAAATGGTCCATATCGATGAAATTTTAACATTTAATCTTTTGACTCCAAACAAATGTTGGATGTGAATTAAGTCTTTTTCAACTAAAATAAGTGTGTTTAAAGTGATTTATGTGCCTGAAATTGGTCAAAATTGAAGCTTTTGTGTAAGCAAAACTCTGTAAAAATGGCAATTTTGGTCACTCTGAGGGGTTAAAAAGTGGTTATTCAACATGAGGCACGATCTATTTGACATTTTGAATCATTTTTGGTACAGTCCGAAAAATTCATTTTCTGATGAAAAACGATGACTCCGGACCTGTCGAACGTCCCCAAACTGGTCCATATCGATGAAATTTTAACATTTAATCTTTTGACTCCAAACAAATGTTGGATGTGAATTTAGTCTTTTTCAACTAAAATAAGTGTGTTTAAAGTGATTTATGTGCCTGAAATTGGTCAAAATTGAAGCTTTTGTGTAAGCAAAACTCTGTAAAAATGGCAATTTTGGTCACTCTGAGGGGTTAAAAAGTGGTTATTCAACATGAGGCACGATCTATTTGACATTTTGAATCATTTTTGGTATAGTCCGAAAAATTCATTTTCTGATGAAAAACGATGACTCCGGACCTGTCGAACGTCCCCAAAATGGTCCATATCGATGAAATTTTAACATTTAATCTTTTGACTCCAAACGACTGTTGGATGTGAATTATGACTTTTTCAACTAAAATAAGTGTGTTTAAAGGCATTTATGTGCCTGAAATTGGTCAAAATTGAAGCTTTTGTGTAAGCAAACCTCTGTAAAAATGGCAATTTTGGTCACTCTGAGCGGTTAAAAAGTGGTTGTTCAACATGAGGCACGATCCATTTGACATTTTGAATCATTTTTGGTACAGTCCGAAAAATTCATTTTCTGATGAAAAACGATGACTCCGGACCTGTCGAACTTACCCAAAATGGTCCATATCGATGAAATTTTAACATTTAATCTTTTGACTCCAAACGACTGTTGGATGTGAATTATGACTTTTTCAAATAAAATAAGTGTGTTTAAAGTCATTTATGTGCCTGAAATTGGTCAAAATTTAAGCTTTTGAGTAAGCAAAACTCTGTAAAAATGGCAATTTTGGTCACTCTGAGGGGTTAAAAAGTAGTTATTCAACATGAGGCACGATCAATTTGACATTTTGAATCATTTTTGGTATAGTCCGAAAAATTCATTTTCTGATGAAAAACGATGACTCCGGACCTGTCGAACGTCCCCAAAATGGTCCATATCGATGAAGTTTTAACATTTAATCTTTTGACTCCAAACGACTATTGGATGTGAATTATGACTTTTTCAACTAAAATAAGTGTGTTTAAAGTCATTTATGTGCCTGAAAATGGTCAAAATTGAAGCTTTTGTGTAAGCAAAACTCTGTAAAAATGGCAATTTTGGTCACTCTGAGGGGTTAAAAAGTGGTTATTCAACATGAGGCACGATCAATTTGACATTTTGAATCATTTTTGGTATAGTCCGAAAAATTCATTTTCTGATGAAAAACGATGACTCCGGACCTGTCGAACGTCCCCAAAATGGTCCATATCGATGAAGTTTTAACATTTAATCTTTTGACTCCAAACGACTGTTGGATGTGAATTAAGTCTTTTTCAACTAAAATAAGTGTGTTTAAAGTAATTTATGTGCCTGAAATTGGTCAAAATTGAAGCTTTTGTGTAAGCAAAACTCTGTAAAAATGGCAATTTTGGTCACTCTGAGGGGTTAAAAAGTGGTTATTCAACATGAGGCACGATCCATTTGACATTTTGAATCATTTTTGGTATAGTCCGAAAAATTCATTTTCTGATGAAAAACGATGACTCCGGACCTGTCGAACGTCCCCAAAATGGTCCATATCGTTGAAATTTTAACATTTAATCTTTTGACTCCAAATGACTGTTGGATGTGAATTATGACTTTTTCAACTAAAATAAGTGTGTTTAAAGTCATTTATGTGCCTGAAAATGGTCAAAATTTAAGCTTTTGTGTAAGCAAAACTCTGTAAAAATGGCAATTTTGGTCACTCTGAGGGGTTAAAAAGTGGTTATTCAACATGAGGCACGATCCATTTGACATTTTGAATCATTTTTGGTACAGTCCGAAAAATTAATTTTTTGATGAAAAACGATGACTCCGGACCTGTCGAACATCCCCAAAATGGTCCATATCGATGAAATTTTAACATTTAATCTTTTGACTCCAAACGACTGTTGGATGTGAATTAAGTCTTTTTCAACTAAAATAAGTGTGTTTAAAGTAATTTATGTGCCTGAAATTGGTCAAAATTTAAGCTTTTGTGTAAGCAAAACTCTGTAAAAAAGGCAATTTTGGTCACTCTGAGGGGTTAAAAAGTGGTTATTCAACCTGAGGCACCATCACTTTGACATTTTGAATCATTTTTTGGTACAGTCCGAAAAATTCATTTTCTGATGAAAAACGATGACTCCGGACCTGTCGAATGTCCCCAAAATGGTCCATATCGATGAAATTTTAACATTTAATCTTTTGACTCCAAACAACTGTTGGATGTGAATAAAGTCTTTTTCAACTAAAATAAGTGTGTTTAAAGTCATTTATGTGCCTGAAATTGGTCAAAATTGAAGCTTTTGTGTAAGCAAAACTCTGTAAAAATGGCAATTTGGGTCACTCTGATGGGTTAAAAAGTGGTTATTCAACATGAGGCACGATCTATTTGACATTTTGAATCATTTTTGGTATAGTCCGAAAAATTCATTTTCTGATGAAAAACGATGACTCCGGACCTGTCGAACGTCCCCAAAATGGTCCATATCGATGAACGATGAAATTTTAACATTTAATCTTTTGACTCCAAACGACTGTTGGATGTGAATTATGACTTTTTCAACTAAAATAAGTGTGTTTAAAGTCAATTATGTGCCTGAAATTGGTCAAAATTGAAACTTTTGAGTAAGCAAAACTCTGTAAAAATGGCAATTTTGGTCACTCTGAGGGGTTAAAAAGTGGTTATTCAACCTGAGGCACCATCACTTTGACATTTTGAATCATTTTTGGTACAGTCCAAAAAATTCATTTTCTGATGAAAAACGATGACTCCGGACCTGTCGAACGTCCCCAAAATGGTCCATATCGATGAAATTTTAACATTTAATCTTTTGACTCCAAACAACTGTCGGATGTGAATTAAGTCTTTTTCAACTAAAATAAGTGTGTTTAAAGTCATTTATGTGCCTAAAATTGGTCAAAATTGAAACTTTTGTGTAAGCAAAACTCTGTAAAAATGGCAATTTTGGTCTCTCTAAGGGGTTAAAAAGTGGTTATTCAACATGAGGCACCATCACTTTGACATTTTGAATCATTTTTGGTACAGTCCGAAAAATTAATTTTCTGATGAAAAACGATGACTCCGGACCTGTCGAACGTCCCCAAAATGGTCCATATCGATGACATTTTAACATTTAATCTTTTGACTCCAAACAACTGTTGGATGTGAATTATGACTTTTTCAACTAAAATAAGTGTGTTTAAAGTCATTTATGTGCCTGAAATTGGTCAAAATTGAAGCTTTTGAGTAAGCAAAACTCTGTAAAAATGGCAATTTTGGTCACTCTGAGGGGTTAAAAAATGGTTATTCAACATGAGGCACGATCAATTTGACATTTTGAATCATTTTTGGTATAGTCCGAAAATTTCATTTTCTGATGAAAAACGATGACTCCGGACCTGTCGAACGTCCCCAAAATGGTCCATATCGATGAAATTTTAACATTTAATCTTTTGACTCCAAACAAATGTTGGATGTGAATTAAGTCTTTTTCAACTAAAATAAGTGTGTTTAAAGTGATTTATGTGCCTGAAATTGGTCAAAATTGAAGCTTTTGTGTAAGCAAAACTCTGTAAAAATGGCAATTTTGGTCACTCTGAGGGGTTAAAAAGTGGTTATTCAACATGAGGCACGATCTATTTGACATTTTGAATCATTTTTGGTATAGTCCGAAAAATTCATTTTCTGATGAAAAACGATGACTCCGGACCTGTCGAACGTCCCCAAAATGGTCCATATCGATGAAATTTTAACATTTAATCTTTTGACTCCAAACGACAGTTGGATGTGAATTATGACTTTTTCAACTAAAATAAGTGTGTTTAAAGTCATTTATGTGCCTGAAATTGGTCAAAATTGAAGCTTTTGAGTAAGCAAAACTCTGTAAAAATGGCAATTTTGGTCACTCTGAGGGGTTAAAAAATGGTTATTCAACATGAGGCACGATCAATTTGACATTTTGAATCATTTTTGGTATAGTCCGAAAATTTCATTTTCTGATGAAAAACGATGACTCCGGACCTGTCGAACGTCCCCAAAATGGTCCATATCGATGAAATTTTAACATTTAATCTTTTGACTCCAAACAACTGTTGGATGTGAATTAAGTCTTTTTCAACTAAAATAAGTGTGTTTAAAGTCATTTATGTGCCTGAAATTGGTCAAAATTGAAACTTTTGTGTAAGCAAAACTCTGTAAAAATGGCAATTTTGGTCTCTCTAAGGGGTTAAAAAGTGGTTATTCAACATGAGGCACCATCACTTTGACATTTTGAATCATTTTTGGTACAGTCCGAAAAATTAATTTTCTGATGAAAAACGATGACTCCGGACCTGTCGAACGTCCCCAAAATGGTCCATATCGATGACATTTTAACATTTAATCTTTTGACTCCAAACAACTGTTGGATGTGAATTATGACTTTTTCAACTAAAATAAGTGTGTTTAAAGTCATTTATGTGCGTGAAATTGGTCAAAATTGAAGCTTTTGAGTAAGCAAAACTCTGTAAAAATGGATATTTTGGTCACTCTGAGGGGTTAAAAAATGGTTATTCAACATGAGGCACGATCAATTTGACATTTTGAATCATTTTTGGTATAGTCCGAAAATTTCATTTTCTGATGAAAAACGATGACTCCGGACCTGTCGAACGTCCCCAAAATGGTCCATATCGATGAAATTTTAACATTTAATCTTTTGACTCCAAACAAATGTTGGATGTGAATTAAGTCTTTTTCAACTAAAATAAGTGTGTTTAAAGTGATTTATGTGCCTGAAATTGGTCAAAATTGAAGCTTTTGTGTAAGCAAAACTCTGTAAAAATGGCAATTTTGGTCACTCTGAGGGGTTAAAAAGTGGTTATTCAACATGAGGCACGATCTATTTGACATTTTGAATCATTTTTGGTATAGTCCGAAAAATTCATTTTCTGATGAAAAACGATGACTCCGAACCTGTCGACCGTCCCCAAAATGGTCCATATTGATGAAATTTTAACATTTAATCTTTTGACTCCAAACGACTGTTGGATGTGAATTATGACTTTTTCAACTAAAATAAGTGTGTTTAAAGTCATTTATGTGCCTGAAATTGGTCAAAATTGAAACTTTTGAGTAAGCAAAACTCTGTAAAAATGGCAATTTTGGTCACTCTGAGGGGTTAAAAAGTGGTTATTCAACCTGAGGCACCATCACTTTGACATTTTGAATCATTTTTGGTACAGTCCGAAAAATTCATTTTCTGATGAAAAACGATGACTCCGGACCTGTCGAACGTCCCCAAAATGGTCCATATCGATGAAATTTTAACATTTAATCTTTTGACTCCAAACAACTGTTGGATGTGAATTAAGTCTTTTTCAACTAAAATAAGTGTGTTTAAAGTCATTTATGTGCCTGAAATTGGTCAAAATTGAAACTTTTGTGTAAGCAAAACTCTGTAAAAATGGCAATTTTGGTCTCTCTAAGGGGTTAAAAAGTGGTTATTCAACATGAGGCACCATCACTTTGACATTTTGAATCATTTTTGGTACAGTCCGAAAAATTAATTTTCTGATGAAAAACGATGACTCCGGACCTGTCGAACGTCCCCAAAATGGTCCATATCGATGACATTTTAACATTTAATCTTTTGACTCCAAACAACTGTTGGATGTGAATTATGACTTTTTCAACTAAAATAAGTGTGTTTAAAGTCATTTATGTGCCTGAAATTGGTCAAAATTGAAGCTTTTGAGTAAGCAAAACTCTGTAAAAATGGCAATTTTGGTCACTCTGAGGGGTTAAAAAATGGTTATTCAACATGAGGCACGATCAATTTGACATTTTGAATCATTTTTGGTATAGTCCGAAAATGTCATTTTCTGATGAAAAACGATGACTCCGGACCTGTCGAACGTCCCCAAAATGGTCCATATCGATGAAATTTTAACATTTAATCTTTTGACTCCAAACAAATGTTGGATGTGAATTAAGTCTTTTTCAACTAAAATAAGTGTGTTTAAAGTGATTTATGTGCCTGAAATTGGTCAAAATTGAAGCTTTTGTGTAAGCAAAACTCTGTAAAAATGGCAATTTTGGTCACTCTGAGGGGTTAAAAAGTGGTTATTCAACATGAGGCACGATCTATTTGACATTCTGAATCATTTTTGGTATAGTCCGAAAAATTCATTTTCTGATGAAAAACGATGACTCCGGACCTGTCGAACGTCCCCAAAATGGTCCATATCGATGAAATTTTAACATTTAATCTTTTGACTCCAAACGACTGTTGGATGTGAATTATGACTTTTTCAACTAAAATAAGTGTGTTTAAAGTCATTTATGTGCCTGAAATTGGTCAAAATTGAAGCTTTTGAGTAAGCAAAACTCTGTAAAAATGGCAATTTTGGTCACTCTGAGGGGTTAAAAAATGGTTATTCAACATGAGGCACGATCAATTTGACATTTTGAATCATTTTTGGTATAGTCCGAAAATTTCATTTTCTGATGAAAAACGATGACTCCGGACCTGTCGAACGTCCCCAAAATGGTCCATATCGATGAAATTTTAACATTTAATCTTTTGACTCCAAACAACTGTTGGATGTGAATTAAGTCTTTTTCAACTAAAATAAGTGTGTTTAAAGTCATTTATGTGCCTGAAATTGGTCAAAATTGAAACTTTTGTGTAAGCAAAACTCTGTAAAAATGGCAATTTTGGTCTCTCTAAGGGGTTAAAAAGTGGTTATTCAACATGAGGCACCATCACTTTGACATTTTGAATCATTTTTGGTACAGTCCGAAAAATTAATTTTCTGATGAAAAACGATGACTCCGGACCTGTCGAACGTCCCCAAAATGGTCCATATCGATGACATTTTAACATTTAATCTTTTGACTCCAAACAACTGTTGGATGTGAATTATGACTTTTTCAACTAAAATAAGTGTGTTTAAAGTCATTTATGTGCCTGAAATTGGTCAAAATTGAAGCTTTTGAGTAAGCAAAACTCTGTAAAAATGGCAATTTTGGTCACTCTGAGGGGTTAAAAAATGGTTATTCAACATGAGGCACGATCAATTTGACATTTTGAATCATTTTTGGTATAGTCCGAAAATTTCATTTTCTGATGAAAAACGATGACTCCGGACCTGTCGAACGTCCCCAAACTGGTCCATATCGATGAAATTTTAACATTTAATCTTTTGACTCCAAACAAATGTTGGATGTGAATTATGACTTTTTCAACTAAAATAAGTGTGTTTAAAGTGATTTATGTGCCTGAAATTGGTCAAAATTGAAGCTTTTGTGTAAGCAAACCTCTGTAAAAATGGCAATTTTGGTCACTCTGAGCGGTTAAAAAGTGGTTGTTCAACATGAGGCACGATCCATTTGACATTTTGAATCATTTTTGGTACAGTCCGAAAAATTCATTTTCTGATGAAAAACGATGACTCCGGACCTGTCGAACGTACCCAAAATGGTCCATATCGATGAAATTTTAACATTTAATCTTTTGACTCCAAACGACTGTTGGATGTGAATTATGACTTTTTCAAATAAAATAAGTGTGTTTAAAGTCATTTATGTGCCTGAAATTGGTCAAAATTTAAGCTTTTGAGTAAGCAAAACTCTGTAAAAATGGCAATTTTGGTCACTCTGAGGGGTTAAAAAGTAGTTATTCAACATGAGGCACGATCAATTTGACATTTTGAATCATTTTTGGTATAGTCCGAAAAATTCATTTTCTGATGAAAAACGATGACTCCGGACCTGTCGAACGTCCCCAAAATGGTCCATATCGATGAAGTTTTAACATTTAATCTTTTGACTCCAAACGACTATTGGATGTGAATTATGACTTTTTCAACTAAAATAAGTGTGTTTAAAGTCATTTATGTGCCTGAAAATGGTCAAAATTGAAGCTTTTGTGTAAGCAAAACTCTGTAAAAATGGCAATTTTGGTCACTCTGAGGGGTTAAAAAGTGGTTATTCAACATGAGGCACGATCAATTTGACATTTTGAATCATTTTTGGTATAGTCCGAAAAATTCATTTTCTGATGAAAAACGATGACTCCGGACCTGTCGAACGTCCCCAAAATGGTCCATATCGATGAAGTTTTAACATTTAATCTTTTGACTCCAAACGACTGTTGGATGTGAATTAAGTCTTTTTCAACTAAAATAAGTGTGTTTAAAGTAATTTATGTGCCTGAAATTGGTCAAAATTGAAGCTTTTGTGTAAGCAAAACTCTGTAAAAATGGCAATTTTGGTCACTCTGAGGGGTTAAAAAGTGGTTATTCAACATGAGGCACGATCCATTTGACATTTTGAATCATTTTTGGTATAGTCCGAAAAATTCATTTTCTGATGAAAAACGATGACTCCGGACCTGTCGAACGTCCCCGAAATGGTCCATATCGTTGAAATTTTAACATTTAATCTTTTGACTCCAAATGACTGTTGGATGTGAATTATGACTTTTTCAACTAAAATAAGTGTGTTTAAAGTCATTTATGTGCCTGAAAATGGTCAAAATTTAAGCTTTTGTGTATGCAAAACTCTGTAAAAATGGCAATTTTGGTCACTCTGAGGGGTTAAAAAGTGGTTATTCAACATGAGGCACGATCCATTTGACATTTTGAATCATTTTTGGTACAGTCCGAAAAATTAATTTTTTGATGAAAAACGATGACTCCGGACCTGTCGAACATCCCCAAAATGGTCCATATCGATGAAATTTTAACATTTAATCTTTTGACTCCAAACGACTGTTGGATGTGAATTAAGTCTTTTTCAACTAAAATAAGTGTGTTTAAAGTAATTTATGTGCCTGAAATTGGTCAAAATTTAAGCTTTTGTGTAAGCAAAACTCTGTAAAAAAGGCAATTTTGGTCACTCTGAGGGGTTAAAAAGTGGTTATTCAACCTGAGGCACCATCACTTTGACATTTTGAATCATTTTTTGGTACAGTTCGAAAAATTCATTTTCTGATGAAAAACGATGACTCCGGACCTGTCGAATGTCCCCAAAATGGTCCATATCGATGAAATTTTAACATTTAATCTTTTGACTCCAAACAACTGTTGGATGTGAATAAAGTCTTTTTCAACTAAAATAAGTGTGTTTAAAGTCATTATGTGCCTGAAATTGGTCAAAATTGAAGCTTTTGTGTAAGCAAAACTCTGTAAAAATGGCAATTTTGGTCACTCTGATGGGTTAAAAAGTGGTTATTCAACATGAGGCACGATCTATTTGACATTTTGAATCATTTTTGGTATAGTCCGAAAAATTCATTTTCTGATGAAAAACGATGACTCCGGACCTGTCGAACGTCCCCAAAATGGTCCATATCGATGAACGATGAAATTTTAACATTTAATCTTTTGACTCCAAACGACTGTTGGATGTGAATTATGACTTTTTCAACTAAAATAAGTGTGTTTAAAGTCAATTATGTGCCTGAAATTGGTCAAAATTGAAACTTTTGAGTAAGCAAAACTCTGTAAAAATGGCAATTTTGGTCACTCTGAGGGGTTAAAAAGTGGTTATTCAACCTGAGGCACCATCACTTTGACATTTTGAATCATTTTTGGTACAGTCCGAAAAATTCATTTTCTGATGAAAAACGATGACTCCGGACCTGTCGAACGTCCCCAAAATGGTCCATATCGATGAAATTTTAACATTTAATCTTTTGACTCCAAACAACTGTTGGATGTGAATTAAGTCTTTTTCAACTAAAATAAGTGTGTTTAAAGTCATTTATGTGCCTGAAATTGGTCAAAATTGAAACTTTTGTGTAAGCAAAACTCTGTAAAAATGGCAATTTTGGTCTCTCTAAGGGGTTAAAAAGTGGTTATTCAACATGAGGCACCATCACTTTGACATTTTGAATCATTTTTGGTACAGTCCGAAAAATTAATTTTCTGATGAAAAACGATGACTCCGGACCTGTCGAACGTCCCCAAAATGGTCCATATCGATGACATTTTAACATTTAATCTTTTGACTCCAAACAACTGTTGGATGTGAATTATGACTTTTTCAACTAAAATAAGTGTGTTTAAAGTCATTTATGTGCCTGAAATTGGTCAAAATTGAAGCTTTTGAGTAAGCAAAACTCTGTAAAAATTGCAATTTTGGTCACTTTGAGGGGTTAAAAAATGGTTATTCAACATGAGGCACGATCAATTTGACATTTTGAATCATTTTTGGTATAGTCCGAAAATTTCATTTTCTGATGAAAAACGATGACTCCGGACCTGTCGAACGTCCCCAAAATGGTCCATATCGATGAAATTTTAACATTTAATCTTTTGACTCCAAACAAATGTTGGATGTGAATTAAGTCTTTTTCAACTAAAATAAGTGTGTTTAAAGTGATTTATGTGCCTGAAATTGGTCAAAATTGAAGCTTTTGTGTAAGCAAAACTCTGTAAAAATGGCAATTTTGGTCACTCTGAGGGGTTAAAAAGTAGTTATTCAACATGAGGCACGATCTATTTGACATTTTGAATCATTTTTGGTACAGTCCGAAAAATTCATTTTCTGATAAAAAACGATGACTCCGGACCTGTCGAACGTCCCCAAAATGGTCCATATCGATGAAATTTTAACATTTAATCTTTTGACTCCAAACAACTGTTGGATGTGAATTAAGTCTTTTTCAACTAAAATAAGTGTGTTTAAAGTCATTTATGTGCCTGAAATTGGTCAAAATTGAAACTTTTGTGTAAGCAAAACTCTGTAAAAATGGCAATTTTGGTCTCTCTAAGGGGTTAAAAAGTGGTTATTCAACATGAGGCACCATCACTTTGACATTTTGAATAATTTTTGGTACAGTCCGAAAAATTAATTTTCTGATGAAAAACGATGACTCCGGACCTGTCGAACGTCCCCGAAATGATCCATATCGATGACATTTTAACATTTAATCTTTTGACTCCAAACAACTGTTGGATGTGAATTATGACTTTTTCAACTAAAATAAGTGTGTTTAAAGTCATTTATGTGCCTGAAATTGGTCAAAATTGAAGCTTTTGAGTAAGCAAAACTCTGTAAAAATGGCAATTTTGGTCACTCTGAGGGGTTAAAAAGTGGTTATTCAACATGAGGCACGATCAATTTGACATTTTGAATCATTTTTGGTATAGTCCGAAAAATTCATTTTCTGATGAAAAACGATGACTCCGGACCTGTCGAACGTCCCCAAAATGGTCCATATCGATGAAGTTTTAACATTTAATCTTTTGACTCCAAACGACTGTTGGATGTGAATTATGACTTTTTCAACTAAAATAAGTGTGTTTAAAGTCATTTATGTGCCTGAAAATGGTCAAAATTGAAGCTTTTGTGTAAGCAAAACTCTGTAAAAATGGCAATTTTGGTCACTCTGAGGGGTTAAAAAGTGGTTATTCAACATGAGGCACGATCAATTTGACATTTTGAATCATTTTGGTATAGTCCGAAAAATTCATTTTCTGATGAAAAACGATGACTCCGGACCTGTCGAACGTCCCCAAAATGGTCCATATCGATGAAGTTTTAACATTTAATCTTTTGACTCCAAACGACTGTTGGATGTGAATTAAGTCTTTTTCAACTAAAATAAGTGTGTTTAAAGTAATTTATGTGCCTGAAATTGGTCAAAATTGAAGCTTTTGTGTAAGCAAAACTCTGTAAAAAATGGCAATTTTGGTCACTCTGAGGGGTTAAAAAGTGGTTATTCAACATGAGGCACGATCCATTTGACATTTTGAATCATTTTTGGTATAGTCCGAAAAATTCATTTTCTGATGAAAAACGATGACTCCGGACCTGTCGAACGTCCCCAAAATGGTCCATATCGATGAACGATGAAATTTTAACATTTAATCTTTTGACTCCAAACGACTGTTGGATGTGAATTATGACTTTTTCAACTAAAAATAAGTGTGTTTAAAGTCAATTATGTGCCTGAAATTGGTCAAAATTGAAACTTTTGAGTAAGCAAAACTCTGTAAAAATGGCAATTTTGGTCACTCTGAGGGGTTAAAAAGTGGTTATTCAACCTGAGGCACCATCACTTTGACATTTTGAATCATTTTTGGTACAGTCCGAAAAATTCATTTTCTGATGAAAAACGATGACTCCGGACCTGTCGAACGTCCCCAAAATGGTCCATATCGATGAAATTTTAACATTTAATCTTTTTGACTCCAAACAACTGTTGGATGTGAATTAAGTCTTTTTCAACTAAAATAAGTGTGTTTAAAGTCATTTATGTGCCTGAAATTGGTCAAAATTGAAACTTTTGTGTAAGCAAAACTCTGTAAAAATGGCAATTTTGGTCTCTCTAAGGGGTTAAAAAGTGGTTATTCAACATGAGGCACCATCACTTTGACATTTTGAATCATTTTTGGTACAGTCCGAAAAATTAATTTTCTGATGAAAAACGATGACTCCGGAACTGTCGAACGTCCCAAAATGGTCCATATCGATGACATTTTAACATTTAATCTTTTGACTCCAAACAACTGTTGGATGTGAATTATGACTTTTTCAACTAAAATAAGTGTGTTTAAAGTCATTTATGTGCCTGAAATTGGTCAAAATTGAAGCTTTTGAGTAAGCAAAACTCTGTAAAAATTGCAATTTTGGTCACTTTGAGGGGTTAAAAAATGGTTATTCAACATGAGGCACGATCAATTTGACATTTTGAATCATTTTTGGTATAGGTCCCCAAATTTCATTTTCTGATGAAAAACGATGACTCCGGACCTGTCGAACGTCCCCAAAATGGTCCATATCGATGAAATTTTAACATTTAATCTTTTGACTCCAAACAAATGTTGGATGTGAAATTAAGTCTTTTTCAACTAAAATAAGTGGTGTTTAAAGTGATTGTGCCTGAAATTGGTCAAAATTGAAGCTTTTGTGTAAGCAAAACTCTGTAAAAATGGCAATTTTGGTCACTCTGAGGGGTTAAAAAGTAGTTATTCAACATGAGGCACGATCTATTTGACATTTTGAATCATTTTTGGTACAGTCCGAAAAATTCATTTTCTGATGAAAAACGATGACTCCGGACCTGTCGAACGTCCCCAAAATGGTCCATATCGATGAAATTTTAACATTTAATCTTTTGACTCCAAACAACTGTTGGATGTGAATTAAGTCTTTTTCAACTAAAATAAGTGTGTTTAAAGTCATTTATGTGCCTGAAATTGGTCAAAATTGAAGCTTTTGAGTAAGCAAAACTCTGTAAAAATGGCAATTTTGGTCACTCTGAGGGGTTAAAAAGTGGTTATTCAACATGAGGCACGATCAATTTGACATTTTGAATCATTTTTGGTATAGTCCGAAAAATTCATTTTCTGATGAAAAACGATGACTCCGGACCTGTCGAACGTCCCCAAAATGGTCCATATCGATGAAGTTTTAACATTTAATCTTTTGACTCCAAACGACTGTTGGATGTGAATTATGACTTTTTCAACTAAAATAAGTGTGTTTAAAGTCATTTATGTGCCTGAAAATGGTCAAAATTGAAGCTTTTGTGTAAGCAAAACTCTGTAAAAATGGCAATTTTGGTCACTCTGAGGGGTTAAAAAGTGGTTATTCAACATGAGGCACGATCAATTTGACATTTTGAATCATTTTTGGTATAGTCCGAAAAATTCATTTTCTGATGAAAAACGATGACTCCGGACCTGTCGAACGTCCCCAAAATGGTCCATATCGATGAAGTTTTAACATTTAATCTTTTGACTCCAAACGACTGTTGGATGTGAATTAAGTCTTTTTCAACTAAAATAAGTGTGTTTAAAGTAATTTATGTGCCTGAAATTGGTCAAAATTGAAGCTTTTGTGTAAGCAAAACTCTGTAAAAATGGCAATTTTGGTCACTCTGAGGGGTTAAAAAGTGGTTATTCAACATGAGGCACGATCCATTTGACATTTTGAATCATTTTTGGTATAGTCCGAAAAATTCATTTTCTGATGAAAAACGATGACTCCGGACCTGTCGAACGTCCCCAAAATGGTCCATATCGTAAAAATTTTAACATTTAATCTTTTGACTCCAAATGACTGTTGGATGTGAATTATGACTTTTTCAACTAAAATAAGTGTGTTTAAAGTCATTTATGTGCCTGAAAATGGTCAAAATTGAACCTTTTGTGTAAGCAAAACTCTGTAAAAATGGCAATTTTGGTCACTCTGAGGGGTTAAAAAGTGGTTATTCAACATGAGGCACGATCCATTTGACATTTTGAATCATTTTTGGTACAGTCCGAAAAATTAATTTTTTGATGAAAAACGATGACTCCGGACCTGTCGAACATCCCCAAAATGGTCCATATCGATGAAATTTTAACATTTAATCTTTTGACTCCAAACGACTGTTGGATGTGAATTAAGTCTTTTTCAACTAAAATAAGTGTGTTTAAAGTAATTTATGTGCCTGAAATTGGTCAAAATTTAAGCTTTTGTGTAAGCAAAACTCTGTAAAAAAGGCAATTTTGGTCACTCTGAGGGGTTAAAAAGTGGTTATTCAACCTGAGGCATCATCACGTTGACATTTTGAATCATTTTTTGGTACAGTCCGAAAAATTCATTTTCTGATGAAAAACGATGACTCCGGACCTGTCGAATGTCCCCAAAATGGTCCATATCGATGAAATTTTAACATTTAATCTTTTGACTCCAAACAACTGTTGGATGTGAATAAAGTCTTTTTCAACTAAAATAAGTGTGTTTAAATTCATTTATGTGCCTGAAATTGGTCAAAATTGAAGCTTTTGTGTAAGCAAAACTCTGTAAAAATGGCAATTTTGGTCACTCTGATGGGTTAAAAAGTGGTTATTCAACATGAGGCACGATCTATTTGACATTTTGAATCATTTTTGGTATAGTCCGAAAAATTCATTTTCTGATGAAAAACGATGACTCCGGACCTGTCGAACGTCCCCAAAATGGTCCATATCGATGAACGATGAAATTTTAACATTTAATCTTTTGACTCCAAACGACTGTTGGATGTGAATTATGACTTTTTCAACTAAAATAAGTGTGTTTAAAGTCAATTATGTGCCTGAAATTGGTCAAAATTGAAACTTTTGAGTAAGCAAATCTCTGTAAAAATGGCAATTTTGGTCACTCTGAGGGGTTAAAAAGTGGTTATTCAACCTGAGGCACCATCACTTTGACATTTTGAATCATTTTTGGTACAGTCCGAAAAATTCATTTTCTGATGAAAAACGATGACTCCGGACCTGTCGAACGTCCCCAAAATGGTCCATATCGATGAAATTTTAACATTTAATCTTTTGACTCCAAACAACTGTGGGATGTGAATTAAGTCTTTTTCAACTAAAATAAGTGTGTTTAAAGTCATTTATGTGCCTGAAATTGGTCAAAATTGAAACTTTTGTGTAAGCAAAACTCTGTAAAAATGGCAATTTTGGTCTCTCTAAGGGGTTAAAAAGTGGTTATTCAACATGAGGCACCATCACTTTGACATTTTGAATCATTTTTGGTACAGTCCGAAAAATTAATTTTCTGATGAAAAACGATGACTCCGGACCTGTCGAACGTCCCCAAAATGGTCCATATCGATGACATTTTAACATTTAATCTTTTGACTCCAAACAACTGTTGGATGTGAATTATGACTTTTTCAACTAAAATAAGTGTGTTTAAAGTCATTTATGTGCCTGAAATTGGTCAAAATTGAAGCTTTTGAGTAAGCAAAACTCTGTAAAAATGGCAATTTTGGTCACTCTGAGGGGTTAAAAAATGGTTATTCAACATGAGGCACGATCAATTTGACATTTTGAATCATTTTTGGTATAGTCCGAAAATTTCATTTTCTGATGAAAAACGATGACTCCGGACCTGTCGAACGTCCCCAAAATGGTCCATATCGATGAAATTTTAACATTTAATCTTTTGACTCCAAACAAATGTTGGATGTGAATTAAGTCTTTTTCAACTAAAATAAGTGTGTTTAAAGTGATTTATGTGCCTGAAATTGGTCAAAATTGAAGCTTTTGTGTAAGCAAAACTCTGTAAAAATGGCAATTTTGGTCACTCTGAGGGGTTAAAAAGTGGTTATTCAACATGAGGCACGATCTATTTGACATTTTGAATCATTTTTGGTACAGTCCGAAAAATTCATTTTCTGATGAAAAACGATGACTCCGGACCTGTCGAACGTCCCCAAACTGGTCCATATCGATGAAATTTTAACATTTAATCTTTTGACTCCAAACAAATGTTGGATGTGAATTTAGTCTTTTTCAACTAAAATAAGTGTGTTTAAAGTAATTTATGTGCCTGAAATTGGTCAAAATTGAAGCTTTTGTGTAAGCAAAACTCTGTAAAAATGGCAATTTTGGTCACTCTGAGGGGTTAAAAAGTGGTTATTCAACATGAGGCACGATCTATTTGACATTTTGAATCATTTTTGGTATAGTCCGAAAAATTCATTTTCTGATGAAAAACGATGACTCCGGACCTGTCGAACGTCCCCAAAATGGTCCATATCGATGAAATTTTAACATTTAATCTTTTGACTCCAAACGACTGTTGGATGTGAATTATGACTTTTTCAACTAAAATAAGTGTGTTTAAAGGCATTTATGTGCCTGAAATTGGTCAAAATTGAAGCTTTTGTGTAAGCAAACCTCTGTAAAAATGGCAATTTTGGTCACTCTGAGCGGTTAAAAAGTGGTTGTTCAACATGAGGCACGATCCATTTGACATTTTGAATCATTTTTGGTACAGTCCGAAAAATTCATTTTCTGATGAAAAACGATGACTCCGGACCTGTCGAACGTACCCAAAATGGTCCATATCGATGAAATTTTAACATTTAATCTTTTGACTCCAAACGACTGTTGGATGTGAATTATGACTTTTTCAAATAAAATAAGTGTGTTTAAAGTCATTTATGTGCCTGAAATTGGTCAAAATTTAAGCTTTTGAGTAAGCAAAACTCTGTAAAAATGGCAATTTTGGTCACTCTGAGGGGTTAAAAAGTAGTTATTCAACATGAGGCACGATCAATTTGACATTTTGAATCATTTTTGGTATAGTCCGAAAAATTCATTTTCGGATGAAAAACGATGACTCCGGACCTGTCGAACGTCCCCAAAATGGTCCATATCGATGAAGTTTTAACATTTAATCTTTTGACTCCAAACGACTATTGGATGTGAATTATGACTTTTTCAACTAAAATAAGTGTGTTTAAAGTCATTTATGTGCCTGAAAATGGTCAAAATTGAAGCTTTTGTGTAAGCAAAACTCTGTAAAAATGGCAATTTTGGTCACTCTGAGGGGTTAAAAAGTGGTTATTCAACATGAGGCACGATCAATTTGACATTTTGAATCATTTTTGGTATAGTCCGAAAAATTCATTTTCTGATGAAAAACGATGACTCCGGACCTGTCGAACGTCCCCAAAATGGTCCATATCGATGAAGTTTTAACATTTAATCTTTTGACTCTAAACGACTGTTGGATGTGAATTAAGTCTTTTTCAACTAAAATAAGTGTGTTTAAAGTAATTTATGTGCCTGAAATTGGTCAAAATTGAAGCTTTTGTGTAAGCAAAACTCTGTAAAAATGGCAATTTTGGTCACTCTGAGGGGTTAAAAAGTGGTTATTCAACATGAGGCACGATCCATTTGACATTTTGAATCATTTTTGGTATAGTCCGAAAAATTCATTTTCTGATGAAAAACGATGACTCCGGACCTGTCGAACGTCCCCAAAATGGTCCATATCGTTGAAATTTTAACATTTAATCTTTTGACTCCAAATGACTGTTGGATGTGAATTATGACTTTTTCAACTAAAATAAGTGTGTTTAAAGTCATTTATGTGCCTGAAAATGGTCAAAATTTAAGCTTTTGTGTAAGCAAAACTCTGTAAAAATGGCAATTTTGGTCACTCTGAGGGGTTAAAAAGTGGTTATTCAACATGAGGCACGATCCATTTGACATTTTGAATCATTTTTGGTACAGTCCGAAAAATTAATTTTTTGATGAAAAACGATGACTCCGGACCTGTCGAACATCCCCAAAATGGTCCATATCGATGAAATTTTAACATTTAATCTTTTGACTCCAAACGACTGTTGGATGTGAATTATGACTTTTTCAACTAAAATAAGTGTGTTTAAAGTCATTTATGTGCCTGAAATTGGTCAAAATTGAAGCTTTTGTGTAAGCAAACCTCTGTAAAAATGGCAATTTTGGTCACTCTGAGCGGTTAAAAAGTGGTTGTTCAACATGAGGCACGATCCATTTGACATTTTGAATCATTTTTGGTACAGTCCGAAAAATTAATTTTTTTGATGAAAAACGATGACTCCGGACCTGTCGAACATCCCCAAAATGGTCCATATCGATGAAATTTTAACATTTAATCTTTTGACTCCAAACGACTGTTGGATGTGAATTAAGTCTTTTTCAACTAAAATAAGTGTGTTTAAAGTAATTTATGTGCCTGAAATTGGTCAAAATTGAAGCTTTTGTGTAAGCAAAACTCTGTAAAAAAGGCAATTTTGGTCACTCTGAGGGGTTAAAACGTGGTTATTCAACATGAGGCACCATCACTTTGACATTTTGAATCATTTTTGGTACAGTCCGAAAAATTCATTTTCTGATGAAAAACGATGACTCCGGACCTGTCGAACGTACCCAAAATGGTCCATATCGATGAAATTTTAACATTTAATCTTTTGACTCCAAACGACTGTTGGATGTGAATTATGACTTTTTCAAATAAAATAAGTGTGTTTAAAGTCATTTATGTGCCTGAAATTGGTCAAAATTGAAGCTTTTGAGTAAGCAAAACTCTGTAAAAATGGCAATTTTGGTCACTCTGAGGGGTTAAAAAGTGGTTATTCAACATGAGGCACGATCAATTTGACATTTTGAATCATTTTTGGTATAGTCCGAAAAATTCATTTTCTGATGAAAAACGATGACTCCGGACCTGTCGAACGTCCCCAAAATGGTCCATATCGATGAAGTTTTAACATTTAATCTTTTGACTCCAAACGACTGTTGGATGTGAATTAAGTCTTTTTCAACTAAAATAAGTGTGTTTAAAGTAATTTATGTGCCTGAAATTGGTCAAAATTGAAGCTTTTGTGTAAGCAAAACTCTGTAAAAATGGCAATTTTGGTCACTCTGAGGGGTTAAAAAGTGGTTATTCAACATGAGGCACGATCCATTTGACATTTTGAATCATTTTTGGTATAGTCCGAAAAATTCATTTTCTGATGAAAAACGATGACTCCGGACCTGTCGAACGTCCCCAAAATGGTCCATATCGTTGAAATTTTAACATTTAATCTTTTGACTCCAAATGACTGTTGGATGTGAATTATGACTTTTTCAACTAAAATAAGTGTGTTTAAAGTCATTTATGTGCCTGAAAATGGTCAAAATTGAAGCTTTTGTGTAAGCAAAACTCTGTAAAAATGGCAATTTTGGTCACTCTGAGGGGTTAAAAAGTGGTTATTCAACATGAGGCACGATCCATTTGACATTTTGAATCATTTTTGGTACAGTCCGAAAAATTAATTTTTTGATGAAAAACGATGACTCCGGACCTGTCGAACATCCCCAAAATGGTCCATATCGATGAAATTTTAACATTTAATCTTTTGACTCCAAACGACTGTTGGATGTGAATTAAGTCTTTTTCAACTAAAATAAGTGTGTTTAAAGTAATTTATGTGCCTGATATTGGTCAAAATTTAAGCTTTTGTGTAAGCAAAACTCTGTAAAAAAGGCAATTTTGGTCACTCTGAGGGGTTAAAAAGTGGTTATTCAACCTGAGGCACCATCACTTTGACATTTTGAATCATTTTTTGGTACAGTCCGAAAAATTCATTTTCTGATGAAAAACGATGACTCCGGACCTGTCGAATGTCCCCAAAATGGTCCATATCGATGAAATTTTAACATTTAATCTTTTGACTCCAAACAACTGTTGGATGTGAATAAAGTCTTTTTCAACTAAAATAAGTGTGTTTAAAGTCATTTATGTGCCTGAAATTGGTCAAAATTGAAGCTTTTGTGTAAGCAAAACTCTGTAAAAATGGCAATTTTGGTCACTCTGATGGGTTAAAAAGTGGTTATTCAACATGAGGCACGATCTATTTGACATTTTGAATCATTTTTGGTATAGTCCGAAAAATTCATTTTCTGATGAAAAACGATGACTCCGGACCTGTCGAACGTCCCCAAAATGGTCCATATCGATGAACGATGAAATTTTAACATTTAATCTTTTGACTCCAAACGACTGTTGGATGTGAATTATGACTTTTTCAACTAAAATAAGTGTGTTTAAAGTCAATTATGTGCCTGAAATTGGTCAAAATTGAAACTTTTGAGTAAGCAAAACTCTGTAAAAATGGCAATTTTGGTCACTCTGAGGGGTTAAAAAGTGGTTATTCAACCTGAGGCACCATCACTTTGACATTTTGAATCATTTTTGGTACAGTCCAAAAAATTCATTTTCTGATGAAAAACGATGACTCCGGACCTGTCGAACGTCCCCAAAATGGTCCATATCGATGAAATTTTAACATTTAATCTTTTGACTCCAAACAACTGTTGGATGTGAATTAAGTCTTTTTCAACTAAAATAAGTGTGTTTAAAGTCATTTATGTGCCTAAAATTGGTCAAAATTGAAACTTTTGTGTAAGCAAAACTCTGTAAAAATGGCAATTTTGGTCTCTCTAAGGGGTTAAAAAGTGGTTATTCAACATGAGGCACCATCACTTTGACATTTTGAATCATTTTTGGTACAGTCCGAAAAATTAATTTTCTGATGAAAAACGATGACTCCGGACCTGTCGAACGTCCCCAAAATGGTCCATATCGATGACATTTTAACATTTAATCTTTTGACTCCAAACAACTGTTGGATGTGAATTATGACTTTTTCAACTAAAATAAGTGTGTTTAAAGTCATTTATGTGCCTGAAATTGGTCAAAATTGAAGCTTTTGAGTAAGCAAAACTCTGTAAAAATGGCAATTTTGGTC
This sequence comes from Lissotriton vulgaris, assembly GCF_964263255.1. NCBI lineage: Eukaryota > Metazoa > Chordata > Amphibia > Caudata > Salamandridae > Lissotriton > Lissotriton vulgaris. The sequence goes on along the minus strand of NW_028249553.1, from coordinate 358,000 downwards.
ACTCTGAGGGGTTAAAAAATGGTTATTCAACATGAGGCACGATCAATTTGACATTTTGAATCATTTTTGGTATAGTCCGAAAATTTCATTTTCTGATGAAAAACGATGACTCCGGACCTGTCGAACGTCCCCAAAATGGTCCATATCGATGAAATTTTAACATTTAATCTTTTGACTCCAAACAAATGTTGGATGTGAATTAAGTCTTTTTCAACTAAAATAAGTGTGTTTAAAGTGATTTATGTGCCTGAAATTGGTCAAAATTGAAGCTTTTGTGTAAGCAAAACTCTGTAAAAATGGCAATTTTGGTCACTCTGAGGGGTTAAAAAGTGGTTATTCAACATGAGGCACGATCTATTTGACATTTTGAATCATTTTTGGTATAGTCCGAAAAATTCATTTTCTGATGAAAAACGATGACTCCGGACCTGTCGAACGTCCCCAAAATGGTCCATATCGATGAAATTTTAACATTTAATCTTTTGACTCCAAACGACTGTTGGATGTGAATTATGACTTTTTCAACTAAAATAAGTGTGTTTAAAGTCATTTATGTGCCTGAAATTGGTCAAAATTGAAGCTTTTGAGTAAGCAAAACTCTGTAAAAATGGCAATTTTGGTCACTCTGAGGGGTTAAAAAATGGTTATTCAACATGAGGCACGATCAATTTGACATTTTGAATCATTTTTGGTATAGTCCGAAAATTTCATTTTCTGATGAAAAACGATGACTCCGGACCTGTCGAACGTCCCCAAAATGGTCCATATCGATGAAATTTTAACATTTAATCTTTTGACTCCAAACAACTGTTGGATGTGAATTAAGTCTTTTTCAACTAAAATAAGTGTGTTTAAAGTCATTTATGTGCCTGAAATTGGTCAAAATTGAAACTTTTGTGTAAGCAAAACTCTGTAAAAATGGCAATTTTGGTCTCTCTAAGGGGTTAAAAAGTGGTTATTCAACATGACGCACCATCACTTTGACATTTTGAATCATTTTTGGTACAGTCCGAAAAATTAATTTTCTGATGAAAAACGATGACTCCGGACCTGTCGAACGTCCCCAAAATGGTCCATATCGATGACATTTTAACATTTAATCTTTTGACTCCAAACAACTGTTGGATGTGAATTATGACTTTTTCAACTAAAATAAGTGTGTTTAAAGTCATTTATGTGCCTGAAATTGGTCAAAATTGAAGCTTTTGAGTAAGCAAAACTCTGTAAAAATGGCAATTTTGGTCACTCTGAGGGGTAAAAAATGGTTATTCAACATGAGGCACGATCAATTTGACATTTTGAATCATTTTTGGTATAGTCCGAAAATTTCATTTTCTGATGAAAAACGATGACTCCGGACCTGTCGAACGTCCCCAAAATGGTCCATATCGATGAAATTTTAACATTTAATCTTTTGACTCCAAACAAATGTTGGATGTGAATTAAGTCTTTTTCAACTAAAATAAGTGTGTTTAAAGTGATTTATGTGCCTGAAATTGGTCAAAATTGAAGCTTTTGTGTAAGCAAAACTCTGTAAAAATGGCAATTTTGGTCACTCTGAGGGGTTAAAAAGTGGTTATTCAACATGAGGCACGATCTATTTGACATTTTGAATCATTTTTGGTACAGTCTGAAAAATTCATTTTCTGATGAAAAACGATGACTCCGGACCTGTCGAACGTCCCCAAACTGGTCCATATCGATGAAATTTTAACATTTAATCTTTTGACTCCAAACAAATGTTGGATGTGAATTGTGACTTTTTCAAATAAAATAAGTGTGTTTAAAGTCATTTATGTGCCTGAAATTGGTCAAAATTTAAGCTTTTGAGTAAGCAAAACTCTGTAAAAATGGCAATTTTGGTCACTCTGAGGGGTTAAAAAGTGGTTATTCAACATGAGGCACGATCAATTTGACATTTTGAATCATTTTTGGTATAGTCCGAAAAATTCATTTTCTGATGAAAAACGATGACTCCGGACCTGTCGAACGTCCCCAAAATGGTCCATATCGATGAAGTTTTAACATTTAATCTTTTGACTCCAAACGACTGTTGGATGTGAATTAAGTCTTTTTCAACTAAAATAAGTGTGTTTAAAGTAATTTATGTGCCTGAAATTGGTCAAAATTGAAGCTTTTGTGTAAGCAAAACTCTGTAAAAATGGCAATTTTGGTCACTCTGAGGGGTTAAAAAGTGGTTATTCAACATGAGGCACGATCCATTTGACATTTTGAATCATTTTTGGTATAGTCCGAAAAATTCATTTTCTGATGAAAAACGATGACTCCGGACCTGTCGAACGTCCCCAAAATGGTCCATATCGTTGAAATTTTAACATTTAATCTTTTGACTCCAAATGACTGTTGGATGTGAATTATGACTTTTTCAACTAAAATAAGTGTGTTTAAAGTCATTTATGTGCCTGAAAATGGTCAAAATTTAAGCTTTTGTGTAAGCAAAACTCTGTAAAAATGGCAATTTTGGTCACTCTGAGGGGTTAAAAAGTGGTTATTCAACATGAGGCACGATCCATTTGACATTTTGAATCATTTTTGGTACAGTCCGAAAAATTAATTTTTTGATGAAAAACGATGACTCCGGACCTGTCGAACATCCCCAAAATGGTCCATATCGATGAAATTTTAACATTTAATCTTTTGACTCCAAACGACTGTTGGATGTGAATTAAGTCTTTTTCAACTGAAATAAGTGTGTTTAAAGTAATTTATGTGCCTGAAATTGGTCAAAATTTAAGCTTTTGTGTAAGCAAAACTCTGTAAAAAAGGCAATTTTGGTCACTCTGAGGGGTTAAAAAGTGGTTATTCAACCTGAGGCATCATCACTTTGACATTTTGAATCATTTTTTGGTACAGTCCGAAAAATTCATTTTCTGATGAAAAACGATGACTCCGGACCTGTCGAATGTCCCCAAAATGGTCCATATCGATGAAATTTTAACATTTAATCTTTTGACTCCAAACAACTGTTGGATGTGAATAAAGTCTTTTTCAACTAAAATAAGTGTGTTTAAAGTCATTTATGTGCCTGAAATTGGTCAAAATTGAAGCTTTTGTGTAAGCAAAACTCTGTAAAAATGGCAATTTTGGTCACTCTGATGGGTTAAAAAGTGGTTATTCAACATGAGGCACGATCTATTTGACATTTTGAATCATTTTTGGTATAGTCCGAAAAATTCATTTTCTGATGAAAAACGATGACTCCGGACCTGTCGAACGTCCCCAAAATGGTCCATATCGATGAACGATGAAATTTTAACATTTAATCTTTTGACTCCAAACGACTGTTGGATGTGAATTATGACTTTTTCAACTAAAATAAGTGTGTTTAAAGTCAATTATGTGCCTGAAATTGGTCAAAATTGAAACTTTTGAGTAAGCAAAACTCTGTAAAAATGGCAATTTTGGTCACTCTGAGGGGTTAAAAAGTGGTTATTCAACCTGAGGCACCATCACTTTGACATTTTGAATCATTTTTGGTACAGTCCGAAAAATTCATTTTCTGATGAAAAACGATGACTCCGGACCTGTCGAACGTCCCCAAAATGGTCCATATCGATGAAATTTTAACATTTAATCTTTTGACTCCAAACAACTGTTGGATGTGAATTAAGTCTTTTTCAACTAAAATAAGTGTGTTTAAAGTCATTTATGTGCCTGAAATTGGTCAAAATTGAAACTTTTGTGTAAGCAAAACTCTGTAAAAATGGCAATTTTGGTCTCTCTAAGGGGTTAAAAAGTGGTTATTCAACATGAGGCACCATCACTTTGACATTTTGAATCATTTTTGGTACAGTCCGAAAAATTAATTTTCTGATGAAAAACGATGACTCCGGACCTGTCGAACGTCCCCAAAATGGTCCATATCGATGACATTTTAACATTTAATCTTTTGACTCCAAACAACTGTTGGATGTGAATTATGACTTTTTCAACTAAAATAAGTGTGTTTAAAGTCATTTATGTGCCTGAAATTGGTCAAAATTGAAGCTTTTGAGTAAGCAAAACTCTGTAAAAATGGCAATTTTGGTCACTCTGAGGGGTTAAAAAATGGTTATTCAACATGAGGCACGATCAATTTGACATTTTGAATCATTTTTGGTATAGTCCGAAAATTTCATTTTCTGATGAAAAACGATGACTCCGGACCTGTCGAACGTCCCCAAAATGGTCCATATCGATGAAATTTTAACATTTAATCTTTTGACTCCAAACAAATGTTGGATGTGAATTTAGTCTTTTTCAACTAAAATAAGTGTGTTTAAAGTGATTTATGTGCCTGAAATTGGTCAAAATTGAAGCTTTTGTGTAAGCAAAACTCTGTAAAAATGGCAATTTTGGTCACTCTGAGGGGTTAAAAAGTGGTTATTCAACATGAGGCACGATCTATTTGACATTTTGAATCATTTTTGGTATAGTCCGAAAAATTCATTTTCTGATGAAAAACGATGACTCCGGACCTGTCGAACGTCCCCAAAATGGTCCATATCGATGAAATTTTAACATTTAATCTTTTGACTCCAAACGACTGTTGGATGTGAATTATGACTTTTTCAACTAAAATAAGTGTGTTTAAAGGCATTTATGTGCCTGAAATTGGTCAAAATTGAAGCTTTTGTGTAAGCAAACCTCTGTAAAAATGGCAATTTTGGTCACTCTGAGCGGTTAAAAAGTGGTTGTTCAACATGAGGCACGATCCATTTGACATTTTGAATCATTTTTGGTACAGTCCGAAAAATTCATTTTCTGATGAAAAACGATGACTCCGGACCTGTCGAACTTACCCAAAATGGTCCATATCGATGAAATTTTAACATTTAATCTTTTGACTCCAAACGACTGTTGGATGTGAATTATGACTTTTTCAAATAAAATAAGTGTGTTTAAAGTCATTTATGTGCCTGAAATTGGTCAAAATTTAAGCTTTTGAGTAAGCAAAACTCTGTAAAAATGGCAATTTTGGTCACTCTGAGGGGTTAAAAAGTAGTTATTCAACATGAGGCACGATCAATTTGACATTTTGAATCATTTTTGGTATAGTCCGAAAAATTCATTTTCTGATGAAAAACGATGACTCCGGACCTGTCGAACGTCCCCAAAATGGTCCATATCGATGAAGTTTTAACATTTAATCTTTTGACTCCAAACGACTATTGGATGTGAATTATGACTTTTTCAACTAAAATAAGTGTGTTTAAAGTCATTTATGTGCCTGAAAATGGTCAAAATTGAAGCTTTTGTGTAAGCAAAACTCTGTAAAAATGGCAATTTTGGTCACTCTGAGGGGTTAAAAAGTGGTTATTCAACATGAGGCACGATCAATTTGACATTTTGAATCATTTTTGGTATAGTCCGAAAAATTCATTTTCTGATGAAAAACGATGACTCCGGACCTGTCGAACGTCCCCAAAATGGTCCATATCGATGAAGTTTTAACATTTAATCTTTTGACTCCAAACGACTGTTGGATGTGAATTAAGTCTTTTTCAACTAAAATAAGTGTGTTTAAAGTAATTTATGTGCCTGAAATTGGTCAAAATTGAAGCTTTTGTGTAAGCAAAACTCTGTAAAAATGGCAATTTTGGTCACTCTGAGGGGTTAAAAAGTGGTTATTCAACATGAGGCACGATCCATTTGACATTTTGAATCATTTTTGGTATAGTCCGAAAAATTCATTTTCTGATGAAAAACGATGACTCCGGACCTGTCGAACGTCCCCAAAATGGTCCATATCGTTGAAATCTTAACATTTAATCTTTTGACTCCAAATGACTGTTGGATGTGAATTATGACTTTTTCAACTAAAATAAGTGTGTTTAAAGTCATTTATGTGCCTGAAAATGGTCAAAATTTAAGCTTTTGTGTAAGCAAAACTCTGTAAAAATGGCAATTTTGGTCACTCTGAGGGGTTAAAAAGTGGTTATTCAACATGAGGCACGATCCATTTGACATTTTGAATCATTTTTGGTACAGTCCGAAAAATTAATTTTTTGATGAAAAACGATGACTCCGGACCTGTCGAACATCCCCAAAATGGTCCATATCGATGAAATTTTAACATTTAATCTTTTGACTCCAAACGACTGTTGGATGTGAATTAAGTCTTTTTCAACTAAAATAAGTGTGTTTAAAGTAATTTATGTGCCTGAAATTGGTCAAAATTTAAGCTTTTGTGTAAGCAAAACTCTGTAAAAAAGGCAATTTTGGTCACTCTGAGGGGTTAAAAAGTGGTTATTCAACCTGAGGCACCATCACTTTGACATTTTGAATCATTTTTTGGTACAGTCCGAAAAATTCATTTTCTGATGAAAAACGATGACTCCGGACCTGTCGAATGTCCCCAAAATGGTCCATATCGATGAAATTTTAACATTTAATCTTTTGACTCCAAACAACTGTTGGATGTGAATAAAGTCTTTTTCAACTAAAATAAGTGTGTTTAAAGTCATTTATGTGCCTGAAATTGGTCAAAATTGAAGCTTTTGTGTAAGCAAAACTCTGTAAAAATGGCAATTTTGGTCACTCTGATGGGTTAAAAAGTGGTTATTCAACATGAGGCACGATCTATTTGACATTTTGAATCATTTTTGGTATAGTCCGAAAAATTCATTTTCTGATGAAAAACGATGACTCCGGACCTGTCGAACGTCCCCAAAATGGTCCATATCGATGAACGATGAAATTTTAACATTTAATCTTTTGACTCCAAACGACTGTTGGATGTGAATTATGACTTTTTCAACTAAAATAAGTGTGTTTAAAGTCAATTATGTGCCTGAAATTGGTCAAAATTGAAACTTTTGAGTAAGCAAAACTCTGTAAAAATGGCAATTTTGGTCACTCTGAGGGGTTAAAAAGTGGTTATTCAACCTGAGGCACCATCACTTTGACATTTTGAATCATTTTTGGTACAGTCCAAAAAATTCATTTTCTGATGAAAAACGATGACTCCGGACCTGTCGAACGTCCCCAAAATGGTCCATATCGATGAAATTTTAACATTTAATCTTTTGACTCCAAACAACTGTTGGATGTGAATTAAGTCTTTTTCAACTAAAATAAGTGTGTTTAAAGTCATTTATGTGCCTAAAATTGGTCAAAATTGAAACTTTTGTGTAAGCAAAACTCTGTAAAAATGGCAATTTTGGTCTCTCTAAGGGGTTAAAAAGTGGTTATTCAACATGAGGCACCATCACTTTGACATTTTGAATCATTTTTGGTACAGTCCGAAAAATTAATTTTCTGATGAAAAACGATGACTCCGGACCTGTCGAACGTCCCCAAAATGGTCCATATCGATGACATTTTAACATTTAATCTTTTGACTCCAAACAACTGTTGGATGTGAATTATGACTTTTTCAACTAAAATAAGTGTGTTTAAAGTCATTTATGTGCCTGAAATTGGTCAAAATTGAAGCTTTTGAGTAAGCAAAACTCTGTAAAAATGGCAATTTTGGTCACTCTGAGGGGTTAAAAAATGGTTATTCAACATGAGGCACGATCAATTTGACATTTTGAATCATTTTTGGTATAGTCCGAAAATTTCATTTTCTGATGAAAAACGATGACTCCGGACCTGTCGAACGTCCCCAAAATGGTCCATATCGATGAAATTTTAACATTTAATCTTTTGACTCCAAACAAATGTTGGATGTGAATTAAGTCTTTTTCAACTAAAATAAGTGTGTTTAAAGTGATTTATGTGCCTGAAATTGGTCAAAATTGAAGCTTTTGTGTAAGCAAAACTCTGTAAAAATGGCAATTTTGGTCACTCTGAGGGGTTAAAAAGTGGTTATTCAACATGAGGCACGATCTATTTGACATTTTGAATCATTTTTGGTATAGTCCGAAAAATTCATTTTCTGATGAAAAACGATGACTCCGGACCTGTCGAACGTCCCCAAAATGGTCCATATCGATGAAATTTTAACATTTAATCTTTTGACTCCAAACGACTGTTGGATGTGAATTATGACTTTTTCAACTAAAATAAGTGTGTTTAAAGTCATTTATGTGCCTGAAATTGGTCAAAATTGAAGCTTTTGAGTAAGCAAAACTCTGTAAAAATGGCAATTTTGGTCACTCTGAGGGGTTAAAAAATGGTTATTCAACATGAGGCACGATCAATTTGACATTTTGAATCATTTTTGGTATAGTCCGAAAATTTCATTTTCTGATGAAAAACGATGACTCCGGACCTGTCGAACGTCCCCAAAATGGTCCATATCGATGAAATTTTAACATTTAATCTTTTGACTCCAAACAACTGTTGGATGTGAATTAAGTCTTTTTCAACTAAAATAAGTGTGTTTAAAGTCATTTATGTGCCTGAAATTGGTCAAAATTGAAACTTTTGTGTAAGCAAAACTCTGTAAAAATGGCAATTTTGGTCTCTCTAAGGGGTTAAAAAGTGGTTATTCAACATGACGCACCATCACTTTGACATTTTGAATCATTTTTGGTACAGTCCGAAAAATTAATTTTCTGATGAAAAACGATGACTCCGGACCTGTCGAACGTCCCCAAAATGGTCCATATCGATGACATTTTAACATTTAATCTTTTGACTCCAAACAACTGTTGGATGTGAATTATGACTTTTTCAACTAAAATAAGTGTGTTTAAAGTCATTTATGTGCCTGAAATTGGTCAAAATTGAAGCTTTTGAGTAAGCAAAACTCTGTAAAAATGGCAATTTTGGTCACTCTGAGGGGTAAAAAATGGTTATTCAACATGAGGCACGATCAATTTGACATTTTGAATCATTTTTGGTATAGTCCGAAAATTTCATTTTCTGATGAAAAACGATGACTCCGGACCTGTCGAACGTCCCCAAAATGGTCCATATCGATGAAATTTTAACATTTAATCTTTTGACTCCAAACAAATGTTGGATGTGAATTAAGTCTTTTTCAACTAAAATAAGTGTGTTTAAAGTGATTTATGTGCCTGAAATTGGTCAAAATTGAAGCTTTTGTGTAAGCAAAACTCTGTAAAAATGGCAATTTTGGTCACTCTGAGGGGTTAAAAAGTGGTTATTCAACATGAGGCACGATCTATTTGACATTTTGAATCATTTTTGGTACAGTCTGAAAAATTCATTTTCTGATGAAAAACGATGACTCCGGACCTGTCGAACGTCCCCAAACTGGTCCATATCGATGAAATTTTAACATTTAATCTTTTGACTCCAAACAAATGTTGGATGTGAATTATGACTTTTTCAAATAAAATAAGTGTGTTTAAAGTCATTTATGTGCCTGAAATTGGTCAAAATTTAAGCTTTTGAGTAAGCAAAACTCTGTAAAAATGGCAATTTTGGTCACTCTGAGGGGTTAAAAAGTGGTTATTCAACATGAGGCACGATCAATTTGACATTTTGAATCATTTTTGGTATAGTCCGAAAAATTCATTTTCTGATGAAAAACGATGACTCCGGACCTGTCGAACGTCCCCAAAATGGTCCATATCGATGAAGTTTTAACATTTAATCTTTTGACTCCAAACGACTGTTGGATGTGAATTAAGTCTTTTTCAACTAAAATAAGTGTGTTTAAAGTAATTTATGTGCCTGAAATTGGTCAAAATTGAAGCTTTTGTGTAAGCAAAACTCTGTAAAAATGGCAATTTTGGTCACTCTGAGGGGTTAAAAAGTGGTTATTCAACATGAGGCACGATCCATTTGACATTTTGAATCATTTTTGGTATAGTCCGAAAAATTCATTTTCTGATGAAAAACGATGACTCCGGACCTGTCGAACGTCCCCAAAATGGTCCATATCGTTGAAATTTTAACATTTAATCTTTTGACTCCAAATGACTGTTGGATGTGAATTATGACTTTTTCAACTAAAATAAGTGTGTTTAAAGTCATTTATGTGCCTGAAAATGGTCAAAATTTAAGCTTTTGTGTAAGCAAAACTCTGTAAAAATGGCAATTTTGGTCACTCTGAGGGGTTAAAAAGTGGTTATTCAACATGAGGCACGATCCATTTGACATTTTGAATCATTTTTGGTACAGTCCGAAAAATTAATTTTTTGATGAAAAACGATGACTCCGGACCTGTCGAACATCCCCAAAATGGTCCATATCGATGAAATTTTAACATTTAATCTTTTGACTCCAAACGACTGTTGGATGTGAATTAAGTCTTTTTCAACTGAAATAAGTGTGTTTAAAGTAATTTATGTGCCTGAAATTGGTCAAAATTTAAGCTTTTGTGTAAGCAAAACTCTGTAAAAAAGGCAATTTTGGTCACTCTGAGGGGTTAAAAAGTGGTTATTCAACCTGAGGCATCATCACTTTGACATTTTGAATCATTTTTTGGTACAGTCCGAAAAATTCATTTTCTGATGAAAAACGATGACTCCGGACCTGTCGAATGTCCCCAAAATGGTCCATATCGATGAAATTTTAACATTTAATCTTTTGACTCCAAACAACTGTTGGATGTGAATAAAGTCTTTTTCAACTAAAATAAGTGTGTTTAAAGTCATTTATGTGCCTGAAATTGGTCAAAATTGAAGCTTTTGTGTAAGCAAAACTCTGTAAAAATGGCAATTTTGGTCACTCTGATGGGTTAAAAAGTGGTTATTCAACATGAGGCACGATCTATTTGACATTTTGAATCATTTTTGGTATAGTCCGAAAAATTCATTTTCTGATGAAAAACGATGACTCCGGACCTGTCGAACGTCCCCAAAATGGTCCATATCGATGAACGATGAAATTTTAACATTTAATCTTTTGACTCCAAACGACTGTTGGATGTGAATTATGACTTTTTCAACTAAAATAAGTGTGTTTAAAGTCAATTATGTGCCTGAAATTGGTCAAAATTGAAACTTTTGAGTAAGCAAAACTCTGTAAAAATGGCAATTTTGGTCACTCTGAGGGGTTAAAAAGTGGTTATTCAACCTGAGGCACCATCACTTTGACATTTTGAATCATTTTTGGTACAGTCCGAAAAATTCATTTTCTGATGAAAAACGATGACTCCGGACCTGTCGAACGTCCCCAAAATGGTCCATATCGATGAAATTTTAACATTTAATCTTTTGACTCCAAACAACTGTTGGATGTGAATTAAGTCTTTTTCAACTAAAATAAGTGTGTTTAAAGTCATTTATGTGCCTGAAATTGGTCAAAATTGAAACTTTTGTGTAAGCAAAACTCTGTAAAAATGGCAATTTTGGTCTCTCTAAGGGGTTAAAAAGTGGTTATTCAACATGAGGCACCATCACTTTGACATTTTGAATCATTTTTGGTACAGTCCGAAAAATTAATTTTCTGATGAAAAACGATGACTCCGGACCTGTCGAACGTCCCCAAAATGGTCCATATCGATGACATTTTAACATTTAATCTTTTGACTCCAAACAACTGTTGGATGTGAATTATGACTTTTTCAACTAAAATAAGTGTGTTTAAAGTCATTTATGTGCCTGAAATTGGTCAAAATTGAAGCTTTTGAGTAAGCAAAACTCTGTAAAAATGGCAATTTTGGTCACTCTGAGGGGTTAAAAAATGGTTATTCAACATGAGGCACGATCAATTTGACATTTTGAATCATTTTTGGTATAGTCCGAAAATTTCATTTTCTGATGAAAAACGATGACTCCGGACCTGTCGAACGTCCCCAAAATGGTCCATATCGATGAAATTTTAACATTTAATCTTTTGACTCCAAACAAATGTTGGATGTGAATTTAGTCTTTTTCAACTAAAATAAGTGTGTTTAAAGTGATTTATGTGCCTGAAATTGGTCAAAATTGAAGCTTTTGTGTAAGCAAAACTCTGTAAAAATGGCAATTTTGGTCACTCTGAGGGGTTAAAAAGTGGTTATTCAACATGAGGCACGATCTATTTGACATTTTGAATCATTTTTGGTATAGTCCGAAAAATTCATTTTCTGATGAAAAACGATGACTCCGGACCTGTCGAACGTCCCCAAAATGGTCCATATCGATGAAATTTTAACATTTAATCTTTTGACTCCAAACGACTGTTGGATGTGAATTATGACTTTTTCAACTAAAATAAGTGTGTTTAAAGGCATTTATGTGCCTGAAATTGGTCAAAATTGAAGCTTTTGTGTAAGCAAACCTCTGTAAAAATGGCAATTTTGGTCACTCTGAGCGGTTAAAAAGTGGTTGTTCAACATGAGGCACGATCCATTTGACATTTTGAATCATTTTTGGTACAGTCCGAAAAATTCATTTTCTGATGAAAAACGATGACTCCGGACCTGTCGAACTTACCCAAAATGGTCCATATCGATGAAATTTTAACATTTAATCTTTTGACTCCAAACGACTGTTGGATGTGAATTATGACTTTTTCAAATAAAATAAGTGTGTTTAAAGTCATTTATGTGCCTGAAATTGGTCAAAATTTAAGCTTTTGAGTAAGCAAAACTCTGTAAAAATGGCAATTTTGGTCACTCTGAGGGGTTAAAAAGTAGTTATTCAACATGAGGCACGATCAATTTGACATTTTGAATCATTTTTGGTATAGTCCGAAAAATTCATTTTCTGATGAAAAACGATGACTCCGGACCTGTCGAACGTCCCCAAAATGGTCCATATCGATGAAGTTTTAACATTTAATCTTTTGACTCCAAACGACTATTGGATGTGAATTATGACTTTTTCAACTAAAATAAGTGTGTTTAAAGTCATTTATGTGCCTGAAAATGGTCAAAATTGAAGCTTTTGTGTAAGCAAAACTCTGTAAAAATGGCAATTTTGGTCACTCTGAGGGGTTAAAAAGTGGTTATTCAACATGAGGCACGATCAATTTGACATTTTGAATCATTTTTGGTATAGTCCGAAAAATTCATTTTCTGATGAAAAACGATGACTCCGGACCTGTCGAACGTCCCCAAAATGGTCCATATCGATGAAGTTTTAACATTTAATCTTTTGACTCCAAACGACTGTTGGATGTGAATTAAGTCTTTTTCAACTAAAATAAGTGTGTTTAAAGTAATTTATGTGCCTGAAATTGGTCAAAATTGAAGCTTTTGTGTAAGCAAAACTCTGTAAAAATGGCAATTTTGGTCACTCTGAGGGGTTAAAAAGTGGTTATTCAACATGAGGCACGATCCATTTGACATTTTGAATCATTTTTGGTATAGTCCGAAAAATTCATTTTCTGATGAAAAACGATGACTCCGGACCTGTCGAACGTCCCCAAAATGGTCCATATCGTTGAAATCTTAACATTTAATCTTTTGACTCCAAATGACTGTTGGATGTGAATTATGACTTTTTCAACTAAAATAAGTGTGTTTAAAGTCATTTATGTGCCTGAAAATGGTCAAAATTTAAGCTTTTGTGTAAGCAAAACTCTGTAAAAATGGCAATTTTGGTCACTCTGAGGGGTTAAAAAGTGGTTATTCAACATGAGGCACGATCCATTTGACATTTTGAATCATTTTTGGTACAGTCCGAAAAATTAATTTTTTGATGAAAAACGATGACTCCGGACCTGTCGAACATCCCCAAAATGGTCCATATCGATGAAATTTTAACATTTAATCTTTTGACTCCAAACGACTGTTGGATGTGAATTAAGTCTTTTTCAACTAAAATAAGTGTGTTTAAAGTAATTTATGTGCCTGAAATTGGTCAAAATTTAAGCTTTTGTGTAAGCAAAACTCTGTAAAAAAGGCAATTTTGGTCACTCTGAGGGGTTAAAAAGTGGTTATTCAACCTGAGGCACCATCACTTTGACATTTTGAATCATTTTTTGGTACAGTCCGAAAAATTCATTTTCTGATGAAAAACGATGACTCCGGACCTGTCGAATGTCCCCAAAATGGTCCATATCGATGAAATTTTAACATTTAATCTTTTGACTCCAAACAACTGTTGGATGTGAATAAAGTCTTTTTCAACTAAAATAAGTGTGTTTAAAGTCATTTATGTGCCTGAAATTGGTCAAAATTGAAGCTTTTGTGTAAGCAAAACTCTGTAAAAATGGCAATTTTGGTCACTCTGATGGGTTAAAAAGTGGTTATTCAACATGAGGCACGATCTATTTGACATTTTGAATCATTTTTGGTATAGTCCGAAAAATTCATTTTCTGATGAAAAACGATGACTCCGGACCTGTCGAACGTCCCCAAAATGGTCCATATCGATGAACGATGAAATTTTAACATTTAATCTTTTGACTCCAAACGACTGTTGGATGTGAATTATGACTTTTTCAACTAAAATAAGTGTGTTTAAAGTCAATTATGTGCCTGAAATTGGTCAAAATTGAAACTTTTGAGTAAGCAAAACTCTGTAAAAATGGCAATTTTGGTCACTCTGAGGGGTTAAAAAGTGGTTATTCAACCTGAGGCACCATCACTTTGACATTTTGAATCATTTTTGGTACAGTCCAAAAAATTCATTTTCTGATGAAAAACGATGACTCCGGACCTGTCGAACGTCCCCAAAATGGTCCATATCGATGAAATTTTAACATTTAATCTTTTGACTCCAAACAACTGTTGGATGTGAATTAAGTCTTTTTCAACTAAAATAAGTGTGTTTAAAGTCATTTATGTGCCTAAAATTGGTCAAAATTGAAACTTTTGTGTAAGCAAAACTCTGTAAAAATGGCAATTTTGGTCTCTCTAAGGGGTTAAAAAGTGGTTATTCAACATGAGGCACCATCACTTTGACATTTTGAATCATTTTTGGTACAGTCCGAAAAATTAATTTTCTGATGAAAAACGATGACTCCGGACCTGTCGAACGTCCCCAAAATGGTCCATATCGATGACATTTTAACATTTAATCTTTTGACTCCAAACAACTGTTGGATGTGAATTATGACTTTTTCAACTAAAATAAGTGTGTTTAAAGTCATTTATGTGCCTGAAATTGGTCAAAATTGAAGCTTTTGAGTAAGCAAAACTCTGTAAAAATGGCAATTTTGGTCACTCTGAGGGGTTAAAAAATGGTTATTCAACATGAGGCACGATCAATTTGACATTTTGAATCATTTTTGGTATAGTCCGAAAATTTCATTTTCTGATGAAAAACGATGACTCCGGACCTGTCGAACGTCCCCAAAATGGTCCATATCGATGAAATTTTAACATTTAATCTTTTGACTCCAAACAAATGTTGGATGTGAATTAAGTCTTTTTCAACTAAAATAAGTGTGTTTAAAGTGATTTATGTGCCTGAAATTGGTCAAAATTGAAGCTTTTGTGTAAGCAAAACTCTGTAAAAATGGCAATTTTGGTCACTCTGAGGGGTTAAAAAGTGGTTATTCAACATGAGGCACGATCTATTTGACATTTTGAATCATTTTTGGTATAGTCCGAAAAATTCATTTTCTGATGAAAAACGATGACTCCGGACCTGTCGAACGTCCCCAAAATGGTCCATATCGATGAAATTTTAACATTTAATCTTTTGACTCCAAACGACTGTTGGATGTGAATTATGACTTTTTCAACTAAAATAAGTGTGTTTAAAGTCATTTATGTGCCTGAAATTGGTCAAAATTGAAGCTTTTGAGTAAGCAAAACTCTGTAAAAATGGCAATTTTGGTCACTCTGAGGGGTTAAAAAATGGTTATTCAACATGAGGCACGATCAATTTGACATTTTGAATCATTTTTGGTATAGTCCGAAAATTTCATTTTCTGATGAAAAACGATGACTCCGGACCTGTCGAACGTCCCCAAAATGGTCCATATCGATGACATTTTAACATTTAATCTTTTGACTCCAAACAACTGTTGGATGTGAATTATGACTTTTTCAACTAAAATAAGTGTGTTTAAAGTCATTTATGTGCCTGAAATTGGTCAAAATTGAAGCTTTTGAGTAAGCAAAACTCTGTAAAAATGGATATTTTGGTCACTCTGAGGGGTTAAAAAATGGTTATTCAACATGAGGCACGATCAATTTGACATTTTGAATCATTTTTGGTATAGTCCGAAAATTTCATTTTCTGATGAAAAACGATGACTCCGGACCTGTCGAACGTCCCCAAAATGGTCCATATCGATGAAATTTTAACATTTAATCTTTTGACTCCAAACAAATGTTGGATGTGAATTAAGTCTTTTTCAACTAAAATAAGTGTGTTTAAAGTGATTTATGTGCCTGAAATTGGTCAAAATTGAAGCTTTTGTGTAAGCAAAACTCTGTAAAAATGGCAATTTTGGTCACTCTGAGGGGTTAAAAAGTGGTTATTCAACATGAGGCAGGATCTATTTGACATTTTGAATCATTTTTGGTATAGTCCGAAAAATTCATTTTCTGATGAAAAACGATGACTCCGGACCTGTCGACCGTCCCCAAAATGGTCCATATCGATGAAATTTTAACATTTAATCTTTTGACTCCAAACGACTGTTGGATGTGAATTATGACTTTTTCAACTAAAATAAGTGTGTTTAAAGTCATTTATGTGCCTGAAATTGGTCAAAATTGAAACTTTTGAGTAAGCAAAACTCTGTAAAAATGGCAATTTTGGTCACTCTGAGGGGTTAAAAAGTGGTTATTCAACCTGAGGCACCATCACTTTGACATTTTGAATCATTTTTGGTACAGTCCGAAAAATTCATTTTCTGATGAAAAACGATGACTCCGGACCTGTCGAACGTCCCCAAAATGGTCCATATCGATGAAATTTTAACATTTAATCTTTTGACTCCAAACAACTGTTGGATGTGAATTAAGTCTTTTTCAACTAAAATAAGTGTGTTTAAAGTCATTTATGTGCCTGAAATTGGTCAAAATTGAAACTTTTGTGTAAGCAAAACTCTGTAAAAATGGCAATTTTGGTCTCTCTAAGGGGTTAAAAAGTGGTTATTCAACATGAGGCACCATCACTTTGACATTTTGAATCATTTTTGGTACAGTCCGAAAAATTAATTTTCTGATGAAAAACGATGACTCCGGACCTGTCGAACGTCCCCAAAATGGTCCATATCGATGACATTTTAACATTTAATCTTTTGACTCCAAACAACTGTTGGATGTGAATTATGACTTTTTCAACTAAAATAAGTGTGTTTAAAGTCATTTATGTGCCTGAAATTGGTCAAAATTGAAGCTTTTGAGTAAGCAAAACTCTGTAAAAATGGCAATTTTGGTCACTCTGAGGGGTTAAAAAATGGTTATTCAACATGAGGCACGATCAATTTGACATTTTGAATCATTTTTGGTATAGTCCGAAAATGTCATTTTCTGATGAAAAACGATGACTCCGGACCTGTCGAACGTCCCCAAAATGGTCCATATCGATGAAATTTTAACATTTAATCTTTTGACTCCAAACAAATGTTGGATGTGAATTAAGTCTTTTTCAACTAAAATAAGTGTGTTTAAAGTGATTTATGTGCCTGAAATTGGTCAAAATTGAAGCTTTTGTGTAAGCAAAACTCTGTAAAAATGGCAATTTTGGTCACTCTGAGGGGTTAAAAAGTGGTTATTCAACATGAGGCACGATCTATTTGACATTCTGAATCATTTTTGGTATAGTCCGAAAAATTCATTTTCTGATGAAAAACGATGACTCCGGACCTGTCGAACGTCCCCAAAATGGTCCATATCGATGAAATTTTAACATTTAATCTTTTGACTCCAAACGACTGTTGGATGTGAATTATGACTTTTTCAACTAAAATAAGTGTGTTTAAAGTCATTTATGTGCCTGAAATTGGTCAAAATTGAAGCTTTTGAGTAAGCAAAACTCTGTAAAAATGGCAATTTTGGTCACTCTGAGGGGTTAAAAAATGGTTATTCAACATGAGGCACGATCAATTTGACATTTTGAATCATTTTTGGTATAGTCCGAAAATTTCATTTTCTGATGAAAAACGATGACTCCGGACCTGTCGAACGTCCCCAAAATGGTCCATATCGATGAAATTTTAACATTTAATCTTTTGACTCCAAACAACTGTTGGATGTGAATTAAGTCTTTTTCAACTAAAATAAGTGTGTTTAAAGTCATTTATGTGCCTGAAATTGGTCAAAATTGAAACTTTTGTGTAAGCAAAACTCTGTAAAAATGGCAATTTTGGTCTCTCTAAGGGGTTAAAAAGTGGTTATTCAACATGACGCACCATCACTTTGACATTTTGAATCATTTTTGGTACAGTCCGAAAAATTAATTTTCTGATGAAAAACGATGACTCCGGACCTGTCGAACGTCCCCAAAATGGTCCATATCGATGACATTTTAACATTTAATCTTTTGACTCCAAACAACTGTTGGATGTGAATTATGACTTTTTCAACTAAAATAAGTGTGTTTAAAGTCATTTATGTGCCTGAAATTGGTCAAAATTGAAGCTTTTGAGTAAGCAAAACTCTGTAAAAATGGCAATTTTGGTCACTCTGAGGGGTAAAAAATGGTTATTCAACATGAGGCACGATCAATTTGACATTTTGAATCATTTTTGGTATAGTCCGAAAATTTCATTTTCTGATGAAAAACGATGACTCCGGACCTGTCGAACGTCCCCAAAATGGTCCATATCGATGAAATTTTAACATTTAATCTTTTGACTCCAAACAAATGTTGGATGTGAATTAAGTCTTTTTCAACTAAAATAAGTGTGTTTAAAGTGATTTATGTGCCTGAAATTGGTCAAAATTGAAGCTTTTGTGTAAGCAAAACTCTGTAAAAATGGCAATTTTGGTCACTCTGAGGGGTTAAAAAGTGGTTATTCAACATGAGGCACGATCTATTTGACATTTTGAATCATTTTTGGTACAGTCTGAAAAATTCATTTTCTGATGAAAAACGATGACTCCGGACCTGTCGAACGTCCCCAAACTGGTCCATATCGATGAAATTTTAACATTTAATCTTTTGACTCCAAACAAATGTTGGATGTGAATTATGACTTTTTCAAATAAAATAAGTGTGTTTAAAGTCATTTATGTGCCTGAAATTGGTCAAAATTTAAGCTTTTGAGTAAGCAAAACTCTGTAAAAATGGCAATTTTGGTCACTCTGAGGGGTTAAAAAGTGGTTATTCAACATGAGGCACGATCAATTTGACATTTTGAATCATTTTTGGTATAGTCCGAAAAATTCATTTTCTGATGAAAAACGATGACTCCGGACCTGTCGAACGTCCCCAAAATGGTCCATATCGATGAAGTTTTAACATTTAATCTTTTGACTCCAAACGACTGTTGGATGTGAATTAAGTCTTTTTCAACTAAAATAAGTGTGTTTAAAGTAATTTATGTGCCTGAAATTGGTCAAAATTGAAGCTTTTGTGTAAGCAAAACTCTGTAAAAATGGCAATTTTGGTCACTCTGAGGGGTTAAAAAGTGGTTATTCAACATGAGGCACGATCCATTTGACATTTTGAATCATTTTTGGTATAGTCCGAAAAATTCATTTTCTGATGAAAAACGATGACTCCGGACCTGTCGAACGTCCCCAAAATGGTCCATATCGTTGAAATTTTAACATTTAATCTTTTGACTCCAAATGACTGTTGGATGTGAATTATGACTTTTTCAACTAAAATAAGTGTGTTTAAAGTCATTTATGTGCCTGAAAATGGTCAAAATTTAAGCTTTTGTGTAAGCAAAACTCTGTAAAAATGGCAATTTTGGTCACTCTGAGGGGTTAAAAAGTGGTTATTCAACATGAGGCACGATCCATTTGACATTTTGAATCATTTTTGGTACAGTCCGAAAAATTAATTTTTTGATGAAAAACGATGACTCCGGACCTGTCGAACATCCCCAAAATGGTCCATATCGATGAAATTTTAACATTTAATCTTTTGACTCCAAACGACTGTTGGATGTGAATTAAGTCTTTTTCAACTGAAATAAGTGTGTTTAAAGTAATTTATGTGCCTGAAATTGGTCAAAATTTAAGCTTTTGTGTAAGCAAAACTCTGTAAAAAAGGCAATTTTGGTCACTCTGAGGGGTTAAAAAGTGGTTATTCAACCTGAGGCACCATCACTTTGACATTTTGAATCATTTTTTGGTACAGTCCGAAAAATTCATTTTCTGATGAAAAACGATGACTCCGGACCTGTCGAACGTCCCCAAAATGGTCCATATCGATGAAATTTTAACATTTAATCTTTTGACTCCAAACAACTGTTGGATGTGAATTAAGCCTTTTTCAACTAAAATAAGTGTGTTTAAAGTCATTTATGTGCCTGAAATTGGTCAAAATTGAAACTTTTGTGTAAGCAAAACTCTGTAAAAATGGCAATTTTGGTCTCTCTAAGGGGTTAAAAAGTGGTTATTCAACATGAGGCACCATCACTTTGACATTTTGAATCATTTTTGGTACAGTCCGAAAAATTAATTTTCTGATGAAAAACGATGACTCCGGACCTGTCGAACGTCCCCAAAATGGTCCATATCGATGACATTTTAACATTTAATCTTTTGACTCCAAACAACTGTTGGATGTGAATTATGACTTTTTCAACTAAAATAAGTGTGTTTAAAGTCATTTATGTGCCTGAAATTGGTCAAAATTGAAGCTTTTGAGTAAGCAAAACTCTGTAAAAATGGCAATTTTGGTCACTCTGAGGGGTTAAAAAATGGTTATTCAACATGAGGCACGATCAATTTGACATTTTGAATCATTTTTGGTATAGTCCGAAAATGTCATTTTCTGATGAAAAACGATGACTCCGGACCTGTCGAACGTCCCCAAAATGGTCCATATCGATGAAATTTTAACATTTAATCTTTTGACTCCAAACAAATGTTGGATGTGAATTAAGTCTTTTTCAACTAAAATAAGTGTGTTTAAAGTGATTTATGTGCCTGAAATTGGTCAAAATTGAAGCTTTTGTGTAAGCAAAACTCTGTAAAAATGGCAATTTTGGTCACTCTGAGGGGTTAAAAAGTGGTTATTCAACATGAGGCACGATCTATTTGACATTCTGAATCATTTTTGGTATAGTCCGAAAAATTCATTTTCTGATGAAAAACGATGACTCCGGACCTGTCGAACGTCCCCAAAATGGTCCATATCGATGAAATTTTAACATTTAATCTTTTGACTCCAAACGACTGTTGGATGTGAATTATGACTTTTTCAACTAAAATAAGTGTGTTTAAAGTCATTTATGTGCCTGAAATTGGTCAAAATTGAAGCTTTTGAGTAAGCAAAACTCTGTAAAAATGGCAATTTTGGTCACTCTGAGGGGTTAAAAAATGGTTATTCAACATGAGGCACGATCAATTTGACATTTTGAATCATTTTTGGTATAGTCCGAAAATTTCATTTTCTGATGAAAAACGATGACTCCGGACCTGTCGAACGTCCCCAAAATGGTCCATATCGATGAAATTTTAACATTTAATCTTTTGACTCCAAACAACTGTTGGATGTGAATTAAGTCTTTTTCAACTAAAATAAGTGTGTTTAAAGTCATTTATGTGCCTGAAATTGGTCAAAATTGAAACTTTTGTGTAAGCAAAACTCTGTAAAAATGGCAATTTTGGTCTCTCTAAGGGGTTAAAAAGTGGTTATTCAACATGACGCACCATCACTTTGACATTTTGAATCATTTTTGGTACAGTCCGAAAAATTAATTTTCTGATGAAAAACGATGACTCCGGACCTGTCGAACGTCCCCAAAATGGTCCATATCGATGACATTTTAACATTTAATCTTTTGACTCCAAACAACTGTTGGATGTGAATTATGACTTTTTCAACTAAAATAAGTGTGTTTAAAGTCATTTATGTGCCTGAAATTGGTCAAAATTGAAGCTTTTGAGTAAGCAAAACTCTGTAAAAATGGCAATTTTGGTCACTCTGAGGGGTAAAAAATGGTTATTCAACATGAGGCACGATCAATTTGACATTTTGAATCATTTTTGGTATAGTCCGAAAATTTCATTTTCTGATGAAAAACGATGACTCCGGACCTGTCGAACGTCCCCAAAATGGTCCATATCGATGAAATTTTAACATTTAATCTTTTGACTCCAAACAAATGTTGGATGTGAATTAAGTCTTTTTCAACTAAAATAAGTGTGTTTAAAGTGATTTATGTGCCTGAAATTGGTCAAAATTGAAGCTTTTGTGTAAGCAAAACTCTGTAAAAATGGCAATTTTGGTCACTCTGAGGGGTTAAAAAGTGGTTATTCAACATGAGGCACGATCTATTTGACATTTTGAATCATTTTTGGTACAGTCTGAAAAATTCATTTTCTGATGAAAAACGATGACTCCGGACCTGTCGAACGTCCCCAAACTGGTCCATATCGATGAAATTTTAACATTTAATCTTTTGACTCCAAACAAATGTTGGATGTGAATTATGACTTTTTCAAATAAAATAAGTGTGTTTAAAGTCATTTATGTGCCTGAAATTGGTCAAAATTTAAGCTTTTGAGTAAGCAAAACTCTGTAAAAATGGCAATTTTGGTCACTCTGAGGGGTTAAAAAGTGGTTATTCAACATGAGGCACGATCAATTTGACATTTTGAATCATTTTTGGTATAGTCCGAAAAATTCATTTTCTGATGAAAAACGATGACTCCGGACCTGTCGAACGTCCCCAAAATGGTCCATATCGATGAAGTTTTAACATTTAATCTTTTGACTCCAAACGACTGTTGGATGTGAATTAAGTCTTTTTCAACTAAAATAAGTGTGTTTAAAGTAATTTATGTGCCTGAAATTGGTCAAAATTGAAGCTTTTGTGTAAGCAAAACTCTGTAAAAATGGCAATTTTGGTCACTCTGAGGGGTTAAAAAGTGGTTATTCAACATGAGGCACGATCCATTTGACATTTTGAATCATTTTTGGTATAGTCCGAAAAATTCATTTTCTGATGAAAAACGATGACTCCGGACCTGTCGAACGTCCCCAAAATGGTCCATATCGTTGAAATTTTAACATTTAATCTTTTGACTCCAAATGACTGTTGGATGTGAATTATGACTTTTTCAACTAAAATAAGTGTGTTTAAAGTCATTTATGTGCCTGAAAATGGTCAAAATTTAAGCTTTTGTGTAAGCAAAACTCTGTAAAAATGGCAATTTTGGTCACTCTGAGGGGTTAAAAAGTGGTTATTCAACATGAGGCACGATCCATTTGACATTTTGAATCATTTTTGGTACAGTCCGAAAAATTAATTTTTTGATGAAAAACGATGACTCCGGACCTGTCGAACATCCCCAAAATGGTCCATATCGATGAAATTTTAACATTTAATCTTTTGACTCCAAACGACTGTTGGATGTGAATTAAGTCTTTTTCAACTGAAATAAGTGTGTTTAAAGTAATTTATGTGCCTGAAATTGGTCAAAATTTAAGCTTTTGTGTAAGCAAAACTCTGTAAAAAAGGCAATTTTGGTCACTCTGAGGGGTTAAAAAGTGGTTATTCAACCTGAGGCACCATCACTTTGACATTTTGAATCATTTTTTGGTACAGTCCGAAAAATTCATTTTCTGATGAAAAACGATGACTCCGGACCTGTCGAATGTCCCCAAAATGGTCCATATCGATGAAATTTTAACATTTAATCTTTTGACTCCAAACAACTGTTGGATGTGAATAAAGTCTTTTTCAACTAAAATAAGTGTGTTTAAAGTCATTTATGTGCCTGAAATTGGTCAAAATTGAACTTTTGTGTAAGCAAAACTCTGTAAAAATGGCAATTTTGGTCACTCTGATGGGTTAAAAAGTGGTTATTCAACATGAGGCACGATCTATTTGACATTTTGAATCATTTTTGGTATAGTCCGAAAAATTCATTTTCTGATGAAAAACGATGACTCCGGACCTGTCGAACGTCCCCAAAATGGTCCATATCGATGAACGATGAAATTTTAACATTTAATCTTTTGACTCCAAACGACTGTTGGATGTGAATTATGACTTTTTCAACTAAAATAAGTGTGTTTAAAGTCAATTATGTGCCTGAAATTGGTCAAAATTGAAACTTTTGAGTAAGCAAAACTCTGTAAAAATGGCAATTTTGGTCACTCTGAGGGGTTAAAAAGTGGTTATTCAACCTGAGGCACCATCACTTTGACATTTTGAATCATTTTTGGTACAGTCCGAAAAATTCATTTTCTGATGAAAAACGATGACTCCGGACCTGTCGAACGTCCCCAAAATGGTCCATATCGATGAAATTTTAACATTTAATCTTTTGACTCCAAACAACTGTTGGATGTGAATTAAGTCTTTTTCAACTAAAATAAGTGTGTTTAAAGTCATTTATGTGCCTGAAATTGGTCAAAATTGAAACTTTTGTGTAAGCAAAACTCTGTAAAAATGGCAATTTTGGTCTCTCTAAGGGGTTAAAAAGTGGTTATTCAACATGAGGCACCATCACTTTGACATTTTGAATCATTTTTGGTACAGTCCGAAAAATTAATTTTCTGATGAAAAACGATGACTCCGGACCTGTCGAACGTCCCCAAAATGGTCCATATCGATGACATTTTAACATTTAATCTTTTGACTCCAAACAACTGTTGGATGTGAATTATGACTTTTTCAACTAAAATAAGTGTGTTTAAAGTCATTTATGTGCCTGAAATTGGTCAAAATTGAAGCTTTTGAGTAAGCAAAACTCTGTAAAAATTGCAATTTTGGTCACTTTGAGGGGTTAAAAAATGGTTATTCAACATGAGGCACGATCAATTTGACATTTTGAATCATTTTTGGTATAGTCCGAAAATTTCATTTTCTGATGAAAAACGATGACTCCGGACCTGTCGAACGTCCCCAAAATGGTCCATATCGATGAAATTTTAACATTTAATCTTTTGACTCCAAACAAATGTTGGATGTGAATTAAGTCTTTTTCAACTAAAATAAGTGTGTTTAAAGTGATTTATGTGCCTGAAATTGGTCAAAATTGAAGCTTTTGTGTAAGCAAAACTCTGTAAAAATGGCAATTTTGGTCACTCTGAGGGGTTAAAAAGTAGTTATTCAACATGAGGCACGATCTATTTGACATTTTGAATCATTTTTGGTATAGTCCGAAAAATTCATTTTCTGATGAAAAACGATGACTCCGGACCTGTCGAACGTCCCCAAAATGGTCCATATCGATGAAATTTTAACATTTAATCTTTTGACTCCAAACGACTGTTGGATGTGAATTATGACTTTTTCAACTAAAATAAGTGTGTTTAAAGTCATTTATGTGCCTGAAATTGGTCAAAATTGAAGCTTTTGAGTAAGCAAAACTCTGTAAAAATGGCAATTTTGGTCACTCTGAGGGGTTAAAAAATGGTTATTCAACATGAGGCACGATCAATTTGACATTTTGAATCATTTTTGGTATAGTCCGAAAATTTCATTTTCTGATGAAAAACGATGACTCCGGACCTGTCGAACGTCCCCAAAATGGTCCATATCGATGAAATTTTAACATTTAATCTTTTGACTCCAAACAACTGTTGGATGTGAATTAAGTCTTTTTCAACTAAAATAAGTGTGTTTAAAGTCATTTATGTGCCTGAAATTGGTCAAAATTGAAACTTTTGTGTAAGCAAAACTCTGTAAAAATGGCAATTTTGGTCTCTCTAAGGGGTTAAAAAGTGGTTATTCAACATGAGGCACCATCACTTTGACATTTTGAATCATTTTTGGTACAGTCCGAAAAATTAATTTTCTGATGAAAAACGATGACTCCGGACCTGTCGAACGTCCCCAAAATGGTCCATATCGATGACATTTTAACATTTAATCTTTTGACTCCAAACAACTGTTGGATGTGAATTATGACTTTTTCAACTAAAATAAGTGTGTTTAAAGTCATTTATGTGCCTGAAATTGGTCAAAATTGAAGCTTTTGAGTAAGCAAAACTCTGTAAAAATGGCAATTTTGGTCACTCTGAGGGGTTAAAAAATGGTTATTCAACATGAGGCACGATCAATTTGACATTTTGAATCATTTTTGGTATAGTCCGAAAATTTCATTTTCTGATGAAAAACGATGACTCCGGACCTGTCGAACGTCCCCAAAATGGTCCATATCGATGAAATTTTAACATTTAATCTTTTGACTCCAAACAAATGTTGGATGTGAATTAAGTCTTTTTCAACTAAAATAAGTGTGTTTAAAGTGATTTATGTGCCTGAAATTGGTCAAAATTGAAGCTTTTGTGTAAGCAAAACTCTGTAAAAATGGCAATTTTGGTCACTCTGAGGGGTTAAAAAGTGGTTATTCAACATGAGGCACGATCTATTTGACATTTTGAATCATTTTTGGTATAGTCCGAAAAATTCATTTTCTGATGAAAAACGATGACTCCGGACCTGTCGACCGTCCCCAAAATGGTCCATATCGATGAAATTTTAACATTTAATCTTTTGACTCCAAACGACTGTTGGATGTGAATTATGACTTTTTCAACTAAAATAAGTGTGTTTAAAGTCATTTATGTGCCTGAAATTGGTCAAAATTGAAACTTTTGAGTAAGCAAAACTCTGTAAAAATGGCAATTTTGGTCACTCTGAGGGGTTAAAAAGTGGTTATTCAACCTGAGGCACCATCACTTTGACATTTTGAATCATTTTTGGTACAGTCCGAAAAATTCATTTTCTGATGAAAAACGATGACTCCGGACCTGTCGAACGTCCCCAAAATGGTCCATATCGATGAAATTTTAACATTTAATCTTTTGACTCCAAACAACTGTTGGATGTGAATTAAGTCTTTTTCAACTAAAATAAGTGTGTTTAAAGTCATTTATGTGCCTGAAATTGGTCAAAATTGAAACTTTTGTGTAAGCAAAACTCTGTAAAAATGGCAATTTTGGTCTCTCTAAGGGGTTAAAAAGTGGTTATTCAACATGAGGCACCATCACTTTGACATTTTGAATCATTTTTGGTACAGTCCGAAAAATTAATTTTCTGATGAAAAACGATGACTCCGGACCTGTCGAACGTCCCCAAAATGGTCCATATCGATGAAATTTTAACATTTAATCTTTTGACTCCAAACAAATGTTGGATGTGAATTAAGTCTTTTTCAACTAAAATAAGTGTGTTTAAAGTGATTTATGTGCCTGAAATTGGTCAAAATTGAAGCTTTTGTGTAAGCAAAACTCTGTAAAAATGGCAATTTTGGTCACTCTGAGGGGTTAAAAAGTGGTTATTCAACATGAGGCACGATCTATTTGACATTTTGAATCATTTTTGGTATAGTCCGAAAAATTCATTTTCTGATGAAAAACGATGACTCCGGACCTGTCGAACGTCCCCAAAATGGTCCATATCGATGAAATTTTAACATTTAATCTTTTGACTCCAAACGACTGTTGGATGTGAATTATGACTTTTTCAACTAAAATAAGTGTGTTTAAAGTCATTTATGTGCCTGAAATTGGTCAAAATTGAAGCTTTTGAGTAAGCAAAACTCTGTAAAAATGGCAATTTTGGTCACTCTGAGGGGTTAAAAAATGGTTATTCAACATGAGGCACGATCAATTTGACATTTTGAATCATTTTTGGTATAGTCCGAAATTTTCATTTTCTGATGAAAAACGATGACTCCGGACCTGTCGAACGTCCCCAAAATGGTCCATATCGATGAAATTTTAACATTTAATCTTTTGACTCCAAACAACTGTTGGATGTGAATTAAGTCTTTTTCAACTAAAATAAGTGTGTTTAAAGTCATTTATGTGCCTGAAATTGGTCAAAATTGAAACTTTTGTGTAAGCAAAACTCTGTAAAAATGGCAATTTTGGTCTCTCTAAGGGGTTAAAAAGTGGTTATTCAACATGAGGCACCATCACTTTGACATTTTGAATCATTTTTGGTACAGTCCGAAAAATTAATTTTCTGATGAAAAACGATGACTCCGGACCTGTCGAACGTCCCCAAAATGGTCCATATCGATGACATTTTAACATTTAATCTTTTGACTCCAAACAACTGTTGGATGTGAATTATGACTTTTTCAACTAAAATAAGTGTGTTTAAAGTCATTTATGTGCCTGAAATTGGTCAAAATTGAAGCTTTTGAGTAAGCAAAACTCTGTAAAAATGGCAATTTTGGTCACTCTGAGGGGTTAAAAAATGGTTATTCAACATGTGGCACGATCAATTTGACATTTTGAATCATTTTTGGTATAGTCCGAAAATTTCATTTTCTGATGAAAAACGATGACTCCGGACCTGTCGAACATCCCCAAAATGGTCCATATCGATGAAATTTTAACATTTAATCTTTTGACTCCAAACAAATGTTGGATGTGAATTAAGTCTTTTTCAACTAAAATAAGTGTGTTTAAAGTGATTTATGTGCCTGAAATTGGTCAAAATTGAAGCTTTTGTGTAAGCAAAACTCTGTAAAAATGGCAATTTTGGTCACTCTGAGGGGTTAAAAAGTGGTTATTCAACATGAGGCACGATCTATTTGACATTTTGAATCATTTTTGGTATAGTCCGAAAAATTCATTTTCTGATGAAAAACGATGACTCCGGACCTGTCGAACGTCCCCAAAATGGTCCATATCAATGAAATTTTAACATTTAATCTTTTGACTCCAAACGACTGTTGGATGTGAATTATGACTTTTTCAACTAAAATAAGTGTGTTTAAAGTCATTTATGTGCCTGAAATTGGTCAAAATTGAAGCTTTTGTGTAAGCAAAACTCTGTAAAAATGGCAATTTTGGTCACTCTGAGGGGTTAAAAAATGGTTATTCAACATGAGGCACGATCAATTTGACATTTTGAATCATTTTTGGTATAGTCCGAAAATTTCATTTTCTGATGAAAAACGATGACTCCGGACCTGTCGAACGTCCCCAAAATGGTCCATATCGATGAAATTTTAACATTTAATCTTTTGACTCCAAACAACTGTTGGATGTGAATTAAGTCTTTTTCAACTAAAATAAGTGTGTTTAAAGTCATTTATGTGCCTGAAATTGGTCAAAATTGAAACTTTTGTGTAAGCAAAACTCTGTAAAAATGGCAATTTTGGTCTCTCTAAGGGGTTAAAAAGTGGTTATTCAACATGAGGCACCATCACTTTGACATTTTGAATCATTTTTGGTACAGTCCGAAAAATTAATTTTCTGATGAAAAACGATGACTCTGGACCTGTCGAACGTCCCCAAAATGGTCCATATCGATGACATTTTAACATTTAATCTTTTGACTCCAAACAACTGTTGGATGTGAATTATGACTTTTTCAACTAAAATAAGTGTGTTTAAAGTGATTTATGTGCCTGAAATTGGTCAAAATTGAAGCTTTTGAGTAAGCAAAACTCTGTAAAAATGGCAATTTTGGTCACTCTGAGGGGTTAAAAAGTGGTTATTCAACATGAGGCACGATCTATTTGACATTTTGAATCATTTTTGGTACAGTCTGAAAAATTCATTTTCTGATGAAAAACGATGACTCCGGACCTGTCGAACGTCCCCAAACTGGTCCATATCGATGAAATTTTAACATTTAATCTTTTGACTCCAAACAAATGTTGGATGTGAATTTAGTCTTTTTCAACTAAAATAAGTGTGTTTAAAGTGATTTATGTGCCTGAAATTGGTCAAAATTGAAGCTTTTGTGTAAGCAAAACTCTGTAAAAATGGCAATTTTGGTCACTCTGAGGGGTTAAAAAGTGGTTATTCAACATGAGGCACGATCTATTTGACATTTTGAATCATTTTTGGTATAGTCCGAAAAATTCATTTTCTGATGAAAAACGATGACTCCGGACCTGTCGAACGTCCCCAAAATGGTCCATATCGATGAAATTTTAACATTTAATCTTTTGACTCCAAACGACTGTTGGATGTGAATTATGACTTTTTCAACTAAAATAAGTGTGTTTAAAGGCATTTATGTGCCTGAAATTGGTCAAAATTGAAGCTTTTGTGTAAGCAAACCTCTGTAAAAATGGCAATTTTGGTCACTCTGAGCGGTTAAAAAGTGGTTGTTCAACATGAGGCACGATCCATTTGACATTTTGAATCATTTTTGGTACAGTCCGAAAAATTCATTTTCTGATGAAAAACGATGACTCCGGACCTGTCGAACGTACCCAAAATGGTCCATATCGATGAAATTTTAACATTTAATCTTTTGACTCCAAACGACTGTTGGATGTGAATTATGACTTTTTCAAATAAAATAAGTGTGTTTAAAGTCATTTATGTGCCTGAAATTGGTCAAAATTTAAGCTTTTGAGTAAGCAAAACTCTGTAAAAATTGCAATTTTGGTCACTCTGAGGGGTTAAAAAGTAGTTATTCAACATGAGGCACGATCAATTTGACATTTTGAATCATTTTTGGTATAGTCCGAAAAATTCATTTTCTGATGAAAAACGATGACTGCGGACCTGTCGAACGTCCCCAAAATGGTCCATATCGATGAAGTTTTAACATTTAATCTTTTGACTCCAAACGACTATTGGATGTGAATTATGACTTTTTCAACTAAAATAAGTGTGTTTAAAGTCATTTATGTGCCTGAAAATGGTCAAAATTGAAGCTTTTGTGTAAGCAAAACTCTGTAAAAATGGCAATTTTGGTCACTCTGAGGGGTTAAAAAGTGGTTATTCAACATGAGGCACGATCAATTTGACATTTTGAATCATTTTTGGTATAGTCCGAAAAATTCATTTTCTGATGAAAAACGATGACTCCGGACCTGTCGAACGTCCCCAAAATGGTCCATATCGATGAAGTTTTAACATTTAATCTTTTGACTCCAAACGACTGTTGGATGTGAATTAAGTCTTTTTCAACTAAAATAAGTGTGTTTAAAGTAATTTATGTGCCTGAAATTGGTCAAAATTGAAGCTTTTGTGTAAGCAAAACTCTGTAAAAATGGCAATTTTGGTCACTCTGAGGGGTTAAAAAGTGGTTATTCAACATGAGGCACGATCCATTTGACATTTTGAATCATTTTTGGTATAGTCCGAAAAATTCATTTTCTGATGAAAAACGATGACTCCGGACCTGTCGAACGTCCCCAAAATGGTCCATATCGTTGAAATTTTAACATTTAATCTTTTGACTCCAAATGAATGTTGGATGTGAATTATGACTTTTTCAACTAAAATAAGTGTGTTTAAAGTCATTTATGTGCCTGAAAATGGTCAAAATTTAAGCTTTTGTGTAAGCAAAACTCTGTAAAAATGGCAATTTTGGTCACTCTGAGGGGTTAAAAAGTGGTTATTCAACATGAGGCACGATCCATTTGACATTTTGAATCATTTTTGGTACAGTCCGAAAAATTAATTTTTTGATGAAAAACGATGACTCCGGACCTGTCGAACATCCCCAAAATGGTCCATATCGATGAAATTTTAACATTTAATCTTTTGACTCCAAACGACTGTTGGATGTGAATTAAGTCTTTTTCAACTAAAATAAGTGTGTTTAAAGTAATTTATGTGCCTGAAATTGGTCAAAATTTAAGCTTTTGTGTAAGCAAAACTCTGTAAAAAAGGCAATTTTGGTCACTCTGAGGGGTTAAAAAGTGGTTATTCAACCTGAGGCACCATCACTTTGACATTTTGAATCATTTTTTGGTACAGTCCGAAAAATTCATTTTCTGATGAAAAACGATGACTCCGGACCTGTCGAATGTCCCCAAAATGGTCCATATCGATGAAATTTTAACATTTAATCTTTTGACTCCAAACAACTGTTGGATGTGAATAAAGTCTTTTTCAACTAAAATAAGTGTGTTTAAAGTCATTTATGTGCCTGAAATTGGTCAAAATTGAAGCTTTTGTGTAAGCAAAACTCTGTAAAAATGGCAATTTTGGTCACTCTGATGGGTTAAAAAGTGGTTATTCAACATGAGGCACGATCTATTTGACATTTTGAATCATTTTTGGTATAGTCCGAAAAATTCATTTTCTGATGAAAAACGATGACTCCGGACCTGTCGAACGTCCCCAAAATGGTCCATATCGATGAACGATGAAATTTTAACATTTAATCTTTTGACTCCAAACGACTGTTGGATGTGAATTATGACTTTTTCAACTAAAATAAGTGTGTTTAAAGTCAATTATGTGCCTGAAATTGGTCAAAATTGAAACTTTTGAGTAAGCAAAACTCTGTAAAAATGGCAATTTTGGTCACTCTGAGGGGTTAAAAAGTGGTTATTCAACCTGAGGCACCATCACTTTGACATTTTGAATCATTTTTGGTACAGTCCGAAAAATTCATTTTCTGATGAAAAACGATGACTCCGGACCTGTCGAACGTCCCCAAAATGGTCCATATCGATGAAATTTTAACATTTAATCTTTTGACTCCAAACAACTGTTGGATGTGAATTAAGTCTTTTTCAACTAAAATAAGTGTGTTTAAAGTCATTTATGTGCCTGAAATTGGTCAAAATTGAAACTTTTGTGTAAGCAAAACTCTGTAAAAATGGCAATTTTGGTCTCTCTAAGGGGTTAAAAAGTGGTTATTCAACATGAGGCACCATCACTTTGACATTTTGAATCATTTTTGGTACAGTCCGAAAAATTAATTTTCTGATGAAAAACGATGACTCCGGACCTGTCGAACGTCCCCAAAATGGTCCATATCGATGACATTTTAACATTTAATCTTTTGACTCCAAACAACTGTTGGATGTGAATTATGACTTTTTCAACTAAAATAAGTGTGTTTAAAGTCATTTATGTGCCTGAAATTGGTCAAAATTGAAGCTTTTGAGTAAGCAAAACTCTGTAAAAATTGCAATTTTGGTCACTTTGAGGGGTTAAAAAATGGTTATTCAACATGAGGCACGATGAATTTGACATTTTGAATCATTTTTGGTATAGTCCGAAAATTTCATTTTCTGATGAAAAACGATGACTCCGGACCTGTCGAACGTCCCCAAAATGGTCCATATCGATGAAATTTTAACATTTAATCTTTTGACTCCAAACAAATGTTGGATGTGAATTAAGTCTTTTTCAACTAAAATAAGTGTGTTTAAAGTGATTTATGTGCCTGAAATTGGTCAAAATTGAAGCTTTTGTGTAAGCAAAACTCTGTAAAAATGGCAATTTTGGTCACTCTGAGGGGTTAAAAAGTAGTTATTCAACATGAGGCACGATCTATTTGACATTTTGAATCATTTTTGGTATAGTCCGAAAAATTCATTTTCTGATGAAAAACGATGACTCCGGACCTGTCGAACGTCCCCAAAATGGTCCATATCGATGAAATTTTAACATTTAATCTTTTGACTCCAAACGACTGTTGGATGTGAATTATGACTTTTTCAACTAAAATAAGTGTGTTTAAAGTCATTTATGTGCCTGAAATTGGTCAAAATTGAAGCTTTTGAGTAAGCAAAACTCTGTAAAAATGGCAATTTTGGTCACTCTGAGGGGTTAAAAAATGGTTATTCAACATGAGGCACGATCAATTTGACATTTTGAATCATTTTTGGTATAGTCCGAAAATTTCATTTTCTGATGAAAAACGATGACTCCGGACCTGTCGAACGTCCCCAAAATGGGCCATATCGATGAAATTTTAACATTTAATCTTTTGACTCCAAACAACTGTTGGATGTGAATTAAGTCTTTTTCAACTAAAATAAGTGTGTTTAAAGTCATTTATGTGCCTGAAATTGGTCAAAATTGAAACTTTTGTGTAAGCAAAACTCTGTAAAAATGGCAATTTTGGTCTCTCTAAGGGGTTAAAAAGTGGTTATTCAACATGAGGCACCATCACTTTGACATTTTGAATCATTTTTGGTACAGTCCGAAAAATTAATTTTCTGATGAAAAACGATGACTCCGGACCTGTCGAACGTCCCCAAAATGGTCCATATCGATGACATTTTAACATTTAATCTTTTGACTCCAAACAACTGTTGGATGTGAATTATGACTTTTTCAACTAAAATAAGTGTGTTTAAAGTCATTTATGTGCCTGAAATTGGTCAAAATTGAAGCTTTTGAGTAAGCAAAACTCTGTAAAAATGGCAATTTTGGTCACTCTGAGGGGTTAAAAAGTGGTTATTCAACATGAGGCACGATCCATTTGACATTTTGAATCATTTTTGGTATAGTCCGAAAAATTCATTTTCTGATGAAAAACGATGACTCCGGACCTGTCGAACGTCCCCAAAATGGTCCATATCGTTGAAATTTTAACATTTAATCTTTTGACTCCAAATGACTGTTGGATGTGAATTATGACTTTTTCAACTAAAATAAGTGTGTTTAAAGTCATTTATGTGCCTGAAAATGGTCAAAATTTAAGCTTTTGTGTAAGCAAAACTCTGTAAAAATGGCAATTTTGGTCACTCTGAGGGGTTAAAAAGTGGTTATTCAACATGAGGCACGATCCATTTGACATTTTGAATCATTTTTGGTACAGTCCGAAAAATTAATTTTTTGATGAAAAACGATGACTCCGGACCTGTCGAACATCCCCAAAATGGTCCATATCGATGAAATTTTAACATTTAATCTTTTGACTCCAAACGACTGTTGGATGTGAATTAAGTCTTTTTCAACTAAAATAAGTGTGTTTAAAGTAATTTATGTGCCTGAAATTGGTCAAAATTTAAGCTTTTGTGTAAGCAAAACTCTGTAAAAAAGGCAATTTTGGTCACTCTGAGGGGTTAAAAAGTGGTTATTCAACCTGAGGCACCATCACTTTGACATTTTGAATCATTTTTTGGTACAGTCCGAAAAATTCATTTTCTGATGAAAAACGATGACTCCGGACCTGTCGAATGTCCCCAAAATGGTCCATATCGATGAAATTTTAACATTTAATCTTTTGACTCCAAACAACTGTTGGATGTGAATAAAGTCTTTTTCAACTAAAATAAGTGTGTTTAAAGTCATTTATGTGCCTGAAATTGGTCAAAATTGAAGCTTTTGTGTAAGCAAAACTCTGTAAAAATGGCAATTTTGGTCACTCTGATGGGTTAAAAAGTGGTTATTCAACATGAGGCACGATCTATTTGACATTTTGAATCATTTTTGGTATAGTCCGAAAAATTCATTTTCTGATGAAAAACGATGACTCCGGACCTGTCGAACGTCCCCAAAATGGTCCATATCGATGAACGATGAAATTTTAACATTTAATCTTTTGACTCCAAACGACTGTTGGATGTGAATTATGACTTTTTCAACTAAAATAAGTGTGTTTAAAGTCAATTATGTGCCTGAAATTGGTCAAAATTGAAACTTTTGAGTAAGCAAAACTCTGTAAAAATGGCAATTTTGGTCACTCTGAGGGGTTAAAAAGTGGTTATTCAACCTGAGGCACCATCACTTTGACATTTTGAATCATTTTTGGTACAGTCCGAAAAATTCATTTTCTGATGAAAAACGATGACTCCGGACCTGTCGAACGTCCCCAAAATGGTCCATATCGATGAAATTTTAACATTTAATCTTTTGACTCCAAACAACTGTTGGATGTGAATTAAGTCTTTTTCAACTAAAATAAGTGTGTTTAAAGTCATTTATGTGCCTGAAATTGGTCAAAATTGAAACTTTTGTGTAAGCAAAACTCTGTAAAAATGGCAATTTTGGTCTCTCTAAGGGGTTAAAAAGTGGTTATTCAACATGAGGCACCATCACTTTGACATTTTGAATCATTTTTGGTACAGTCCGAAAAATTAATTTTCTGATGAAAAACGATGACTCCGGACCTGTCGAACGTCCCCAAAATGGTCCATATCGATGACATTTTAACATTTAATCTTTTGACTCCAAACAACTGTTGGATGTGAATTATGACTTTTTCAACTAAAATAAGTGTGTTTAAAGTCATTTATGTGCCTGAAATTGGTCAAAATTGAAGCTTTTGAGTAAGCAAAACTCTGTAAAAATTGCAATTTTGGTCACTTTGAGGGGTTAAAAAATGGTTATTCAACATGAGGCACGATCAATTTGACATTTTGAATCATTTTTGGTATAGTCCGAAAATTTCATTTTCTGATGAAAAACGATGACTCCGGACCTGTCGAACGTCCCCAAAATGGTCCATATCGATGAAATTTTAACATTTAATCTTTTGACTCCAAACAAATGTTGGATGTGAATTAAGTCTTTTTCAACTAAAATAAGTGTGTTTAAAGTGATTTATGTGCCTGAAATTGGTCAAAATTGAAGCTTTTGTGTAAGCAAAACTCTGTAAAAATGGCAATTTTGGTCACTCTGAGGGGTTAAAAAGTAGTTATTCAACATGAGGCACGATCTATTTGACATTTTGAATCATTTTTGGTATAGTCCGAAAAATTCATTTTCTGATGAAAAACGATGACTCCGGACCTGTCGAACGTCCCCAAAATGGTCCATATCGATGAAATTTTAACATTTAATCTTTTGACTCCAAACGACTGTTGGATGTGAATTATGACTTTTTCAACTAAAATAAGTGTGTTTAAAGTCATTTATGTGCCTGAAATTGGTCAAAATTGAAGCTTTTGAGTAAGCAAAACTCTGTAAAAATGGCAATTTTGGTCACTCTGAGGGGTTAAAAAATGGTTATTCAACATGAGGCACGATCAATTTGACATTTTGAATCATTTTTGGTATAGTCCGAAAATTTCATTTTCTGATGAAAAACGATGACTCCGGACCTGTCGAACGTCCCCAAAATGGTCCATATCGATGAAATTTTAACATTTAATCTTTTGACTCCAAACAACTGTTGGATGTGAATTAAGTCTTTTTCAACTAAAATAAGTGTGTTTAAAGTCATTTATGTGCCTGAAATTGGTCAAAATTGAAACTTTTGTGTAAGCAAAACTCTGTAAAAATGGCAATTTTGGTCTCTCTAAGGGGTTAAAAAGTGGTTATTCAACATGAGGCACCATCACTTTGACATTTTGAATCATTTTTGGTACAGTCCGAAAAATTAATTTTCTGATGAAAAACGATGACTCCGGACCTGTCGAACGTCCCCAAAATGGTCCATATCGATGACATTTTAACATTTAATCTTTTGACTCCAAACAACTGTTGGATGTGAATTATGACTTTTTCAACTAAAATAAGTGTGTTTAAAGTCATTTATGTGCCTGAAATTGGTCAAAATTGAAGCTTTTGAGTAAGCAAAACTCTGTAAAAATGGCAATTTTGGTCACTCTGAGGGGTTAAAAAGTGGTTATTCAACATGAGGCACGATGAATTTGACATTTTGAATCATTTTTGGTATAGTCCGAAAATTTCATTTTCTGATGAAAAACGATGACTCCGGACCTGTCGAACGTCCCCAAAATGGTCCATATCGATGAAATTTTAACATTTAATCTTTTGACTCCAAACAAATGTTGGATGTGAATTAAGTCTTTTTCAACTAAAATAAGTGTGTTTAAAGTGATTTATGTGCCTGAAATTGGTCAAAATTGAAGCTTTTGTGTAAGCAAAACTCTGTAAAAATGGCAATTTTGGTCACTCTGAGGGGTTAAAAAGTAGTTATTCAACATGAGGCACGATCTATTTGACATTTTGAATCATTTTTGGTATAGTCCGAAAATTTCATTTTCTGATGAAAAACGATGACTCCGGACCTGTCGAACGTCCCCAAAATGGGCCATATCGATGAAATTTTAACATTTAATCTTTTGACTCCAAACAACTGTTGGATGTGAATTAAGTCTTTTTCAACTAAAATAAGTGTGTTTAAAGTCATTTATGTGCCTGAAATTGGTCAAAATTGAAACTTTTGTGTAAGCAAAACTCTGTAAAAATGGCAATTTTGGTCTCTCTAAGGGGTTAAAAAGTGGTTATTCAACATGAGGCACCATCACTTTGACATTTTGAATCATTTTTGGTACAGTCCGAAAAATTAATTTTCTGATGAAAAACGATGACTCCGGACCTGTCGAACGTCCCCAAAATGGTCCATATCGATGACATTTTAACATTTAATCTTTTGACTCCAAACAACTGTTGGATGTGAATTATGACTTTTTCAACTAAAATAAGTGTGTTTAAAGTCATTTATGTGCCTGAAATTGGTCAAAATTGAAGCTTTTGAGTAAGCAAAACTCTGTAAAAATGGCAATTTTGGTCACTCTGAGGGGTTAAAAAGTGGTTATTCAACATGAGGCACGATCCATTTGACATTTTGAATCATTTTTGGTATAGTCCGAAAAATTCATTTTCTGATGAAAAACGATGACTCCGGACCTGTCGAACGTCCCCAAAATGGTCCATATCGTTGAAATTTTAACATTTAATCTTTTGACTCCAAATGACTGTTGGATGTGA
This sequence comes from Lissotriton vulgaris, assembly GCF_964263255.1. Classification (NCBI taxonomy): domain Eukaryota; kingdom Metazoa; phylum Chordata; class Amphibia; order Caudata; family Salamandridae; genus Lissotriton; species Lissotriton vulgaris. The sequence continues at coordinate 319,808 of NW_028249553.1, read as the reverse complement.
ATTATGACTTTTTCAACTAAAATAAGTGTGTTTAAAGTCATTTATGTGCCTGAAAATGGTCAAAATTTAAGCTTTTGTGTAAGCAAAACTCTGTAAAAATGGCAATTTTGGTCACTCTGAGGGGTTAAAAAGTGGTTATTCAACATGAGGCACGATCCATTTGACATTTTGAATCATTTTTGGTACAGTCCGAAAAATTAATTTTTTGATGAAAAACGATGACTCCGGACCTGTCGAACATCCCCAAAATGGTCCATATCGATGAAATTTTAACATTTAATCTTTTGACTCCAAACGACTGTTGGATGTGAATTAAGTCTTTTTCAACTAAAATAAGTGTGTTTAAAGTAATTTATGTGCCTGAAATTGGTCAAAATTTAAGCTTTTGTGTAAGCAAAACTCTGTAAAAAAGGCAATTTTGGTCACTCTGAGGGGTTAAAAAGTGGTTATTCAACCTGAGGCACCATCACTTTGACATTTTGAATCATTTTTTGGTACAGTCCGAAAAATTCATTTTCTGATGAAAAACGATGACTCCGGACCTGTCGAATGTCCCCAAAATGGTCCATATCGATGAAATTTTAACATTTAATCTTTTGACTCCAAACAACTGTTGGATGTGAATAAAGTCTTTTTCAACTAAAATAAGTGTGTTTAAAGTCATTTATGTGCCTGAAATTGGTCAAAATTGAAGCTTTTGTGTAAGCAAAACTCTGTAAAAATGGCAATTTTGGTCACTCTGATGGGTTAAAAAGTGGTTATTCAACATGAGGCACGATCTATTTGACATTTTGAATCATTTTTGGTATAGTCCGAAAAATTCATTTTCTGATGAAAAACGATGACTCCGGACCTGTCGAACGTCCCCAAAATGGTCCATATCGATGAACGATGAAATTTTAACATTTAATCTTTTGACTCCAAACGACTGTTGGATGTGAATTATGACTTTTTCAACTAAAATAAGTGTGTTTAAAGTCAATTATGTGCCTGAAATTGGTCAAAATTGAAACTTTTGAGTAAGCAAAACTCTGTAAAAATGGCAATTTTGGTCACTCTGAGGGGTTAAAAAGTGGTTATTCAACCTGAGGCACCATCACTTTGACATTTTGAATCATTTTTGGTACAGTCCGAAAAATTCATTTTCTGATGAAAAACGATGACTCCGGACCTGTCGAACGTCCCCAAAATGGTCCATATCGATGAAATTTTAACATTTAATCTTTTGACTCCAAACAACTGTTGGATGTGAATTAAGTCTTTTTCAACTAAAATAAGTGTGTTTAAAGTCATTTATGTGCCTGAAATTGGTCAAAATTGAAACTTTTGTGTAAGCAAAACTCTGTAAAAATGGCAATTTTGGTCTCTCTAAGGGGTTAAAAAGTGGTTATTCAACATGAGGCACCATCACTTTGACATTTTGAATCATTTTTGGTACAGTCCGAAAAATTAATTTTCTGATGAAAAACGATGACTCCGGACCTGTCGAACGTCCCCAAAATGGTCCATATCGATGACATTTTAACATTTAATCTTTTGACTCCAAACAACTGTTGGATGTGAATTATGACTTTTTCAACTAAAATAAGTGTGTTTAAAGTCATTTATGTGCCTGAAATTGGTCAAAATTGAAGCTTTTGAGTAAGCAAAACTCTGTAAAAATTGCAATTTTGGTCACTTTGAGGGGTTAAAAAATGGTTATTCAACATGAGGCACGATCAATTTGACATTTTGAATCATTTTTGGTATAGTCCGAAAATTTCATTTTCTGATGAAAAACGATGACTCCGGACCTGTCGAACGTCCCCAAAATGGTCCATATCGATGAAATTTTAACATTTAATCTTTTGACTCCAAACAAATGTTGGATGTGAATTAAGTCTTTTTCAACTAAAATAAGTGTGTTTAAAGTGATTTATGTGCCTGAAATTGGTCAAAATTGAAGCTTTTGTGTAAGCAAAACTCTGTAAAAATGGCAATTTTGGTCACTCTGAGGGGTTAAAAAGTAGTTATTCAACATGAGGCACGATCTATTTGACATTTTGAATCATTTTTGGTATAGTCCGAAAAATTCATTTTCTGATGAAAAACGATGACTCCGGACCTGTCGAACGTCCCCAAAATGGTCCATATCGATGAAATTTTAACATTTAATCTTTTGACTCCAAACGACTGTTGGATGTGAATTATGACTTTTTCAACTAAAATAAGTGTGTTTAAAGTCATTTATGTGCCTGAAATTGGTCAAAATTGAAGCTTTTGAGTAAGCAAAACTCTGTAAAAATGGCAATTTTGGTCACTCTGAGGGGTTAAAAAATGGTTATTCAACATGAGGCACGATCAATTTGACATTTTGAATCATTTTTGGTATAGTCCGAAAATTTCATTTTCTGATGAAAAACGATGACTCCGGACCTGTCGAACGTCCCCAAAATGGTCCATATCGATGAAATTTTAACATTTAATCTTTTGACTCCAAACAACTGTTGGATGTGAATTAAGTCTTTTTCAACTAAAATAAGTGTGTTTAAAGTCATTTATGTGCCTGAAATTGGTCAAAATTGAAACTTTTGTGTAAGCAAAACTCTGTAAAAATGGCAATTTTGGTCTCTCTAAGGGGTTAAAAAGTGGTTATTCAACATGAGGCACCATCACTTTGACATTTTGAATCATTTTTGGTACAGTCCGAAAAATTAATTTTCTGATGAAAAACGATGACTCCGGACCTGTCGAACGTCCCCAAAATGGTCCATATCGATGACATTTTAACATTTAATCTTTTGACTCCAAACAACTGTTGGATGTGAATTATGACTTTTTCAACTAAAATAAGTGTGTTTAAAGTCATTTATGTGCCTGAAATTGGTCAAAATTGAAGCTTTTGAGTAAGCAAAACTCTGTAAAAATGGCAATTTTGGTCACTCTGAGGGGTTAAAAAGTGGTTATTCAACATGAGGCACGATCTATTTGACATTTTGAATCATTTTTGGTATAGTCCGAAAAATTCATTTTCTGATGAAAAACGATGACTCCGGACCTGTCGACCGTCCCCAAAATGGTCCATATCGATGAAATTTTAACATTTAATCTTTTGACTCCAAACAACTGTTGGATGTGAATTAAGTCTTTTTCAACTAAAATAAGTGTGTTTAAAGTCATTTATGTGCCTGAAATTGGTCAAAATTGAAACTTTTGTGTAAGCAAAACTCTGTAAAAATGGCAATTTTGGTCTCTCTAAGGGGTTAAAAAGTGGTTATTCAACATGAGGCACCATCACTTTGACATTTTGAATCATTTTTGGTACAGTCCGAAAAATTAATTTTCTGATGAAAAACGATGACTCCGGACCTGTCGAACGTCCCCAAAATGGTCCATATCGATGAAATTTTAACATTTAATCTTTTGACTCCAAACAAATGTTGGATGTGAATTAAGTCTTTTTCAACTAAAATAAGTGTGTTTAAAGTGATTTATGTGCCTGAAATTGGTCAAAATTGAAGCTTTTGTGTAAGCAAAACTCTGTAAAAATGGCAATTTTGGTCACTCTGAGGGGTTAAAAAGTGGTTATTCAACATGAGGCACGATCTATTTGACATTTTGAATCATTTTTGGTATAGTCCGAAAAATTCATTTTCTGATGAAAAACGATGACTCCGGACCTGTCGAACGTCCCCAAAATGGTCCATATCGATGAAATTTTAACATTTAATCTTTTGACTCCAAACGACTGTTGGATGTGAATTATGACTTTTTCAACTAAAATAAGTGTGTTTAAAGTCATTTATGTGCCTGAAATTGGTCAAAATTGAAGCTTTTGAGTAAGCAAAACTCTGTAAAAATGGCAATTTTGGTCACTCTGAGGGGTTAAAAAATGGTTATTCAACATGAGGCACGATCAATTTGACATTTTGAATCATTTTTGGTATAGTCCGAAATTTTCATTTTCTGATGAAAAACGATGACTCCGGACCTGTCGAACGTCCCCAAAATGGTCCATATCGATGAAATTTTAACATTTAATCTTTTGACTCCAAACAACTGTTGGATGTGAATTAAGTCTTTTTCAACTAAAATAAGTGTGTTTAAAGTCATTTATGTGCCTGAAATTGGTCAAAATTGAAACTTTTGTGTAAGCAAAACTCTGTAAAAATGGCAATTTTGGTCTCTCTAAGGGGTTAAAAAGTGGTTATTCAACATGAGGCACCATCACTTTGACATTTTGAATCATTTTTGGTACAGTCCGAAAAATTAATTTTCTGATGAAAAACGATGACTCCGGACCTGTCGAACGTCCCCAAAATGGTCCATATCGATGACATTTTAACATTTAATCTTTTGACTCCAAACAACTGTTGGATGTGAATTATGACTTTTTCAACTAAAATAAGTGTGTTTAAAGTCATTTATGTGCCTGAAATTGGTCAAAATTGAAGCTTTTGAGTAAGCAAAACTCTGTAAAAATGGCAATTTTGGTCACTCTGAGGGGTTAAAAAATGGTTATTCAACATGTGGCACGATCAATTTGACATTTTGAATCATTTTTGGTATAGTCCGAAAATTTCATTTTCTGATGAAAAACGATGACTCCGGACCTGTCGAACATCCCCAAAATGGTCCATATCGATGAAATTTTAACATTTAATCTTTTGACTCCAAACAAATGTTGGATGTGAATTAAGTCTTTTTCAACTAAAATAAGTGTGTTTAAAGTGATTTATGTGCCTGAAATTGGTCAAAATTGAAGCTTTTGTGTAAGCAAAACTCTGTAAAAATGGCAATTTTGGTCACTCTGAGGGGTTAAAAAGTGGTTATTCAACATGAGGCACGATCTATTTGACATTTTGAATCATTTTTGGTATAGTCCGAAAAATTCATTTTCTGATGAAAAACGATGACTCCGGACCTGTCGAACGTCCCCAAAATGGTCCATATCAATGAAATTTTAACATTTAATCTTTTGACTCCAAACGACTGTTGGATGTGAATTATGACTTTTTCAACTAAAATAAGTGTGTTTAAAGTCATTTATGTGCCTGAAATTGGTCAAAATTGAAGCTTTTGTGTAAGCAAAACTCTGTAAAAATGGCAATTTTGGTCACTCTGAGGGGTTAAAAAATGGTTATTCAACATGAGGCACGATCAATTTGACATTTTGAATCATTTTTGGTATAGTCCGAAAATTTCATTTTCTGATGAAAAACGATGACTCCGGACCTGTCGAACGTCCCCAAAATGGTCCATATCGATGAAATTTTAACATTTAATCTTTTGACTCCAAACAACTGTTGGATGTGAATTAAGTCTTTTTCAACTAAAATAAGTGTGTTTAAAGTCATTTATGTGCCTGAAATTGGTCAAAATTGAAACTTTTGTGTAAGCAAAACTCTGTAAAAATGGCAATTTTGGTCTCTCTAAGGGGTTAAAAAGTGGTTATTCAACATGAGGCACCATCACTTTGACATTTTGAATCATTTTTGGTACAGTCCGAAAAATTAATTTTCTGATGAAAAACGATGACTCCGGACCTGTCGAACGTCCCCAAAATGGTCCATATCGATGACATTTTAACATTTAATCTTTTGACTCCAAACAACTGTTGGATGTGAATTATGACTTTTTCAACTAAAATAAGTGTGTTTAAAGTGATTTATGTGCCTGAAATTGGTCAAAATTGAAGCTTTTGAGTAAGCAAAACTCTGTAAAAATGGCAATTTTGGTCACTCTGAGGGGTTAAAAAGTGGTTATTCAACATGAGGCACGATCTATTTGACATTTTGAATCATTTTTGGTACAGTCTGAAAAATTCATTTTCTGATGAAAAACGATGACTCCGGACCTGTCGAACGTCCCCAAACTGGTCCATATCGATGAAATTTTAACATTTAATCTTTTGACTCCAAACAAATGTTGGATGTGAATTTAGTCTTTTTCAACTAAAATAAGTGTGTTTAAAGTGATTTATGTGCCTGAAATTGGTCAAAATTGAAGCTTTTGTGTAAGCAAAACTCTGTAAAAATGGCAATTTTGGTCACTCTGAGGGGTTAAAAAGTGGTTATTCAACATGAGGCACGATCTATTTGACATTTTGAATCATTTTTGGTATAGTCCGAAAAATTCATTTTCTGATGAAAAACGATGACTCCGGACCTGTCGAACGTCCCCAAAATGGTCCATATCGATGAAATTTTAACATTTAATCTTTTGACTCCAAACGACTGTTGGATGTGAATTATGACTTTTTCAACTAAAATAAGTGTGTTTAAAGGCATTTATGTGCCTGAAATTGGTCAAAATTGAAGCTTTTGTGTAAGCAAACCTCTGTAAAAATGGCAATTTTGGTCACTCTGAGCGGTTAAAAAGTGGTTGTTCAACATGAGGCACGATCCATTTGACATTTTGAATCATTTTTGGTACAGTCCGAAAAATTCATTTTCTGATGAAAAACGATGACTCCGGACCTGTCGAACGTACCCAAAATGGTCCATATCGATGAAATTTTAACATTTAATCTTTTGACTCCAAACGACTGTTGGATGTGAATTATGACTTTTTCAAATAAAATAAGTGTGTTTAAAGTCATTTATGTGCCTGAAATTGGTCAAAATTTAAGCTTTTGAGTAAGCAAAACTCTGTAAAAATTGCAATTTTGGTCACTCTGAGGGGTTAAAAAGTAGTTATTCAACATGAGGCACGATCAATTTGACATTTTGAATCATTTTTGGTATAGTCCGAAAAATTCATTTTCTGATGAAAAACGATGACTGCGGACCTGTCGAACGTCCCCAAAATGGTCCATATCGATGAAGTTTTAACATTTAATCTTTTGACTCCAAACGACTATTGGATGTGAATTATGACTTTTTCAACTAAAATAAGTGTGTTTAAAGTCATTTATGTGCCTGAAAATGGTCAAAATTGAAGCTTTTGTGTAAGCAAAACTCTGTAAAAATGGCAATTTTGGTCACTCTGAGGGGTTAAAAAGTGGTTATTCAACATGAGGCACGATCAATTTGACATTTTGAATCATTTTGGGTATAGTCCGAAAAATTCATTTTCTGATGAAAAACGATGACTCCGGACCTGTCGAACGTCCCCAAAATGGTCCATATCGATGAAGTTTTAACATTTAATCTTTTGACTCCAAACGACTGTTGGATGTGAATTAAGTCTTTTTCAACTAAAATAAGTGTGTTTAAAGTAATTTATGTGCCTGAAATTGGTCAAAATTGAAGCTTTTGTGTAAGCAAAACTCTGTAAAAATGGCAATTTTGGTCACTCTGAGGGGTTAAAAAGTGGTTATTCAACATGAGGCACGATCCATTTGACATTTTGAATCATTTTTGGTATAGTCCGAAAAATTCATTTTCTGATGAAAAACGATGACTCCGGACCTGTCGAACGTCCCCAAAATGGTCCATATCGTTGAAATTTTAACATTTAATCTTTTGACTCCAAATGAATGTTGGATGTGAATTATGACTTTTTCAACTAAAATAAGTGTGTTTAAAGTCATTTATGTGCCTGAAAATGGTCAAAATTTAAGCTTTTGTGTAAGCAAAACTCTGTAAAAATGGCAATTTTGGTCACTCTGAGGGGTTAAAAAGTGGTTATTCAACATGAGGCACGATCCATTTGACATTTTGAATCATTTTTGGTACAGTCCGAAAAATTAATTTTTTGATGAAAAACGATGACTCCGGACCTGTCGAACATCCCCAAAATGGTCCATATCGATGAAATTTTAACATTTAATCTTTTGACTCCAAACGACTGTTGGATGTGAATTAAGTCTTTTTCAACTAAAATAAGTGTGTTTAAAGTAATTTATGTGCCTGAAATTGGTCAAAATTTAAGCTTTTGTGTAAGCAAAACTCTGTAAAAAAGGCAATTTTGGTCACTCTGAGGGGTTAAAAAGTGGTTATTCAACCTGAGGCACCATCACTTTGACATTTTGAATCATTTTTTGGTACAGTCCGAAAAATTCATTTTCTGATGAAAAACGATGACTCCGGACCTGTCGAATGTCCCCAAAATGGTCCATATCGATGAAATTTTAACATTTAATCTTTTGACTCCAAACAACTGTTGGATGTGAATAAAGTCTTTTTCAACTAAAATAAGTGTGTTTAAAGTCATTTATGTGCCTGAAATTGGTCAAAATTGAAGCTTTTGTGTAAGCAAAACTCTGTAAAAATGGCAATTTTGGTCACTCTGATGGGTTAAAAAGTGGTTATTCAACATGAGGCACGATCTATTTGACATTTTGAATCATTTTTGGTATAGTCCGAAAAATTCATTTTCTGATGAAAAACGATGACTCCGGACCTGTCGAACGTCCCCAAAATGGTCCATATCGATGAACGATGAAATTTTAACATTTAATCTTTTGACTCCAAACGACTGTTGGATGTGAATTATGACTTTTTCAACTAAAATAAGTGTGTTTAAAGTCAATTATGTGCCTGAAATTGGTCAAAATTGAAACTTTTGAGTAAGCAAAACTCTGTAAAAATGGCAATTTTGGTCACTCTGAGGGGTTAAAAAGTGGTTATTCAACCTGAGGCACCATCACTTTGACATTTTGAATCATTTTTGGTACAGTCCGAAAAATTCATTTTCTGATGAAAAACGATGACTCCGGACCTGTCGAACGTCCCCAAAATGGTCCATATCGATGAAATTTTAACATTTAATCTTTTGACTCCAAACAACTGTTGGATGTGAATTAAGTCTTTTTCAACTAAAATAAGTGTGTTTAAAGTCATTTATGTGCCTGAAATTGGTCAAAATTGAAACTTTTGTGTAAGCAAAACTCTGTAAAAATGGCAATTTTGGTCTCTCTAAGGGGTTAAAAAGTGGTTATTCAACATGAGGCACCATCACTTTGACATTTTGAATCATTTTTGGTACAGTCCGAAAAATTAATTTTCTGATGAAAAACGATGACTCCGGACCTGTCGAACGTCCCCAAAATGGTCCATATCGATGACATTTTAACATTTAATCTTTTGACTCCAAACAACTGTTGGATGTGAATTATGACTTTTTCAACTAAAATAAGTGTGTTTAAAGTCATTTATGTGCCTGAAATTGGTCAAAATTGAAGCTTTTGAGTAAGCAAAACTCTGTAAAAATTGCAATTTTGGTCACTTTGAGGGGTTAAAAAATGGTTATTCAACATGAGGCACGATGAATTTGACATTTTGAATCATTTTTGGTATAGTCCGAAAATTTCATTTTCTGATGAAAAACGATGACTCCGGACCTGTCGAACGTCCCCAAAATGGTCCATATCGATGAAATTTTAACATTTAATCTTTTGACTCCAAACAAATGTTGGATGTGAATTAAGTCTTTTTCAACTAAAATAAGTGTGTTTAAAGTGATTTATGTGCCTGAAATTGGTCAAAATTGAAGCTTTTGTGTAAGCAAAACTCTGTAAAAATGGCAATTTTGGTCACTCTGAGGGGTTAAAAAGTAGTTATTCAACATGAGGCACGATCTATTTGACATTTTGAATCATTTTTGGTATAGTCCGAAAAATTCATTTTCTGATGAAAAACGATGACTCCGGACCTGTCGAACGTCCCCAAAATGGTCCATATCGATGAAATTTTAACATTTAATCTTTTGACTCCAAACGACTGTTGGATGTGAATTATGACTTTTTCAACTAAAATAAGTGTGTTTAAAGTCATTTATGTGCCTGAAATTGGTCAAAATTGAAGCTTTTGAGTAAGCAAAACTCTGTAAAAATGGCAATTTTGGTCACTCTGAGGGGTTAAAAAATGGTTATTCAACATGAGGCACGATCAATTTGACATTTTGAATCATTTTTGGTATAGTCCGAAAATTTCATTTTCTGATGAAAAACGATGACTCCGGACCTGTCGAACGTCCCCAAAATGGGCCATATCGATGAAATTTTAACATTTAATCTTTTGACTCCAAACAACTGTTGGATGTGAATTAAGTCTTTTTCAACTAAAATAAGTGTGTTTAAAGTCATTTATGTGCCTGAAATTGGTCAAAATTGAAACTTTTGTGTAAGCAAAACTCTGTAAAAATGGCAATTTTGGTCTCTCTAAGGGGTTAAAAAGTGGTTATTCAACATGAGGCACCATCACTTTGACATTTTGAATCATTTTTGGTACAGTCCGAAAAATTAATTTTCTGATGAAAAACGATGACTCCGGACCTGTCGAACGTCCCCAAAATGGTCCATATCGATGACATTTTAACATTTAATCTTTTGACTCCAAACAACTGTTGGATGTGAATTATGACTTTTTCAACTAAAATAAGTGTGTTTAAAGTCATTTATGTGCCTGAAATTGGTCAAAATTGAAGCTTTTGAGTAAGCAAAACTCTGTAAAAATGGCAATTTTGGTCACTCTGAGGGGTTAAAAAGTGGTTATTCAACATGAGGCACGATCCATTTGACATTTTGAATCATTTTTGGTATAGTCCGAAAAATTCATTTTCTGATGAAAAACGATGACTCCGGACCTGTCGAACGTCCCCAAAATGGTCCATATCGTTGAAATTTTAACATTTAATCTTTTGACTCCAAATGACTGTTGGATGTGAATTATGACTTTTTCAACTAAAATAAGTGTGTTTAAAGTCATTTATGTGCCTGAAAATGGTCAAAATTTAAGCTTTTGTGTAAGCAAAACTCTGTAAAAATGGCAATTTTGGTCACTCTGAGGGGTTAAAAAGTGGTTATTCAACATGAGGCACGATCCATTTGACATTTTGAATCATTTTTGGTACAGTCCGAAAAATTAATTTTTTGATGAAAAACGATGACTCCGGACCTGTCGAACATCCCCAAAATGGTCCATATCGATGAAATTTTAACATTTAATCTTTTGACTCCAAACGACTGTTGGATGTGAATTAAGTCTTTTTCAACTAAAATAAGTGTGTTTAAAGTAATTTATGTGCCTGAAATTGGTCAAAATTTAAGCTTTTGTGTAAGCAAAACTCTGTAAAAAAGGCAATTTTGGTCACTCTGAGGGGTTAAAAAGTGGTTATTCAACCTGAGGCACCATCACTTTGACATTTTGAATCATTTTTTGGTACAGTCCGAAAAATTCATTTTCTGATGAAAAACGATGACTCCGGACCTGTCGAATGTCCCCAAAATGGTCCATATCGATGAAATTTTAACATTTAATCTTTTGACTCCAAACAACTGTTGGATGTGAATAAAGTCTTTTTCAACTAAAATAAGTGTGTTTAAAGTCATTTATGTGCCTGAAATTGGTCAAAATTGAAGCTTTTGTGTAAGCAAAACTCTGTAAAAATGGCAATTTTGGTCACTCTGATGGGTTAAAAAGTGGTTATTCAACATGAGGCACGATCTATTTGACATTTTGAATCATTTTTGGTATAGTCCGAAAAATTCATTTTCTGATGAAAAACGATGACTCCGGACCTGTCGAACGTCCCCAAAATGGTCCATATCGATGAACGATGAAATTTTAACATTTAATCTTTTGACTCCAAACGACTGTTGGATGTGAATTATGACTTTTTCAACTAAAATAAGTGTGTTTAAAGTCAATTATGTGCCTGAAATTGGTCAAAATTGAAACTTTTGAGTAAGCAAAACTCTGTAAAAATGGCAATTTTGGTCACTCTGAGGGGTTAAAAAGTGGTTATTCAACCTGAGGCACCATCACTTTGACATTTTGAATCATTTTTGGTACAGTCCGAAAAATTCATTTTCTGATGAAAAACGATGACTCCGGACCTGTCGAACGTCCCCAAAATGGTCCATATCGATGAAATTTTAACATTTAATCTTTTGACTCCAAACAACTGTTGGATGTGAATTAAGTCTTTTTCAACTAAAATAAGTGTGTTTAAAGTCATTTATGTGCCTGAAATTGGTCAAAATTGAAACTTTTGTGTAAGCAAAACTCTGTAAAAATGGCAATTTTGGTCTCTCTAAGGGGTTAAAAAGTGGTTATTCAACATGAGGCACCATCACTTTGACATTTTGAATCATTTTTGGTACAGTCCGAAAAATTAATTTTCTGATGAAAAACGATGACTCCGGACCTGTCGAACGTCCCCAAAATGGTCCATATCGATGACATTTTAACATTTAATCTTTTGACTCCAAACAACTGTTGGATGTGAATTATGACTTTTTCAACTAAAATAAGTGTGTTTAAAGTCATTTATGTGCCTGAAATTGGTCAAAATTGAAGCTTTTGAGTAAGCAAAACTCTGTAAAAATTGCAATTTTGGTCACTTTGAGGGGTTAAAAAATGGTTATTCAACATGAGGCACGATCAATTTGACATTTTGAATCATTTTTGGTATAGTCCGAAAATTTCATTTTCTGATGAAAAACGATGACTCCGGACCTGTCGAACGTCCCCAAAATGGTCCATATCGATGAAATTTTAACATTTAATCTTTTGACTCCAAACAAATGTTGGATGTGAATTAAGTCTTTTTCAACTAAAATAAGTGTGTTTAAAGTGATTTATGTGCCTGAAATTGGTCAAAATTGAAGCTTTTGTGTAAGCAAAACTCTGTAAAAATGGCAATTTTGGTCACTCTGAGGGGTTAAAAAGTAGTTATTCAACATGAGGCACGATCTATTTGACATTTTGAATCATTTTTGGTATAGTCCGAAAAATTCATTTTCTGATGAAAAACGATGACTCCGGACCTGTCGAACGTCCCCAAAATGGTCCATATCGATGAAATTTTAACATTTAATCTTTTGACTCCAAACGACTGTTGGATGTGAATTATGACTTTTTCAACTAAAATAAGTGTGTTTAAAGTCATTTATGTGCCTGAAATTGGTCAAAATTGAAGCTTTTGAGTAAGCAAAACTCTGTAAAAATGGCAATTTTGGTCACTCTGAGGGGTTAAAAAATGGTTATTCAACATGAGGCACGATCAATTTGACATTTTGAATCATTTTTGGTATAGTCCGAAAATTTCATTTTCTGATGAAAAACGATGACTCCGGACCTGTCGAACGTCCCCAAAATGGTCCATATCGATGAAATTTTAACATTTAATCTTTTGACTCCAAACAACTGTTGGATGTGAATTAAGTCTTTTTCAACTAAAATAAGTGTGTTTAAAGTCATTTATGTGCCTGAAATTGGTCAAAATTGAAACTTTTGTGTAAGCAAAACTCTGTAAAAATGGCAATTTTGGTCTCTCTAAGGGGTTAAAAAGTGGTTATTCAACATGAGGCACCATCACTTTGACATTTTGAATCATTTTTGGTACAGTCCGAAAAATTAATTTTCTGATGAAAAACGATGACTCCGGACCTGTCGAACGTCCCCAAAATGGTCCATATCGATGACATTTTAACATTTAATCTTTTGACTCCAAACAACTGTTGGATGTGAATTATGACTTTTTCAACTAAAATAAGTGTGTTTAAAGTCATTTATGTGCCTGAAATTGGTCAAAATTGAAGCTTTTGAGTAAGCAAAACTCTGTAAAAATGGCAATTTTGGTCACTCTGAGGGGTTAAAAAGTGGTTATTCAACATGAGGCACGATCTATTTGACATTTTGAATCATTTTTGGTATAGTCCGAAAAATTCATTTTCTGATGAAAAACGATGACTCCGGACCTGTCGACCGTCCCCAAAATGGTCCATATCGATGAAATTTTAACATTTAATCTTTTGACTCCAAACGACTGTTGGATGTGAATTATGACTTTTTCAACTAAAATAAGTGTGTTTAAAGTCATTTATGTGCCTGAAATTGGTCAAAATTGAAACTTTTGAGTAAGCAAAACTCTGTAAAAATGGCAATTTTGGTCACTCTGAGGGGTTAAAAAGTGGTTATTCAACCTGAGGCACCATCACTTTGACATTTTGAATCATTTTTGGTACAGTCCGAAAAATTCATTTTCTGATGAAAAACGATGACTCCGGACCTGTCGAACGTCCCCAAAATGGTCCATATCGATGAAATTTTAACATTTAAACTTTTGACTCCAAACAACTGTTGGATGTGAATTAAGTCTTTTTCAACTAAAATAAGTGTGTTTAAAGTCATTTATGTGCCTGAAATTGGTCAAAATTGAAACTTTTGTGTAAGCAAAACTCTGTAAAAATGGCAATTTTGGTCTCTCTAAGGGGTTAAAAAGTGGTTATTCAACATGAGGCACCATCACTTTGACATTTTGAATCATTTTTGGTACAGTCCGAAAAATTAATTTTCTGATGAAAAACGATGACTCCGGACCTGTCGAACGTCCCCAAAATGGTCCATATCGATGACATTTTAACATTTAATCTTTTGACTCCAAACAACTGTTGGATGTGAATTATGACTTTTTCAACTAAAATAAGTGTGTTTAAAGTCATTTATGTGCCTGAAATTGGTCAAAATTGAAGCTTTTGAGTAAGCAAAACTCTGTAAAAATGGCAATTTTGGTCACTCTGAGGGGTTAAAAAATGGTTATTCAACATGAGGCACGATCAATTTGACATTTTGAATCATTTTTGGTATAGTCCGAAAATTTCATTTTCTGATGAAAAACGATGACTCCGGACCTGTCGAACGTCCCCAAAATGGTCCATATCGATGAAATTTTAACATTTAATCTTTTGACTCCAAACAAATGTTGGATGTGAATTAAGTCTTTTTCAACTAAAATAAGTGTGTTTAAAGTGATTTATGTGCCTGAAATTGGTCAAAATTGAAGCTTTTGTGTAAGCAAAACTCTGTAAAAATGGCAATTTTGGTCACTCTGAGGGGTTAAAAAGTGGTTATTCAACATGAGGCACGATCTATTTGACATTTTGAATCATTTTTGGTATAGTCCGAAAAATTCATTTTCTGATGAAAAACGATGACTCCGGACCTGTCGAACGTCCCCAAAATGGTCCATATCGATGAAATTTTAACATTTAATCTTTTGACTCCAAACGACTGTTGGATGTGAATTATGACTTTTTCAACTAAAATAAGTGTGTTTAAAGTCATTTATGTGCCTGAAATTGGTCAAAATTGAAGCTTTTGAGTAAGCAAAACTCTGTAAAAATGGCAATTTTGGTCACTCTGAGGGGTTAAAAAATGGTTATTCAACATGAGGCACGATCAATTTGACATTTTGAATCATTTTTGGTATAGTCCGAAAATTTCATTTTCTGATGAAAAACGATGACTCCGGACCTGTCGAACGTCCCCAAAATGGTCCATATCGATGAAATTTTAACATTTAATCTTTTGACTCCAAACAACTGTTGGATGTGAATTAAGTCTTTTTCAACTAAAATAAGTGTGTTTAAAGTCATTTATGTGCCTGAAATTGGTCAAAATTGAAACTTTTGTGTAAGCAAAACTCTGTAAAAATGGCAATTTTGGTCTCTCTAAGGGGTTAAAAAGTGGTTATTCAACATGAGGCACCATCACTTTGACATTTTGAATCATTTTTGGTACAGTCCGAAAAATTAATTTTCTGATGAAAAACGATGACTCCGGACCTGTCGAACGTCCCCAAAATGGTCCATATCGATGACATTTTAACATTTAATCTTTTGACTCCAAACAACTGTTGGATGTGAATTATGACTTTTTCAACTAAAATAAGTGTGTTTAAAGTCATTTATGTGCCTGAAATTGGTCAAAATTGAAGCTTTTGAGTAAGCAAAACTCTGTAAAAATGGCAATTTTGGTCACTCTGAGGGGTTAAAAAATGGTTATTCAACATGAGGCACGATCAATTTGACATTTTGAATCATTTTTGGTATAGTCCGAAAATTTCATTTTCTGATGAAAAACGATGACTCCGGACCTGTCGAACATCCCCAAAATGGTCCATATCGATGAAATTTTAACATTTAATCTTTTGACTCCAAACAAATGTTGGATGTGAATTAAGTCTTTTTCAACTAAAATAAGTGTGTTTAAAGTGATTTATGTGCCTGAAATTGGTCAAAATTGAACCTTTTGTGTAAGCAAAACTCTGTAAAAATGGCAATTTTGGTCACTCTGAGGGGTTAAAAAGTGGTTATTCAACATGAGGCACGATCTATTTGACATTTTGAATCATTTTTGGTATAGTCCGAAAAATTCATTTTCTGATGAAAAACGATGACTCCGGACCTGTCGAACGTCCCCAAAATGGTCCATATCAATGAAATTTTAACATTTAATCTTTTGACTCCAAACGACTGTTGGATGTGAATTATGACTTTTTCAACTAAAATAAGTGTGTTTAAAGTCATTTATGTGCCTGAAATTGGTCAAAATTGAAGCTTTTGAGTAAGCAAAACTCTGTAAAAATGGCAATTTTGGTCACTCTGAGGGGTTAAAAAATGGTTATTCAACATGAGGCACGATCAATTTGACATTTTGAATCATTTTTGGTATAGTCCGAAAATTTCATTTTCTGATGAAAAACTATGACTCCGGACCTGTCGAACGTCCCCAAAATGGTCCATATCGATGAAATTTTAACATTTAATCTTTTGACTCCAAACGACTGTTGGATGTGAATTAAGTCTTTTTCAACTAAAATAAGTGTGTTTAAAGTCATTTATGTGCTGAAATTGGTCAAAATTGAAACTTTTGAGTAAGCAAAACTCTGTAAAAATGGCAATTTTGGTCACTCTGAGGGGTTAAAAAGTGGTTATTCAACATGAGGCACGATCAATTTGACATTTTGAATCATTTTTGGTATAGTCCGAAAAATTCATTTTCTGATGAAAAACGATGACTCCGGACCTGTCGAACATCCCCAAAATGGTCCATATCGATGAAATTTTAACATTTAATCTTTTGACTCCAAACGACTGTTGGATGTGAATTATGACTTTTTCAAATAAAATAAGTGTGTTTAAAGTCATTTATGTGCCTGAAATTGGTCAAAATTGAAGCTTTTGAGTAAGCAAAACTCTGTAAAAATGGCAATTTTGGTCACTCTGAGGGGTTAAAAAGTGGTTATTCAACATGAGGCACGATCTATTTGACATTTTGAATCATTTTTGGTATAGTCCGAAAAATTCATTTTCTGATGAAAAACGATGACTCCGGACCTGTCGAACGTCCCCAAAATGGTCCATATCGATGAACGATGAAATTTTAACATTTAATCTTTTGACTCCAAACGACTGTTGGATGTGAATTATGACTTTTTCAACTAAAATAAGTGTGTTTAAAGTCAATTATGTGCCTGAAATTGGTCAAAATTGAAACTTTTGAGTAAGCAAAACTCCGTAAAAATGGCAATTTTGGTCACTCTGAGGGGTTAAAAAGTGGTTATTCAACCTGAGGCACCATCACTTTGACATTTTGAATCATTTTTGGTACAGTCCGAAAAATTCATTTTCTGATGAAAAACGATGACTCCGGACCTGTCGAACGTCCCCAAAATGGTCCATATCGATGAAATTTTAACATTTAATCTTTTGACTCCAAACAACTGTTGGATGTGAATTAAGTCTTTTTCAACTAAAATAAGTGTGTTTAAAGTCATTTATGTGCCTGAAATTGGTCAAAATTGAAACTTTTGTGTAAGCAAAACTCTGTAAAAATGGCTATTTTGGTCTCTCTAAGGGGTTAAAAAGTGGTTATTCAACATGAGGCACCATCACTTTGACATTTTGAATCATTTTTGGTACAGTCCGAAAAATTCATTTTCTGATGAAAAACGATGACTCCGGACCTGTCGAACGTCCCCAAAATGGTCCATATCGATGAAATTTTAACATTTAATCTTTTGACTCCAAACAACTGTTGGATGTGAATTATGACTTTTTCAACTAAAATAAGTGTGTTTAAAGTCATTTATGTGCCTGAAATCGGTCAAAATTGAAGCTTTTGTGTAAGCAAAACTCTGTAAAAATGGCAATTTTGGTCTCTCTGAGGGGTTAAAAAGTGGTTATTCAACATGAGGCACGATCAATTTGACATTTTGAATCATTTTTGGTACAGTCCGAAAAATTCATTTTCTGATGAAAAACGATGACTCCGGACCTGTCGAACGTCCCCAAAATGGTCCATATCGATGAAATTTTAACATTTAATCTTTTGACTCCAAACAAATGTTGGATGTGAATTAAGTCTTTTTCAACTAAAATAAGTGTGTTTAAAGTGATTTATGTGCCTGAAATTGGTCAAAATTGAAGCTTTTGTGTAAGCAAAACTCTGTAAAAATGGCAATTTTGGTCACTCTGAGGGGTTAAAAAGTGGTTATTCAACATGAGGCACGATCTATTTGACATTTTGAATCATTTTTGGTATTGTCCGAAAAATTCATTTTCTGATGAAAAACGATGACTCCGGACCTGTCGAACGTCCCCAAAATGGTCCATATCGATGAAATTTTAACATTTAATCTTTTGACTCCAAACGACTGTTGGATGTGAATTATGACTTTTTCAACTAAAATAAGTGTGTTTAAAGTCATTTATGTGCCTGAAATTGGTCAAAATTGAAGCTTTTGAGTAAGCAAAACTCTGTAAAAATGGCAATTTTGGTCACTCTGAGGGGTTAAAAAATGGTTATTCAACATGAGGCACGATCAATTTGACATTTTGTATCATTTTTGGTATAGTCCGAAAATTTCATTTTCTGATGAAAAACGATGACTCCGGACCTGTCGAACGTCCCCAAAATGGTCCATATCGATGAAATTTTAACATTTAATCTTTTGACTCCAAACAACTGTTGGATGTGAATTAAGTCTTTTTCAACTAAAATAAGTGTGTTTAAAGTGATTTATGTGCCTGAAATTGGTCAAAATTGAAGCTTTTGTGTAAGCAAAACTCTGTAAAAATGGCAATTTTGGTCACTCTGAGGGGTTAAAAAGTGGTTATTCAACATGAGGCACGATCTATTTGACATTTTGAATCATTTTTGGTATAGTCCGAAAAATTCATTTTCTGATGAAAAACGATGACTCCGGACCTGTCGAACGTCCCCAAAATGGTCCATATCGATGAAATTTTAACATTTAATCTTTTGACTCCAAACGACTGTTGGATGTGAATTATGACTTTTTCAACTAAAATAAGTGTGTTTAAAGTCATTTATGTGCCTGAAATTGGTCAAAATTGAAGCTTTTGAGTAAGCAAAACTCTGTAAAAATGGCAATTTTGGTCACTCTGAGGGGTTAAAAAATGGTTATTCAACATGAGGCACGATCAATTTGACATTTTGAATCATTTTTGGTATAGTCCGAAAATTTCATTTTCTGATGAAAAACTATGACTCCGGACCTGTCGAACGTCCCCAAAATGGTCCATATCGATGAAATTTTAACATTTAATCTTTTTACTCCAAACAACTGTTGGATGTGAATTAAGTCCTTTTCAACTAAAATAAGTGTGTTTAAAGTCATTTATGTGCCTGAAATTGGTCAAAATTGAAGCTTTTGTGTAAGCAAAACTCTGTAAAAATGGCAATTTTGGTCACTCTGAGGGGTTAAAAAGTGGTTATTCAACATGAGGCAAGATCCATTTGCCATTTTGAATCATTTTTGGTACAGTCCGAAAAATTAAGTTTTTTGATGAAAAACGATGACTCCGGACCTGTCGAACGTCCCCAAAATGGTCCATATCGATGAAATTTTAACATTTAATCTTTTGACTCCAAACAACTGTTGGATGTGAATTATGACTTTTTCAACTAAAATAAGTGCGTTTAAAGTCATTTATGTGCCTGAAATCGGTCAAAATTGAAGCTTTTGTGTAAGCAAAACTCTGTAAAAATGGCAATTTTGGTCTCTCTGAGGGGTTAAAAAGTGGTTATTCAACATGAGGCACGATCAATTTGACATTTTGAATCATTTTTGGTACAGTCCGAAAAATTCATTTTCTGATGAAAAACGATGACTCCGGACCTGTCGAACGTCCCCAAAATGGTCCATATCGATGAAATTTTAACATTTAATCTTTTGACTCCAAACAAATGTTGGATGTGAATTAAGTCTTTTTCAACTAAAATAAGTGTGTTTAAAGTGATTTATGTGCCTGAAATTGGTCAAAATTGAAGCTTTTGTGTAAGCAAAACTCTGTAAAAATGGCAATTTTGGTCACTCTGAGGGGTTAAAAAGTGGTTATTCAACATGAGGCACGATCTATTTGACATTTTGAATCATTTTTGGTATAGTCCGAAAAATTCATTTTCTGATGAAAAACGATGACTCCGGACCTGTCGAACGTCCCCAAAATGGTCCATATCGATGAAATTTTAACATTTAATCTTTTGACTCCAACCGACTGTTGGATGTGAATTATGACTTTTTCAACTAAAATAAGTGTGTTTAAAGTCATTTATGTGCCTGAAATTGGTCAAAATTGAAGCTTTTGTGTAAGCAAACCTCTGTAAAAATGGCAATTTTGGTCACTCTGAGCGGTTAAAAAGTGGTTGTTCAACATGAGGCACGATCCATTTGACATTTTGAATCATTTTTGGTACAGTCCGAAAAATTAATTTTTTTGATGAAAAACGATGACTCCGGACCTGTCGAACATCCCCAAAATGGTCCATATCGATGAAATTTTAACATTTAATCTTTTGACTCCAAACGACTGTTGGATGTGAATTAAGTCTTTTTCAACTAAAATAAGTGTGTTTAAAGTAATTTATGTGCCTGAAATTGGTCAAAATTGAAGCTTTTGTGTAAGCAAAACTCTGTAAAAAAGGCAATTTTGGTCACTCTGAGGGGTTAAAAAGTGGTTATTCAACATGAGGCACCATCACTTTGACATTTTGAATCATTTTCTGGTACAGTCCGAAAAATTCATTTTCTGATGAAAAACGATGACTCCGGACCTGTCGAACGTACCCAAAATGGTCCATATCGATGAAATTTTAACATTTAATCTTTTGACTCCAAACGACTGTTGGATGTGAATTATGACTTTTTCAACTAAAATAAGTGTGTTTAAAGTCATTTATGTGCCTGAAATTGGTCAAAATTGAAGCTTTTGAGTAAGCAAAACTCTGTAAAAATGGCAATTTTGGTCACTCTGAGGGGTTAAAAAATGGTTATTCAACATGAGGCACGATCAATTTGACATTTTGAATCATTTTTGGTATAGTCCGAAAATTTCATTTTCTGATGAAAAACTATGACTCCGGACCTGTCGAACGTCCCCAAAATGGTCCATATCGATGAAATTTTAACATTTAATCTTTTGACTCCAAACGACTGTTGGATGTGAATTAAGTCTTTTTCAACTAAAATAAGTGTGTTTAAAGTCATTTATGTGCTGAAATTGGTCAAAATTGAAACTTTTGAGTAAGCAAAACTCTGTAAAAATGGCAATTTCGGTCACTCTGAGGGGTTAAAAAGTGGTTATTCAACATGAGGCACCATCACTTTGACATTTTGAATCATTTTTGGTACAGTCAGAAAAATTCATTTTCTGATGAAAAACGATGACTCCGGACCTGTCGAACGTCCCCAAAATGGTCCATATCGATGAAATTTTAACATTTAATCTTTTGACTCCAAACAACTGTTGGATGTGAATTAAGTCTTTTTCAACTAAAATAAGTGTGTTTAAAGTCATTTATGTGCCTGAAATTGGTCAAAATTGAAACTTTTGTGTAAGCAAAACTCTGTAAAAATGGCAATTTTGGTCTCTCTAAGGGGTTAAAAAGTGGTTATTCAACATGAGGCACCATCACTTTGACATTTTGAATCATTTTTGGTACAGTCCGAAAAATTAATTTTCTGATGAAAAACGATGACTCCGGACCTGTCGAACGTCCCCAAAATGGTCCATATCGATGACATTTTAACATTTAATCTTTTGACTCCAAACAACTGTTGGATGTGAATTATGACTTTTTCAACTAAAATAAGTGTGTTTAAAGTCATTTATGTGCCTGAAATTGGTCAAAATTGAAGCTTTTGAGTAAGCAAAACTCTGTAAAAATGGCAATTTTGGTCACTCTGAGGGGTTAAAAAATGGTTATTCAACATGAGGCACGATCAATTTGACATTTTGAATCATTTTTGGTATAGTCCGAAAATTTCATTTTCTGATGAAAAACGATGACTCCGGACCTGTCGAACGTCCCCAAAATGGTCCATATCGATGAAATTTTAACATTTAATCTTTTGACTCCAAACAAATGTTGGATGTGAATTAAGTCTTTTTCAACTAAAATAAGTGTGTTTAAAGTGATTTATGTGCCTGAAATTGGTCAAAATTGAAGCTTTTGTGTAAGCAAAACTCTGTAAAAATGGCAATTTTGGTCACTCTGAGGGGTTAAAAAGTGGTTATTCAACATGAGGCACGATCTATTTGACATTTTGAATCATTTTTGGTATAGTCCGAAAAATTCATTTTCTGATGAAAAACGATGACTTCGGACCTGTCGAACGTCCCCAAAATGGTCCATATCGATGAAATTTTAACATTTAATCTTTTGACTCCAAACGACTGTTGGATGTGAATTATGACTTTTTCAACTAAAATAAGTGTGTTTAAAGTCATTTATGTGCCTGAAATTGGTCAAAATTGAAGCTTTTGAGTAAGCAAAACTCTGTAAAAATGGCAATTTTGGTCACTCTGAGGGGTTAAAAAATGGTTATTCAACATGAGGCACGATCAATTTGACATTTTGAATCATTTTTGGTATAGTCCGAAAATTTCATTTTCTGATGAAAAACTATGACTCCGGACCTGTCGAACGTCCCCAAAATGGTCCATATCGATGAAATTTTAACATTTAATCTTTTTACTCCAAACAACTGTTGGATGTGAATTAAGTCCTTTTCAACTAAAATAAGTGTGTTTAAAGTCATTTATGTGCCTGAAATTGGTCAAAATTGAAGCTTTTGTGTAAGCAAAACTCTGTAAAAATGGCAATTTTGGTCACTCTGAGGGGTTAAAAAGTGGTTATTCAACATGAGGCAAGATCCATTTGACATTTTGAATCATTTTTGGTACAGTCCGAAAAATTAATTTTTTGATGAAAAACGATGACTCCGGACCTGTCGAACATCCCCAAAATGGTCCATATCGATGAAATTTTAACATTTAATCTTTTGACTCCAAACGACTGTTGGATGTGAATTATGACTTTTTCAAATAAAATAAGTGTGTTTAAAGTCATTTATGTGCCTGAAATTGGTCAAAATTGAAGCTTTTGAGTAAGCAAAACTCTGTAAAAATGGCAATTTTGGTCACTCTGAGGGGTTAAAAAGTGGTTATTCAACATGAGGCACGATCAATTTGACATTTTGAATCATTTTTGGTATAGTCCGAAAAATTCATTTTCTGATGAAAAACGATGACTCTGGACCTGTCGAACATCCCCAAAATGGTCCATATCGATGAAATTTTAATATTTAATCTTTTGACTCCAAACGACTGTTGGATGTGAATTATGACTTTTTCAAATAAAATAAGTGTGTTTAAAGTCATTTATGTGCCTGAAATTGGTCAAAATTGAAGCTTTTGAGTAAGCAAAACTCTGTAAAAATGGCAATTTTGGTCACTCTGAGGGGTTAAAAAGTGGTTATTCAACATGAGGCACGATCTATTTGACATTTTGAATCATTTTTGGTATAGTCCGAAAAATTCATTTTCTGATGAAAAACGATGACTCCGGACCTGTCGAACGTCCCCAAAATGGTCCATATCGATGAAATTTTAACATTTAATCTTTTGACTCCAACCGACTGTTGGATGTGAATTATGACTTTTTCAACTAAAATAAGTGTGTTTAAAGTCATTTATGTGCCTGAAATTGGTCAAAATTGAAGCTTTTGTGTAAGCAAACCTCTGTAAAAATGGCAATTTTGGTCACTCTGAGCGGTTAAAAAGTGGTTGTTCAACATGAGGCACGATCCATTTGACATTTTGAATCATTTTTGGTACAGTCCGAAAAATTAATTTTTTTGATGAAAAACGATGACTCCGGACCTGTCGAACATCCCCAAAATGGTCCATATCGATGAAATTTTAACATTTAATCTTTTGACTCCAAACGACTGTTGGATGTGAATTAAGTCTTTTTCAACTAAAATAAGTGTGTTTAAAGTAATTTATGTGCCTGAAATTGGTCAAAATTGAAGCTTTTGTGTAAGCAAAACTCTGTAAAAAAGGCAATTTTGGTCACTCTGAGGGGTTAAAAAGTGGTTATTCAACATGAGGCACCATCACTTTGACATTTTGAATCATTTTTGGTACAGTCCGAAAAATTCATTTTCTGATGAAAAACGATGACTCCGGACCTGTCGAACGTACCCAAAATGGTCCATATCGATGAAATTTTAACATTTAATCTTTTGACTCCAAACGACTGTTGGATGTGAATTATGACTTTTTCAAATAAAATAAGTGTGTTTAAAGTCATTTATGTGCCTGAAATTGGTCAAAATTGAAGCTTTTGTGTAAGCAAAACTCTGTAAAAAAGGCAATTTTGGTCACTCTGAGGAGTTAAAAAGTTGTTATTCAACCTGAGGCACCATCACTTTGACATTTTGAATCATTTTCTGGTACAGTCCGAAAAATTCATTTTCTGATGAAAAACGATGACTCCGGACCTGTCGAATGTCCCCAAAATGGTCCATATCGATGAAATTTTAACATTTAATCTTTTGACTCCAAACAACTGTTGGATGTGAATTAAGTCTTTTTCAACTAAAATAAGTGTGTTTAAAGTCATTTATGTGCCTGAAATTGGTCAAAATTGAAGCTTTTGTGTAAGCAAAACTCTGTAAAAATGGCAATTTTGGTCACTCTGATGGGTTAAAAAGTGGTTATTCAACATGAGGCACGATCTATTTCACATTTTGAATCATTTTTGGTATAGTCCGAAAAATTCATTTTCTGATGAAAAACGATGACTCCGGACCTGTCGAACGTCCCCAAAATGGTCCATATCGATGAAATTTTAACATTTATTCTTTTGACTTCAAACGACTGTTGGATGTGAATTATGACTTTTTCAACTAAAATAAGTGTGTTTAAAGTCATTTATGTGCCTGAAATTGGTCAAAATTGAAACTTTTGAGTAAGCAAAACTCTGTAAAAATGGCAATTTTGGTCACTCTGAGGGGTTAAAAAGTGGTTATTCAACATGAGGCACCATCACTTTGACATTTTGAATCATTTTTGGTACAGTCTGAAAAATTCATTTTCTGATGAAAAACGATGACTCCGGACCTGTCGAACGTCCCCAAAATGGTCCATATCGATGAAATTTTAACATTTAATCTTTTGACTCCAAACAACTGTTGGATTTTAATTAAGTCTTTTTCAACTAAAACAAGTGTGTTTAAAGTCATTTATGTGCCTGAAATTGGTCAAAATTGAAGCTTTTGTGTAAGCAAAACTCTGTAAAAATGGCAATTTTGGTCACTCTGAGGGGTTAAAAAGTGGTTATTCAACATGAGGCACGATCCATTTGACATTTTGAATCATTTTTGGTATAGTCCGAAAAATTCATTTTCTGATGAAAAACGATGACTCCGGACCTGTCGAACGTCCCCAAAATGGTCCATATCGATGACATTTTAACATTTAATCCTTTGAATCCAAACGACTGTTGGATGTGAATTATGACTTTTTCAACTAAAATAAGTGCGTTTAAAGTCATTTATGTGCCTGAAATTGGACAAAATTGAAGCTTTTGTGTAAGCAAAACTCTGTAAAAATGGCAATTTTGGTCACTCTGAGGGGTTAAAAAGTGGTTATTCAACATGAGGCACGATCAATTTGACATTTTGAATCATTTTTGGTATAGTCCGAAAAATTCATTTTCTGATGAAAAACGATGACTCCGGACCTGTCGAACGTCCCCAAAATGGTCCATATCGATGAAATTTTAACATTTAATGTTTTGACTCCAAACGACTGTTGGATGTGAATTAAGTCTTTTTCAACTAAAATAAGTGTGTTTAAAGTAATTTATGTGCCTGAAATTGGTCAAAATTTAAGCTTTTGTGTAAGCAAAACTCTGTAAAAAAGGCAATTTTGGTCACTGAGGGGTTAAAAAGTGGTTATTCAATCTGAGGCACCATCACTTTGACATTTTGAATCATTTTTTGGTACAGTCCGAAAAATTCATTTTCTGATGAAAAACGATGACTCCGGACCTGTCGAATGTCCCCAAAATGGTCCATATCGATGAAATTTTAACATTTAATCTTTTGACTCCAAACAACTGTTGGATGTGAATAAAGTCTTTTTCAACTAAAATAAGTGTGTTTAAAGTCATTTATGTGCCTGAAATTGGTCAAAATTGAAGCTTTTGTGTAAGCAAAACTCTGTAAAAATGGCAATTTTGGTCACTCTGATGGGTTAAAAAGTGGTTATTCAACATGAGGCACGATCTATTTGACATTTTGAATCATTTTTGGTATAGTCCGAAAAATTCATTTTCTGATGAAAAACGATGACTCCGGACCTGTCGAACGTCCCCAAAATGGTCCATATCGATGAACGATTAAATTTTAACATTTAATCTTTTGACTCCAAACGACTGTTGGATGTGAATTATGACTTTTTCAACTAAAATAAGTGTGTTTAAAGTCATTTATGTGCCTGAAATTGGTCAAAATTGAAGCTTTTGTGTAAGCAAAACTCTGTAAAAATGGCAATTTTGGTCACTCTGAGGGGTTAAAAAGTGGTTATTCAACATGAGGCACGATCCATTTGACATTTTGAATCATTTTTGGTATAGTCCGAAAAATTCATTTTCTGATGAAAAACGATGACTCCGGACCTGTCGAACGTCCCCAAAATGGTCCATATCGATGAAATTTTAACATTTAATCTTTTGACTCCAAACGACTGTTGGATGTGAATTAAGTCTTTTTCAACTAAAATAAGTGTGTTTAAAGTCATTTATGTGCTGAAATTGGTCAAAATTGAAACTTTTGAGTAAGCAAAACTCTGTAAAAATGGCAATTTCGGTCACTCTGAGGGGTTAAAAAGTGGTTATTCAACATGAGGCACCATCACTTTGACATTTTGAATCATTTTTGGTACAGTCCGAAAAATTCATTTTCTGATGAAAAACGATGACTCCGGACCTGTCGAACGTACCCAAAATGGTCCATATCGATGAAATTTTAACATTTAATCTTTTGACTCCAAACAACTGTTGGATGTGAATTAAGTCCTTTTCAACTAAAATAAGTGTGTTTAAAGTCATTTATGTGCCTGAAATTGGTCAAAATTGAAGCTTTTGTGTAAGCAAAACTCTGTAAAAATGGCAATTTTGGTCACTCTGAGGGGTTAAAAAGTGGTTATTCAACATGAGGCAAGATCCATTTGACATTTTGAATCATTTTTGGTACAGTCCGAAAAATTAATTTTTTGATGAAAAACGATGACTCCGGACCTGTCGAACATCCCCAAAATGGTCCATATCGATGAAATTTTAACATTTAATCTTTTGACTCCAAACGACTGTTGGATGTGAATTATGACTTTTTCAAATAAAATAAGTGTGTTTAAAGTCATTTATGTGCCTGAAATTGGTCAAAATTGAAGCTTTTGAGTAAGCAAAACTCTGTAAAAATGGCAATTTTGGTCACTCTGAGGGGTTAAAAAGTGGTTATTCAACATGAGGCACGATCAATTTGACATTTTGAATCATTTTTGGTATAGTCCGAAAAATTCATTTTCTGATGAAAAACGATGACTCCGGACCTGTCGAACATCCCCAAAATGGTCCATATCGATGAAATTTTAACATTTAATCTTTTGACTCCAAACGACTGTTGGATGTGAATTATGACTTTTTCAAATAAAATAAGTGTGTTTAAAGTCATTTATGTGCCTGAAATTGGTCAAAATTGAAGCTTTTGAGTAAGCAAAACTCTGTAAAAATGGCAATTTTGGTCACTCTGAGGGGTTAAAAAGTGGTTATTCAACATGAGGCACGATCTATTTGACATTTTGAATCATTTTTGGTATAGTCCGAAAAATTCATTTTCTGATGAAAAACGATGACTCCGGACCTGTCGAACGTCCCCAAAATGGTCCATATCGATGAACGATGAAATTTTAACATTTAATCTTTTGACTCCAAACGACTGTTGGATGTGAATTATGACTTTTTCAACTAAAATAAGTGTGTTTAAAGTCATTTATGTGCCTGAAATTGGTCAAAATTGAAACTTTTGTGTAAGCAAAACTCTGTAAAAATGGCAATTTTGGTCTCTCTAAGGGGTTAAAAAGTGGTTATTCAACATGAGGCACCATCACTTTGACATTTTGAATCATTTTTGGTACAGTCCGAAAAATTCATTTTCTGATGAAAAACGATGACTCCGGACCTGTCGAACGTCCCCAAAATGGTCCATATCGATGAAATTTTAACATTTAATCTTTTGACTCCAAACAACTGTTGGATGTGAATTATGACTTTTTCAACTAAAATAAGTGTGTTTAAAGTCATTTATGTGCCTGAAATCGGTCAAAATTGAAGCTTTTGTGTAAGCAAAACTCTGTAAAAATGGCAATTTTGGTCTCTCTGAGGGGTTAAAAAGTGGTTATTCAACATGAGGCACGATCAATTTGACATTTTGAATCATTTTTGGTACAGTCCGAAAAATTCATTTTCTGATGAAAAACGATGACTCCGGACCTGTCGAACGTCCCCAAAATGGTCCATATCGATGAAATTTTAACATTTAATCTTTTGACTCCAAACAAATGTTGGATGTGAATTAAGTCTTTTTCAACTAAAATAAGTGTGTTTAAAGTGATTTATGTGCCTGAAATTGGTCAAAATTGAAGCTTTTGTGTAAGCAAAACTCTGTAAAAATGGCAATTTTGGTCACTCTGAGGGGTTAAAAAGTGGTTATTCAACATGAGGCACGATCTATTTGACATTTTGAATCATTTTTGGTATAGTCCGAAAAATTCATTTTCTGATGAAAAACGATGACTCCGGACCTGTCGAACGTCCCCAAAATGGTCCATATCGATGAAATTTTAACATTTAATCTTTTGACTCCAACCGACTGTTGGATGTGAATTATGACTTTTTCAACTAAAATAAGTGTGTTTAAAGTCATTTATGTGCCTGAAATTGGTCAAAATTGAAGCTTTTGTGTAAGCAAAACTCTGTAAAAATGGCAATTTTGGTCACTCTGAGCGGTTAAAAAGTGGTTGTTCAACATGAGGCACGATCCATTTGACATTTTGAATCATTTTTGGTACAGTCCGAAAAATTAATTTTTTTGATGAAAAACGATGACTCCGGACCTGTCGAACATCCCCAAAATGGTCCATATCGATGAAATTTTAACATTTAATCTTTTGACTCCAAACGACTGTTGGATGTGAATTATGACTTTTTCAACTAAAATAAGTGTGTTTAAAGTCATTTATGTGCCTGAAATTGGTCAAAATTGAAGCTTTTGAGTAAGCAAAACTCTGTAAAAAAGGCAATTTTGGTCACTCTGAGGGGTTAAAAAGTGGTTATTCAACATGAGGCACCATCACTTTGACATTTTGAATCATTTTCTGGTACAGTCCGAAAAATTCATTTTCTGATGAAAAACGATGACTCCGGACCTGTCGAACGTACCCAAAATGGTCCATATCGATGAAATTTTAACATTTAATCTTTTGACTCCAAACGACTGTTGGATGTGAATTATGACTTTTTCAAATAAAATAAGTGTGTTTAAAGTCATTTATGTGCCTGAAATTGGTCAAAATTGAAGCTTTTGTGTAAGCAAAACTCTGTAAAAAAGGCAATTTTGGTCACTCTGAGGAGTTAAAAAGTGGTTATTCAACCTGAGGCACCATCACTTTGACATTTTGAATCATTTTCTGGTACAGTCCGAAAAATTCATTTTCTGATGAAAAACGATGACTCCGGACCTGTCAAATGTCCCCAAAATGGTCCATATCGATGAAATTTTAACATTTAATCTTTTGACTCCAAACAACTGTTGGATGTGAATTAAGTCTTTTTCAACTAAAATAAGTGTGTTTAAAGTCATTTATGTGCCTGAAATTGGTCAAAATTGAAGCTTTTGTGTAAGCAAAACTCTGTAAAAATGGCAATTTTGGTCACTCTGATGGGTTAAAAAGTGGTTATTCAACATGAGGCACGATCTATTTCACATTTTGAATCATTTTTGGTATAGTCCGAAAAATTCATTTTCTGATGAAAAACGATGACTCCGGACCTGTCGAACGTCCCCAAAATGGTCCATATCGATGAAATTTTAACATTTATTCTTTTGACTTCAAACGACTGTTGGATGTGAATTATGACTTTTTCAACTAAAATAAGTGTGTTTAAAGTCATTTATGTGCCTGAAATTGGTCAAAATTGAAACTTTTGAGTAAGCAAAACTCTGTAAAAATGGCAGTTTTGGTCACTCTGAGGGGTTAAAAAGTGGTTATTCAACATGAGGCACCATCACTTTGACATTTTGAATCATTTTTGGTACAGTCTGAAAAATTCATTTTCTGATGAAAAACAATGACTCCGGACCTGTCGAACGTCCCCAAAATGGTCCATATCGATGAAATTTTAACATTTAATCTTTTGACTCCAAACAACTGTTGGATTTTAATTAAGTCTTTTTCAACTAAAACAAGTGTGTTTAAAGTCATTTATGTGCCTGAAATTGGTCAAAATTGAAGCTTTTGTGTAAGCAAAACTCTGTAAAAATGGCAATTTTGGTCACTCTGAGGGGTTAAAAAGTGGTTATTCAACATGAGGCACGATCCATTTGACATTTTGAATCAATTTTGGTATAGTCCGAAAAATTCATTTTCTGATGAAAAACGATGACTCCGGACCTGTCGAACGTCCCCAAAATGGTCCATATCGATGACATTTTAACATTTAATCCTTTGAATCCAAACGACTGTTGGATGTGAATTATGACTTTTTCAACTAAAATAAGTGCGTTTAAAGTCATTTATGTGCCTGAAATTGGACAAAATTGAAGCTTTTGTGTAAGCAAAACTCTGTAAAAATGGCAATTTTGGTCACTCTGAGGGGTTAAAAAGTGGTTATTCAACATGAGGCAAGATCCATTTGACATTTTGAATCATTTTTGGTACAGTCCGAAAAATTAATTTTTTGATGAAAAACGATGACTCCGGACCTGTTGAACATCCCCAAAATGGTCCATATCGATGAAATTTTAACATTTATTCTTTTGACTCCAAACGACTGTTGGATATGAATTATGACTTTTTCAAATAAAATAAGTGTGTTTAAAGTCATTTATGTGCCTGAAATTGGTCAAAATTGAAGCTTTTGAGTAAGCAAAACTCTGTAAAAATGGCAATTTTGGTCACTCTGAGGGGTTAAAAAGTGGTTATTCAACATGAGGCACGATCAATTTGACATTTTGAATCATTTTTGGTATAGTCCGAAAAATTCATTTTCTGATGAAAAACGATGACTCCGGACCTGTCGAACGTCCCCAAAATGGTCCATATCGATGAAATTTTAACATTTAATGTTTTGACTCCAAACGACTGTTGGATGTGAATTAAGTCTTTTTCAACTAAAATAAGTGTGTTTAAAGTAATTTATGTGCCTGAAATTGGTCAAAATTTAAGCTTTTGTGTAAGCAAAACTCTGTAAAAAAGGCAATTTTGGTCACTGAGGGGTTAAAAAGTGGTTATTCAACCTGAGGCACCATCACTTTGACATTTTGAATCATTTTTTGGTACAGTCCGAAAAATTCATTTTCTGATGAAAAACGATGACTCCGGACCTGTCGAATGTCCCCAAAATGGTCCATATCGATGAAATTTTAACATTTAATCTTTTGACTCCAAACAACTGTTGGATGTGAATAAAGTCTTTTTCAACTAAAATAAGTGTGTTTAAAGTCATTTATGTGCCTGAAATTGGTCAAAATTGAAGCTTTTGTGTAAGCAAAACTCTGTAAAAATGGCAATTTTGGTCACTCTGATGGGTTAAAAAGTGGTTATTCAACATGAGGCACGATCTATTTGACATTTTGAATCATTTTTGGTATAGTCCGAAAAATTCATTTTCTGATGAAAAACGATGACTCCGGACCTGTCGAACGCCCCCAAAATGGTCCATATCGATGAACGATTAAATTTTAACATTTAATCTTTTGACTCCAAACGACTGTTGGATGTGAATTATGACTTTTTCAACTAAAATAAGTGTGTTTAAAGTCATTTATGTGCCTGAAATTGGTCAAAATTGAAGCTTTTGTGTAAGCAAAACTCTGTAAAAATGGCAATTTTGGTCACTCTGAGGGGTTAAAAAGTGGTTATTCAACATGAGGCACGATCCATTTGACATTTTGAATCATTTTTGGTATAGTCCGAAAAATTCATTTTCTGATGAAAAACGATGACTCCGGACCTGTCGAACGTCCCCAAAATGGTCCATATCGTTGAAATTTTAACACTTAATCTTTTGACTCCAAATGACTGTTGGATGTGAATTATGACTTTTTCAACTAAAATAAGTGTGTTTAAAGTCATTTATGTGCCTGAAAATGGTCAAAATTGAAGCTTTTGTGTAAGCAAAACTCTGTAAAAATGGCAATTTTGGTCACTCTGAGGGGTTAAAAAGTGGTTATTCAACATGAGGCACGATCCATTTGACATTTTGAATCATTTTTGGTACAGTCCGAAAAATTAATTTTTTGATGAAAAACGATGACTCCGGACCTGTCGAACATCCCCAAAATGGTCCATATCGATGACATTTTAACATTTAATCTTTTGACTCCAAACGACTGTTGGATGTGAATTAAGTCTTTTTCAACTAAAATAAGTGTGTTTAAAGTAATTTATGTGCCTGAAATTGGTCAAAATTGAAGCTTTTGTGTAAGCAAAACTCTGTAAAAAAGGCAATTTTGGTCACTCTGAGGAGTTAAAAAGTGGTTATTCAACCTGAGGCACCATCACTTTGAAATTTTGAATCATTTTCTGGTACAGTCCGAAAAATTCATTTTCTGATGAAAAACGATGACTCCGGACCTGTCGAATGTCCCCAAAATGGTCCATATCGATGAAATTTTAACATTTAATCTTTTGACTCCAAACAACTGTTGGATGTGAATTAAGTCTTTTTCAACTAAAATAAGTGTGTTTAAAGTCATTTATGTGCCTGAAATTGGTCAAAATTGAAGCTTTTGTGTAAGCAAAACTCTGTAAAAATGGCAATTTTGGTCACTCTGATGGGTTAAAAAGTGGTTATTCAACATGAGGCACGATCTATTTCACATTTTGAATCATTTTTGGTAGAGTCCGAAAAATTCATTTTCTGATGAAAAACGATGACTCCGGACCTGTCGAACGTCCCCAAAATGGTCCATATCGATGAAATTTTAACATTTATTCTTTTGACTTCAAACGACTGTTGGATGTGAATTATGACTTTTTCAACTAAAATAAGTGTGTTTAAAGTCATTTATGTGCCTGAAATTGGTCAAAATTGAAACTTTTGAGTAAGCAAAACTCTGTAAAAATGGCAATTTTGGTCACTCTGAGGGGTTAAAAAGTGGTTATTCAACATGAGGCACCATCACTTTGACATTTTGAATCATTTTTGGTACAGTCTGAAAAATTCATTTTCTGATGAAAAACGATGACTCCGGACCTGTCGAACGTCCCCAAAATGGTCCATATCGATGAAATTTTAACATTTAATCTTTTGACTCCAAACAACTGTTGGATGTGAATTAAGTCTTTTTCAACTAAAATAAGTGTGTTTAAAGTCATTTATGTGCCTGAAATTGGTCAAAATTGAAGCTTTTGTGTAAGCAAAACTCTGTAAAAATGGCAATTTTGGTCACTCTGATGGGTTAAAAAGTGGTTATTCAACATGAGGCACGATCTATTTCACATTTTGAATCATTTTTGGTATAGTCCGAAAAATTCATTTTCTGATGAAAAACGATGACTCCGGACCTGTCGAACGTCCCCAAAATGGTCCATATCGATGAAATTTTAACATTTATTCTTTTGACTTCAAACGACTGTTGGATGTGAATTATGACTTTTTCAACTAAAATAAGTGTGTTTAAAGTCATTTATGTGCCTGAAATTGGTCTAAATTGAAACTTTTGAGTAAGCAAAACTCTGTAAAAATGGCAATTTTGGTCACTCTGAGGGGTTAAAAAGTGGTTATTCAACATGAGGCACCATCACTTTGACATTTTGAATCATTTTTGGTACAGTCTGAAAAATTCATTTTCTGATGAAAAACGATGACTCCGGACCTGTCGAACGTCCCCAAAATGGTCCATATCGATGAAATTTTAACATTTAATCTTTTGACTCCAAACAACTGTTGGATTTTAATTAAGTCTTTTTCAACTAAAATAAGTGTGTTTAAAGTCATTTATGTGCCTGAAATTGGTCAAAATTGAAGCTTTTGTGTAAGCAAAACTCTGTAAAAATGGCAATTTCGGTCACTCTGAGGGGTTAAAAAGTGGTTATTCAACATGAGGCACCATCACTTTGACATTTTGAATCATTTTTGGTACAGTCCGAAAAATTCATTTTCTGATGAAAAACGATGACTCCGGACCTGTCGAACGTACCCAAAATGGTCCATATCGATGAAATTTTAACATTTAATCTTTTGACTCCAAACAACTGTTGGATGTGAATTAAGTCCTTTTCAACTAAAATAAGTGTGTTTAAAGTCATTTATGTGCCTGAAATTGGTCAAAATTGAAGCTTTTGTGTAAGCAAAACTCTGTAAAAATGGCAATTTTGGTCACTCTGAGGGGTTAAAAAGTGGTTATTCAACATGAGGCAAGATCCATTTGACATTTTGAATCATTTTTGGTACAGTCCGAAAAATTAATTTTTTGATGAAAAACGATGACTCCGGACCTGTCGAACATCCCCAAAATGGTCCATATCGATGAAATTTTAACATTTAATCTTTTGACTCCAAACGACTGTTGGATGTGAATTATGACTTTTTCAAATAAAATAAGTGTGTTTAAAGTCATTTATGTGCCTGAAATTGGTCAAAATTGAAGCTTTTGAGTAAGCAAAACTCTGTAAAAATGGCAATTTTGGTCACTCTGAGGGGTTAAAAAGTGGTTATTCAACATGAGGCACGATCAATTTGACATTTTGAATCATTTTTGGTATAGTCCGAAAAATTCATTTTCTGATGAAAAACGATGACTCCGGACCTGTCGAACATCCCCAAAATGGTCCATATCGATGAAATTTTAACATTTAATCTTTTGACTCCAAACGACTGTTGGATGTGAATTATGACTTTTTCAAATAAAATAAGTGTGTTTAAAGTCATTTATGTGCCTGAAATTAGTCAAAATTGAAGCTTTTGAGTAAGCAAAACTCTGTAAAAATGGCAATTTTGGTCACTCTGAGGGGTTAAAAAGTGGTTATTCAACATGAGGCACGATCTATTTGACATTTTGAATCATTTTTGGTATAGTCCGAAAAATTCATTTTCTGATGAAAAACGATGACTCCGGACCTGTCGAACGTCCCCAAAATGGTCCATATCGATGAACGATGAAATTTTAACATTTAATCTTTTGACTCCAAACGACTGTTGGATGTGAATTATGACTTTTTCAACTAAAATAAGTGTGTTTAAAGTCAATTATGTGCCTGAAATTGGTCAAAATTGAAACTTTTGAGTAAGCAAAACTCTGTAAAAATGGCAATTTTGGTCACTCTGAGGGGTTAAAAAGTGGTTATTCAACCTGAGGCACCATCACTTTGACATTTTGAATCATTTTTGGTACAGTCCGAAAAATTCATTTTCTGATGAAAAACGATGACTCCGGACCTGTCGAACGTCCCCAAAATGGTCCATATCGATGAAATTTTAACATTTAATCTTTTGACTCCAAACAACTGTTGGATGTGAATTAAGTCTTTTTCAACTAAAATAAGTGTGTTTAAAGTCATTTATGTGCCTGAAATTGGTCAAAATTGAAACTTTTGTGTAAGCAAAACTCTGTAAAAATGGCAATTTTGGTCTCTCTAAGGGGTTAAAAAGTGGTTATTCAACATGAGGCACCATCACTTTGACATTTTGAATCATTTTTGGTACAGTCCGAAAAATTCATTTTCTGATGAAAAACGATGACTCCGGACCTGTCGAACGTCCCCAAAATGGTCCATATCGATGAAATTTTAACATTTAATCTTTTGACTCCAAACAACTGTTGGATGTGAATTATGACTTTTTCAACTAAAATAAGTGTGTTTAAAGTCATTTATGTGCCTGAAATCGGTCAAAATTGAAGCTTTTGTGTAAGCAAATTTCTGTAAAAATGGCAATTTTGGTCACTCTGAGGGGTTAAAAAGTGGTTATTCAACATGAGGCACGATCTATTTGACATTTTGAATCATTTTTGGTATAGTCCGAAAAATTCATTTTCTGATGAAAAACGATGACTCCGGACCTGTCGAACGTCCCCAAAATGGTCCATATCGATGAAATTTTAACATTTAATCTTTTGACTCCAAACGACTGTTGGATGTGAATTATGACTTTTTCAAATAAAATAAGTGTGTTTAAAGTCATTTATGTGCCTGAAATTGGTCAAAATTGAAGCTTTTGTGTAAGCAAAACTCTGTAAAAAAGGCAATTTTGGTCACTCTGAGGAGTTAAAAAGTGGTTATTCAACCTGAGGCACCATCACTTTGACATTTTGAATCATTTTCTGGTACAGTCCGAAAAATTCATTTTCTGATGAAAAACGATGACTCCGGAACTGTCGAATGTCCCCAAAATGGTCCATATCGATGAAATTTTAACATTTAATCTTTTGACTCCAAACAACTGTTGGATGTGAATTAAGTCTTTTTCAACTAAAATAAGTGTGTTTAAAGTCATTTATGTGCCTGAAATTGGTCAAAATTGAAGCTTTTGTGTAAGCAAAACTCTGTAAAAATGGCAATTTTGGTCACTCTGATGGGTTAAAAAGTGGTTATTCAACATGAGGCACGATCTATTTCACATTTTGAATCATTTTTGGTATAGTCCGAAAAATTCATTTTCTGATGAAAAACGATGACTCCGGACCTGTCGAACGTCCCCAAAATGGTCCATATCGATGAAATTTTAACATTTATTCTTTTGACTTCAAACGACTGTTGGATGTGAATTATGACTTTTTCAACTAAAATAAGTGCGTTTAAAGTCATTTATGTGCCTGAAATTGGACAAAATTGAAGCTTTTGTGTAAGCAAAACTCTGTAAAAATGGCAATTTTGGTCACTCTGAGGGGTTAAAAAGTGGTTATTCAACATGAGGCAAGATCCATTTGACATTTTGAATCATTTTTGGTACAGTCCGAAAAATTAATTTTTTGATGAAAAACGATGACTCCGGACCTGTTGAACATCCCCAAAATGGTCCATATCGATGAAATTTTAACATTTAATCTTTTGACTCCAAACGACTGTTGGATATGAATTATGACTTTTTCAAATAAAATAAGTGTGTTTAAAGTCATTTATGTGCCTGAAATTGGTCAAAATTGAAGCTTTTGAGTAAGCAAAACTCTGTAAAAATGGCAATTTTGGTCACTCTGAGGGGTTAAAAAGTGGTTATTCAACATGAGGCACGATCAATTTGACATTTTGAATCATTTTTGGTATAGTCCGAAAAATTCATTTTCTGATGAAAAACGATGACTCCGGACCTGTCGAACGTCCCCAAAATGGTCCATATCGATGAAATTTTAACATTTAATGTTTTGACTCCAAACGACTGTTGGATGTGAATTAAGTCTTTTTCAACTAAAATAAGTGTGTTTAAAGTAATTTATGTGCCTGAAATTGGTCAAAATTTAAGCTTTTGTGTAAGCAAAACTCTGTAAAAAAGGCAATTTTGGTCACTGAGGGGTTAAAAAGTGGTTATTCAACCTGAGGCACCATCACTTTGACATTTTGAATAATTTTTTGGTACAGTCCGAAAAATTCATTTTCTGATGAAAAACGATGACTCCGGACCTGTCGAATGTCCCCAAAATGGTCCATATCGATGAAATTTTAACATTTAATCTTTTGACTCCAAACAACTGTTGGATGTGAATAAAGTCTTTTTCAACTAAAATAAGTGTGTTTAAAGTCATTTATGTGCCTGAAATTGGTCAAAATTGAAGCTTTTGTGTAAGCAAAACTCTGTAAAAATGGCAATTTTGGTCACTCTGATGGGTTAAAAAGTGGTTATTCAACATGAGGCACGATCTATTTGACATTTTGAATCATTTTTGGTATAGTCCGAAAAATTCATTTTCTGATGAAAAACGATGACTCCAGACCTGTCGAACGTCCCCAAAATGGTCCATATCGATGAACGATTAAATTTTAACATTTAATCTTTTGACTCCAAACGACTGTTGGATGTGAATTATGACTTTTTCAACTAAAATAAGTGTGTTTAAAGTCATTTATGTGCCTGAAATTCGTCAAAATTGAAGCTTTTGTGTAAGCAAAACTCTGTAAAAATGGCAATTTTGGTCACTCTGAGGGGTTAAAAAGTGGTTATTCAACATGAGGCACGATCCATTTGACATTTTGAATCATTTTTGGTATAGTCCGAAAAATTCATTTTCTGATGAAAAACGATGACTCCGGACCTGTCGAACGTCCCCAAAATGGTCCATATCGTTGAAATTTTAACACTTAATCTTTTGACTCCAAATGACTGTTGGATGTGAATTATGACTTTTTCAACTAAAATAAGTGTGTTTAAAGTCATTTATGTGCCTGAAAATGGTCAAAATTGAAGCTTTTGTGTAAGCAAAACTCTGTAAAAATGGCAATTTTGGTCACTCTGAGGGGTTAAAAAGTGGTTATTCAACATGAGGCACGATCCATTTGACATTTTGAATCATTTTTGGTACAGTCCGAAAAATTAATTTTTTGATGAAAAACGATGACTCCGGACCTGTCGAACATCCCCAAAATGGTCCATATCGATGACATTTTAACATTTAATCTTTTGACTCCAAACGACTGTTGGATGTGAATTAAGTCTTTTTCAACTAAAATAAGTGTGTTTAAAGTAATTTATGTGCCTGAAATTGGTCAAAATTGAAGCTTTTGTGTAAGCAAAACTCTGTAAAAAAGGCAATTTTGGTCACTCTGAGGAGTTAAAAAGTGGTTATTCAACCTGAGGCACCATCACTTTGACATTTTGAATCATTTTCTGGTACAGTCCGAAAAATTCATTTTCTGATGAAAAACGATGACTCCGGACCTGTCGAATGTCCCCAAAATGGTCCATATCGAAGAAATTTTAACATTTAATCTTTTGACTCCAAACAACTGTTGGATGTGAATTAAGTCTTTTTCAACTAAAATAAGTGTGTTTAAAGTCATTTATATGCCTGAAATTGGTCAAAATTGAAGCTTTTGTGTAAGCAAAACTCTGTAAAAATGGCAATTTTGGTCACTCTGATGGGTTAAAAAGTGGTTATTCAACATGAGGCACGATCTATTTCACATTTTGAATCATTTTTGGTATAGTCCGAAAAATTCATTTTCTGATGAAAAACGATGACTCCGGACCTGTCGAACGTCCCCAAAATGGTCCATATCGATGAAATTTTAACATTTATTCTTTTGACTTCAAACGACTGTTGGATGTGAATTATGACTTTTTCAACTAAAATAAGTGTGTTTAAAGTCATTTATGTGCCTGAAATTGGTCAAAATTGAAACTTTTGAGTAAGCAAAACTCTGTAAAAATGGCAATTTTGGTCACTCTGAGGGGTTAAAAAGTGGTTATTCAACATGAGGCACCATCACTTTGACATTTTGAATCATTTTTGGTACAGTCTGAAAAATTCATTTTCTGATGAAAAACGATGACTCCGGACCTGTCGAACGTCCCCAAAATGGTCCATATCGATGAAATTTTAACATTTAATCTTTTGACTCCAAACAACTGTTGGACGTGAATTAAGTCTTTTTCAACTAAAATAAGTGTGTTTAAAGTCATTTATGTGCCTGAAATTGGTCAAAATTGAAGCTTTTGTGTAAGCAAAACTCTGTAAAAATGGCAATTTTGGTCACTCTGATGGGTTAAAAAGTGGTTATTCAACATGAGGCACGATCTATTTCACATTTTGAATCATTTTTGGTATAGTCCGAAAAATTCATTTTCTGATGAAAAACGATGACTCCGGACCTGTCGAACGTCCCCAAAATGGTCCATATCGATGAAATTTTAACATTTATTCTTTTGACTTCAAACGACTGTTGGATGTGAATTATGACTTTTTCAACTAAAATAAGTGTGTTTAAAGTCATTTATGTGCCTGAAATTGGTCAAAATTGAAACTTTTGAGTAAGCAAAACTCTGTAAAAATGGCAATTTTGGTCACTCTGAGGGGTTAAAAAGTGGTTATTCAACATGAGGCACCATCACTTTGACATTTTGAATCATTTTTGGTACAGTCTGAAAAATTCATTTTCTGATGAAAAACGATGACTCCGGACCTGTCGAACGTCCCCAAAATGGTCCATATCGATGAAATTTTAACATTTAATCTTTTGACTCCAAACAACTGTTGGGTTTTAATTAAGTCTTTTTCAACTAAAATAAGTGTGTTTAAAGTCATTTATGTGCCTGAAATTGGTCAAAATTGAAGCTTTTGTGTAAGCAAAACTCTGTAAAAATGGCAATTTTGGTCACTCTGAGGGGTTAAAAAGTGGTTATTCAACATGAGGCACGATCCATTTGACATTTTGAATCATTTTTGGTATAGTCCGAAAAATTCATTTTCTGATGAAAAACGATGACTCCGGACCTGTCGAACGTCCCCAAAATGGTCCATATCGATGACATTTTAACATTTAATCCTTTGAATCCAAACGACTGTTGGATGTGAATTATGACTTTTTCAACTAAAATAAGTGCGTTTAAAGTCATTTATGTGCCTGAAATTGGACAAAATTGAAGCTTTTGTGTAAGCAAAACTCTGTAAAAATGGCAATTTTGGTCACTCTGAGGGGTTAAAAAGTGGTTATTCAACATGAGGCAAGATCCATTTGACATTTTGAATCATTTTTGGTACAGTCCGAAAAATTAATTTTTTGATGAAAAACGATGACTCCGGACCTGTCGAACATCCCCAAAATGGTCCATATCGATGAAATTTTAACATTTAATCTTTTGACTCCAAACGACTGTTGGATATGAATTATGACTTTTTCAAATAAAATAAGTGTGTTTAAAGTCATTTATGTGCCTGAAATTAGTCAAAATTGAAGCTTTTGTGTAAGCAAAACTCTGTAAAAATGGCAATTTTGGTCACTCTGATGGGTTAAAAAGTGGTTATTCAACATGAGGCACGATCTATTTGACATTTTGAATCATTTTTGGTATAGTCTGAAAAATTCATTTTCTGATGAAAAACGATGACTCCGGACCTGTCGAACGTCCCCAAAATGGTCCATATCGATGAACGATTAAATATTAACATTTAATCTTTTGACTCCAAACGACTGTTGGATGTGAATTATGACTTTTTCAACTAAAATAAGTGTGTTTAAAGTCATTTATGTGCCTGAAATTGGTCAAAATTGAAACTTTTGTGTAAGCAAAACTCTGTAAAAATGGCAATTTTGGTCTCTCTAAGGGGTTAAAAAGTGGTTATTCAACATGAGGCACCATCACTTTGACATTTTGAATCATTTTTGGTACAGTCCGAAAAATTCATTTTCTGATGAAAAACGATGACTCCGGACCTGTCGAACGTCCCCAAAATGGTCCATATCGATGAAATTTTAACATTTAATCTTTTGACTCCAAACAACTGTTGGATGTGAATTATGACTTTTTCAACTAAAATAAGTGTGTTTAAAGTCATTTATGTGCCTGAAATCGGTCAAAATTGAAGCTTTTGTGTAAGCAAAACTCTGTAAAAATGGCAATTTTGGTCTCTCTGAGGGGTTAAAAAGTGGTTATTCAACATGAGGCACGATCAATTTGACATTTTGAATCATTTTTGGTACAGTCCGAAAAATTCATTTTCTGATGAAAAACGATGACTCCGGACCTGTCGAACGTCCCCAAAATGGTCCATATCGATGAAATTTTAACATTTAATCTTTTGACTCCAAACAACTGTTGGATGTGAATTATGAATTTTTCAACTAAAATAAGTGTGTTTAAAGTCATTTATGTGCCTGAAATTGGTAAAAATTGAAGCTTTTGTGTAAGCAAAACTCTGTAAAAATGGCAATTTTGGTCACTCTGAGGGGTTAAAAAATGGTTATTCAACATGAGGCACGATCAATTTGACATTTTGAATCATTTTTGGTATAGTCCGAAAATTTCATTTTCTGATGAAAAACTATGACTCCGGACCTGTCGAACGTCCCCAAAATGGTCCATATCGATGAAATTTTAACATTTAATCTTTTGACTCCAAACGACTGTTGGATGTGAATTAAGTCTTTTTCAACTAAAATAAGTGTGTTTAAAGTCATTTATGTGCTGAAATTGGTCAAAATTTAAACTTTTGAGTAAGCAAAACTCTGTAAAAATGGCAATTTCGGTCACTCTGAGGGGTTAAAAAGTGGTTATTCAACATGAGGCACCATCACTTTGACATTTTGAATCATTTTTGGTACAAACCGAAAAATTCATTTTCTGATGAAAAACGATGACTCCGGACCTGTCGAACGTACCCAAAATGGTCCATATCGATGAAATTTTAACATTTAATCTTTTGACTCCAAACAACTGTTGGATGTGAATTAAGTCCTTTTCAACTAAAATAAGTGTGTTTAAAGTCATTTATGTGCCTGAAATTGGTCAAAATTGAAGCTTTTGTGTAAGCAAAACTCTGTAAAAATGGCAATTTTGGTCACTAAGAGGGGTTAAAAAGTGGTTATTCAACATGAGGCACGATCCATTTGACATTTTGAATCATTTTTGGTATAGTCCGAAAAATTCATTTTCTGATGAAAAACGATGACTCCGGACCTGTTGAACGTCCCCAAAATGGTCCATATCGATGACATTTTAACATTTAATCCTTTGACTCCAAATGACTGTTGGATGTGAATTATGACTTTTTCAACTATAATAAGTGCGTTTAAAGTCATTTATGTGCCTGAAATTGGTCAAAATTGAAGCTTTTGTGTAAGCAAAACTCTGTAAAAATGGCAATTTTGGTCACTCTGAGGGGTTAAAAAGTGGTTA
Source organism: Lissotriton vulgaris (assembly GCF_964263255.1). Lineage (NCBI taxonomy): Eukaryota > Metazoa > Chordata > Amphibia > Caudata > Salamandridae > Lissotriton > Lissotriton vulgaris. The sequence continues at coordinate 276,675 of NW_028249553.1, read as the reverse complement.
TTCAACATGAGGCAAGATCAATTTGACATTTTGAATCATTTTTGGTACAGTCCGAAAAATTAATTTTTTGATGAAAAACGATGACTCCGGACCTGTCGAACATCCCCAAAATGGTCCATATCGATGAAATTTTAACATTTAATCTTTTGACTCCAAACGACTGTTGGATGTGAATTATGACTTTTTCAAATAAAATAAGTGTGTTTAAAGTCATTTATGTGCCTGAAATTGGTCAAAATTGAAGCTTTTGAGTAAGCAAAACTCTGTAAAAATGGCAATTTTGGTCACTCTGAGGGGTTAAAAAGTGGTTATTCAACATGAGGCACCATCACTTTGACATTTTGAATCATTTTTGGTACAGTCCGAAAAATTCATTTTCTGATGAAAAACGATGACTCCGGACCTGTCGAACGTCCCCAAAATGGTCCATATCGATGAAATTTTAACATTTAATCTTTTGACTCCAAACAACTGTTGGATGTGAATTATGACTTTTTCAACTAAAATAAGTGTGTTTAAAGTCATTTATGTGCCTGAAATCGGTCAAAATTGAAGCTTTTGTGTAAGCAAAACTCTGTAAAAATGGCAATTTTGGTCTCTCTGAGGGGTTAAAAAGTGGTTATTCAACATGAGGCACGATCAATTTGACATTTTGAATCATTTTTGGTACAGTCCGAAAAATTCATTTTCTGATGAAAAACGATGACTCCGGACCTGTCGAACGTCCCCAAAATGGTCCATATCGATGAAATTTTAACATTTAATCTTTTGACTCCAAACAACTGTTGGATGTGAATTATGAATTTTTCAACTAAAATAAGTGTGTTTAAAGTCATTTATGTGCCTGAAATTGGTAAAAATTGAAGCTTTTGTGTAAGCAAAACTCTGTAAAAATGGCAATTTTGGTCACTCTGAGGGGTTAAAAAATGGTTATTCAACATGAGGCACGATCAATTTGACATTTTGAATAATTTTTGGTATAGTCCGAAAATTTCATTTTCTGATGAAAAACTATGACTCCGGACCTGTCGAACGTCCCCAAAATGGTCCATATCGATGAAATTTTAACATTTAATCTTTTGACTCCAAACGACTGTTGGATGTGAATTAAGTCTTTTTCAACTAAAATAAGTGTGTTTAAAGTCATTTATGTGCCTGAAATTGGTAAAAATTGAAGCTTTTGTGTAAGCAAAACTCTGTAAAAATGGCAATTTTGGTCACTCTGAGGGGTTAAAAAATGGTTATTCAACATGAGGCACGATCAATTTGACATTTTGAATCATTTTTGGTATAGTCCGAAAATTTCATTTTCTGATGAAAAACTATGACTCCGGACCTGTCGAACGTCCCCAAAATGGTCCATATCGATGAAATTTTAACATTTAATCTTTTGACTCCAAACGACTGTTGGATGTGAATTAAGTCTTTTTCAACTAAAATAAGTGTGTTTAAAGTCATTTATGTGCTGAAATTGGTCAAAATTTAAACTTTTGAGTAAGCAAAACTCTGTAAAAATGGCAATTTCGGTCACTCTGAGGGGTTAAAAAGTGGTTATTCAACATGAGGCACCATCACTTTGACATTTTGAATCATTTTTGGTACAAACCGAAAAATTCATTTTCTGATGAAAAACGATGACTCCGGACCTGTCGAACGTACCCAAAATGGTCCATATCGATGAAATTTTAACATTTAATCTTTTGACTCCAAACAACTGTTGGATGTGAATTAAGTCCTTTTCAACTAAAATAAGTGTGTTTAAAGTCATTTATGTGCCTGAAATTGGTCAAAATTGAAGCTTTTGTGTAAGCAAAACTCTGTAAAAATGGCAATTTTGGTCACTAAGAGGGGTTAAAAAGTGGTTATTCAACATGAGGCACGATCCATTTGACATTTTGAATCATTTTTGGTATAGTCCGAAAAATTCATTTTCTGATGAAAAACGATGACTCCGGACCTGTTGAACGTCCCCAAAATGGTCCATATCGATGACATTTTAACATTTAATCATTTGACTCCAAATGACTGTTGGATGTGAATTATGACTTTTTCAACTATAATAAGTGCGTTTAAAGTCATTTATGTGCCTGAAATTGGTCAAAATTGAAGCTTTTGAGTAAGCAAAACTCTGTAAAAATGGCAATTTTGGTCACTCTGAGGGGTTAAAAAGTGGTTATTCAACATGAGGCACGATCAATTTGACATTTTGAATCATTTTTGGTATAGTCCGAAAAAATCATTTTCTGATGAAAAACGATGACTCCGGACCTGCCGAACATCCCCAAAATGGTCCATATCGATGAAATTTTAACATTTAATCTTTTGACTCCAAACGACTGTTGGATGTGAATTATGACTTTTTCAAATAAAATAAGTGTGTTTAAAGTCATTTATGTGCCTGAAATTGGTCAAAATTGAAGCTTTTGAGTAAGCAAAACTCTGTAAAAATGGCAATTTTGGTCACTCTGAGGGGTTAAAAAATGGTTATTCAACATGAGGCACGATCAATTTGACATTTTGAATCATTTTTGGTATAGTCCGAAAATTTCATTTTCTGATGAAAAACTATGACTCCGGACCTGTCGAACGTCCCCAAAATGGTCCATATCGATGAAATTTTAACATTTAATCTTTTGACTCCAAACGACTGTTGGATGTGAATTAAGTCTTTTTCAACTAAAATAAGTGTGTTTAAAGTCATTTATGTGCTGAAATTGGTCAAAATTTAAACTTTTGAGTAAGCAAAACTCTGTAAAAATGGCAATTTCGGTCACTCTGAGGGGTTAAAAAGTGGTTATTCAACATGAGGCACCATCACTTTGACATTTTGAATCATTTTTGGTACAGTCCGAAAAATTCATTTTCTGATGAAAAACGATGACTCCGGACCTGTCGAACGTACCCAAAATGGTCCATATCGATGAAATTTTAACATTTAATCTTTTGACTCCAAACAACTGTTGGATGTGAATTAAGTCCTTTTCAACTAAAATAAGTGTGTTTAAAGTCATTTATGTGCCTGAAATTGGTCAAAATTGAAGCTTTTGTGTAAGCAAAACTCTGTAAAAATGGCAATTTTGGTCACACTGAGGGGTTTAAAAAGTGGTTATTCAACATGAGGCACGATCCATTTGACATTTTGAATCATTTTTGGTATAGTCCGAAAAATTCATTTTCTGATGAAAAACGATGACTCCGGACCTGTCGAACGTCCCCAAAATGGTCCATATCGATGAAATTTTAACATTTAATCTTTTGACTCCAAACGACTGTTGGATGTGAATTATGACTTTTTCAAATAAAATAAGTGTGTTTAAAGTCATTTATGTGCCTGAAATTGGTCAAAATTGAAGCTTTTGAGTAAGCAAAACTCTGTAAAAATGGCAATTTTGGTCACTCTGAGGGGTTAAAAAGTGGTTATTCAACATGAGGCACGATCAATTTGACATTTTGAATCATTTTTGGTATAGTCCGAAAAATTCATTTTCTGATGAAAAACGATGACTCCGGACCTGTCGAACATCCCCAAAATGGTCCATATCGATGAAATTTTAACATTTAATCTTTTGACTCCAAACGACTGTTGGATGTGAATTATGACTTTTTCAACTAAAATAAGTGTGTTTAAAGTCATTTATGTGCCTGAAATTGGTCAAAATTGAAGCTTTTGTGTAAGCAAAACTCTGTAAAAATGGCAATTTTGGTCACTCTGAGGGGTTAAAAAGTGGTTATTCAACATGAGGCACGATCACTTTGACATTTTGAATCATTTTTGGTACAGTCCGAAAAATTCATTTTTTGATGAAAAACGATGACTCCGGACCTGTCGAACATCCCCAAAATGGTCCATATCGATGAAATTTTAACATTTAATCTTTTGACTCCAAACGACTGTTGGATGTGAATTATGACTTTTTCAAATAAAATAAGTGTGTTTAAAGTCATTTATGTGCCTGAAATTGGTCAAAATTAAAGCTTTTGTGTAAGCAAAACTCTGTAAAAATGGCAATTTTGGTCTCTCTGAGGGGTTACAAAGTGGTTATTCAACATGAGGCACAATCCATTTGACATTTTGAATCATTTTTGGTATAGTCCGAAAAATTCATTTTCTGATGAAAAACGATGACTCCGGACCTGTCGAACATCCCCAAAATGGTCCATATCGATGAAATTTTAACATTTAATCTTTTGACTCCAAACAACTGTTGGATGTGAATTATGACTTTTTCAACTAAAATAAGTGTGTTTAAAGTCATTTATGTGCCTGAAATTGGTCAAAATTGAAGCTTTTGAGTAAGCAAAACTCTGTAAAAATGGCAATTTTGGTCACTCTGAGGGGTTAAAAAGTGGTTATTCAACATGAGGCACCATCACTTTGACATTTCAAATCATTTTTGGTACAGTCCGAAAAATTCATTTTCTGATGAAAAACGATGACTCCGGACCTGTCGAACGTACCCAAAATGGTCCATATCGATGAAATTTTAACATTTAATCTTTTGACTCCAAACAACTGTTGGATGTGAATTAAGTCTTTTTCAACTAAAATAAGTGTGCTTAAAGTCATTTATGTGCCTGAAATTGGTCAAAATTGAAGCTTTTGTGTAACCAAAACTCTGTAAAAATGGCAATTTTGGTCACTCTGAGGGGTTAAAAAGTGGTTATTCAACATGAGGCATGATCCATTTGACATTTTGAATCATTTTTGGTATAGTCCGAAAAATTCATTTTCTGATGAAAAACGATGACTCCAGACCTGTCGAACGTCCCCAAAATGGTCCATATCGATAAAATGTTAACATTTAATCTTTTGACTCTAAACGACTGTTGGATGTGAATTATGACTTTTTCAACTAAAATAAGTGTGTTTAAAGTCATTTATGTGCCTGAAATTGGTCAAAATTGAAGCTTTTGTGTAAGCAAAACTCTGTAAAAATGGCAATTTTGGTCACTCTGAGGGGTTAAAAAGTGGTTATTCAACCTGAGGCACCATCACTTTGACATTTTGAATCATTTTTGGTACAGTCCGAAAAATTCATTTTCTGATGAAAAACGTTGACTCTGGACCTGTCGAACGTCCCCAAAATGGTCCATATCGATGAAATTTTAACATTTAATCTTTTGACTCCACACAACTGTTAGATGTGAATTAAGTCTTTTTCTACTAAAATAAGTGTGTTTAAAGTCATTTATGTGCCTGAAATTGGTCAAAATTGAAGCTTTTGTGTAACCAAAACTCTGTAAAAATGGCAATTTTGGTCACTCTGAGGGGTTAAAAAGTGGTTATTCAACATGAGGCACCATCACTTTGACATTTTGAATCATTTTTGGTACAGTCTGAAAAATTCATTTTCTGATGAAAAACGATGACTCCGGACCTGTCGAACGTCCCCAAAATGGTCCATATCGATGAAATTTAAACATTTAATCTTTTGACTCCAAACAACTGTTGGATGTGAATTATGACTTTTTCAACTAAAATAAGTGTGTTTAAAGTCATTTATGTGCCTGAAATTGGTCAAAATTGAAGCTTTTGAGTAAGCAAAACTCTGTAAAAATGGCAATTTTGGTCACTCTGAGGGGTTAAAAAGTGGTTATTCAACATGAGGCACCATCACTTTGACATTTCGAATCATTTTTGGTACAGTCCGAAAAATTCATTTTCTGATGAAAAACGATGACTCCGGACCTGTCGAACGTACCCAAAATGGTCCATATCGATGAAATTGTAACATTTAATCTTTTGACTCCAAACAACTGTTGGATGTGAATTAAGTCTTTTTCAACTAAAATAAGTGTGCTTAAAGTCATTTATGTGCCTGAAATTGGTCAAAATTGAAGCTTTTGTGTAAGCAAAACTCTGTAAAAATGGCAATTTTGGTCACTCTGAGGGGTTAAAAAGTGGTTATTCAACATGAGGCACGATCCATTTGACATTTTGAATCATTTTTGGTATAGTCCGAAAAATTCATTTTCTGATGAAAAACGATGACTCCGGACCTGTCGAACGTCCCCAAAATGGTCCATATCGATAAAATGTTAACATTTAATCTTTTGACTCTAAACGACTGTTGGATGTGAATTATGACTTTTTCAACTAAAATAAGTGTGTTTAAAGTCATTTATGTGCCTGAAATTGGTCAAAATTGAAGCTTTTGTGTAAGCAAAACTCTGTAAAAATGGCAATTTTGGTCACTCTGAGGGGTTAAAAAGTGGTTATTCAACCTGAGGCACCATCACTTTGACATTTTGAATCATTTTTGGTACAGTCCGAAAAATTCATTTTCTGATGAAAAACGATGACTCCGGACCTGTCGAACGTACCCAAAATGGTCCATATCGATGAAATTTTAACATTTAATCTTTTGACTCCAAACAACTGTTGGATGTGAATTAAGTCTTTTTCAACTAAAATAAGTGTGCTTAAAGTCATTTATGTGCCTGAAATTGGTCAAAATTGAAGCTTTTGTGTAAGCAAAACTCTGTAAAAATGGCAATTTTGGTCACTCTGAGGGGTTAAAAAGTGGTTATTCAACATGAGGCACGATCCATTTGACATTTTGAATCATTTTTGGTATAGTCCGAAAAATTCATTTTCTGATGAAAAACGATGACTCCGGACCTGTCGAACGTCCCCAAAATGGTCCATATCGATGAAATTTTAGCATTTAATCTTTTGACTCCAAACGACTGTTGGATGTGAATTATGACTTTTTCAACTAAAATAAGTGTGTTTAAAGTCATTTATGTGCCTGAAATTGGTCAAAATTGAAGCTTTTGTGTAAGCAAAACTCTGTAAAAATGGCAATTTTGGTCACTCTGAGGGGTTAAAAAGTGGTTATTCAACATGAGGCACGATCCATTTGACATTTTGAATCATTTTTGGTACAGTCCGAAAAATTCATTTTCTGATGAAAAACGATGACTCCGGACCTGTCGAACATCCCCAAAATGGTCCATATCGATGAAATTTTAACATTTAATCTTTTGACTCCAAACGACTGTTGGATGTGAATTATGACTTTTTCAACTAAAATAAGTGTGTTTAAAGTCATTTATGTGCCTGAAATTGGTCAAAATTGAAGCTTTTGAGTAAGCAAAACTCTGTAAAAATGGCAATTTTGGTCACTCTGAGGGGTTAAAAAGTGGTTATTCAACATGAGGCACGATCTATTTGACATTTTGAATCATTTTTGGTACAGTCCAAAAAATTAATTTTTTTATGAAAAACGATGACTCCAGACCTGTCGAACGTCCCCAAAATGGTCCATATCGATGAAATTTTAACATTTAATCTTTTGACTCCAAACGACTGTTGGATGTGAATTATGACTTTTTCAACTAAAATAAGTGTGTTTAAAGTCATTTATGTGCCTGAAATTGGTCAAAATTGAAGCTTTTGTGTAAGCAAAACTCTGTAAAAATGGCAATTTTGGTCACTCTGAGGGGTTAAAAAGTGGTTATTCAACCTGAGGCACCATCACTTTGACATTTTGAATCATTTTTGGTACAGTCCGAAAAATTCATTTTCTGATGAAAAACGATGACTCCGGACCTGTCGAACGTCCCCAAAATGGTCCATATCGATGAAATTTTAACATTTAATCTTTTGACTCCACACAACTGTTAGATGTGAATTAAGTCTTTTTCTACTAAAATAAGTGTGTTTAAAGTCATTTATGTGCCTGAAATTGGTCAAAATTGAAGCTTTTGTGTAAGCAAAACTCTGTAAAAATGGCAATTTTGGTCACTCTGAGGGGTTAAAAAGTGGTTATTCAACATGAGGCACGATCCATTTGACATTTTGAATCATTTTTGGTACAGTCCGAAAAATTAATTTTTTGATGAAAAACGATGACTCCGGACCTGTCGAACATCCCCAAAATGGTCCATATCGATGAAATTTTACCATTTAATCTTTTGACTCCAAACGACTGTTGGATGTGAATTATGACTTTTTCAAATAAAATAAGTGTGTTTAAAGTCATTTATGTGCCTGAAATTGGTCAAAATTGAAGCTTTTGTGTAAGCAAAACTCTGTAAAAATGGCAATTTTGGTCACTCTGAGGGGTTAAAAAGTGGTTATTCAACATGAGGCACGATCCATTTGACATTTTGAATCATTTTTGGTATAGTCCGAAAAATTCATTTTCTGATGAAAAACGATGACTCCGGACCGGTCGAACGTCCCCAAAATGGTCCATATCGATGAAATTTTAACATTTAATCCTTTGACTCCAAACGACTGTTGGATGTGAATTAAGTCTTTTTCAACTAAAATAAGTGTGTTTAAAGTCATTTATGTGCCTGAAATTGGTCAAAATTTAAGCTTTTGTGTAAGCAAAACTCTGTAAAAATGGCAATTTTGGTCACTCTGAGGGGTTAAAAAGTGGTTATTCAACATGAGGCACGATCACTTTGACATTTTGAATCATTTTTGGTACAGTCCGAAAAATTCATTTTTTGATGAAAAACGATGACTCCGGACCTGTCGAACATCCCCAAAATGGTCCATATCGATGAAATTTTAACATTTAATCTTTTGACTCCAAACGACTGTTGGATGTGAATTATGACTTTTTCAAATAAAATAAGTGTGTTTAAAGTCATTTATGTGCCTGAAATTGGTCAAAATTAAAGCTTTTGTGTAAGCAAAACTCTGTAAAAATGGCAATTTTGGTCTCTCTGAGGGGTTACAAAGTGGTTATTCAACATGAGGCACAATCCATTTGACATTTTGAATCATTTTTGGTATAGTCCGAAAAATTCATTTTCTGATGAAAAACGATGACTCCGGACCTGTCGAACATCCCCAAAATGGTCCATATCGATGAAATTTTAACATTTAATCTTTTGACTCCAAACAACTGTTGGATGTGAATTATGACTTTTTCAACTAAAATAAGTGTGTTTAAAGTCATTTATGTGCCTGAAATTGGTCAAAATTGAAGCTTTTGAGTAAGCAAAACTCTGTAAAAATGGCAATTTTGGTCACTCTGAGGGGTTAAAAAGTGGTTATTCAACATGAGGCACCATCACTTTGACATTTCGAATCATTTTTGGTACAGTCCGAAAAATTCATTTTCTGATGAAAAACGATGACTCCGGACCTGTCGAACGTACCCAAAATGGTCCATATCGATGAAATTTTAACATTTAATCTTTTGACTCCAAACAACTGTTGGATGTGAATTAAGTCTTTTTCAACTAAAATAAGTGTGCTTAAAGTCATTTATGTGCCTGAAATTGGTCAAAATTGAAGCTTTTGTGTAACCAAAACTCTGTAAAAATGGCAATTTTGGTCACTCTGAGGGGTTAAAAAGTGGTTATTCAACATGAGGCATGATCCATTTGACATTTTGAATCATTTTTGGTATAGTCCGAAAAATTCATTTTCTGATGAAAAACGATGACTCCAGACCTGTCGAACGTCCCCAAAATGGTCCATATCGATAAAATGTTAACATTTAATCTTTTGACTCTAAACGACTGTTGGATGTGAATTATGACTTTTTCAACTAAAATAAGTGTGTTTAAAGTCATTTATGTGCCTGAAATTGGTCAAAATTGAAGCTTTTGTGTAAGCAAAACTCTGTAAAAATGGCAATTTTGGTCACTCTGAGGGGTTAAAAAGTGGTTATTCAACCTGAGGCACCATCACTTTGACATTTTGAATCATTTTTGGTACAGTCCGAAAAATTCATTTTCTGATGAAAAACGTTGACTCCGGACCTGTCGAACGTCCCCAAAATGGTCCATATCGATGAAATTTTAACATTTAATCTTTTGACTCCACACAACTGTTAGATGTGAATTAAGTCTTTTTCTACTAAAATAAGTGTGTTTAAAGTCATTTATGTGCCTGAAATTGGTCAAAATTGAAGCTTTTGTGTAACCAAAACTCTGGAAAAATGGCAATTTTGGTCACTCTGAGGGGTTAAAAAGTGGTTATTCAACATGAGGCACCATCACTTTGACATTTTGAATCATTTTTGGTACAGTCTGAAAAATTCATTTTCTGATGAAAAACGATGACTCCGGACCTGTCGAACGTCCCCAAAATGGTCCATATCGATGAAATTTAAACATTTAATCTTTTGACTCCAAACAACTGTTGGATGTGAATTATGACTTTTTCAACTAAAATAAGTGTGTTTAAAGTCATTTATGTGCCTGAAATTGGTCAAAATTGAAGCTTTTGAGTAAGCAAAACTCTGTAAAAATGGCAATTTTGGTCACTCTGAGGGGTTAAAAAGTGGTTATTCAACATGAGGCACCATCACTTTGACATTTCGAATCATTTTTGGTACAGTCCGAAAAATTCATTTTCTGATGAAAAACGATGACTCCGGACCTGTCGAACGTACCCAAAATGGTCCATATCGATGAAATTTTAACATTTAATCTTTTGACTCCAAACAACTGTTGGATGTGAATTAAGTCTTTTTCAACTAAAATAAGTGTGCTTAAAGTCATTTATGTGCCTGAAATTGGTCAAAATTGAAGCTTTTGTGTAAGCAAAACTCTGTAAAAATGGCAATTTTGGTCACTCTGAGGGGTTAAAAAGTGGTTATTCAACATGAGGCACGATCCATTTGACATTTTGAATCATTTTTGGTATAGTCCGAAAAATTCATTTTCTGATGAAAAACGATGACTCCGGACCTGTCGAACGTCCCCAAAATGGTCCATATCGATAAAATGTTAACATTTAATCTTTTGACTCTAAACGACTGTTGGATGTGAATTATGACTTTTTCAACTAAAATAAGTGTGTTTAAAGTCATTTATGTGCCTGAAATTGGTCAAAATTGAAGCTTTTGTGTAAGCAAAACTCTGTAAAAATGGCAATTTTGGTCACTCTGAGGGGTTAAAAAGTGGTTATTCAACCTGAGGCACCATCACTTTGACATTTTGAATCATTTTTGGTACAGTCCGAAAAATTCATTTTCTGATGAAAAACGATGACTCCGGACCTGTCGAACGTACCCAAAATGGTCCATATCGATGAAATTTTAACATTTAATCTTTTGACTCCAAACAACTGTTGGATGTGAATTAAGTCTTTTTCAACTAAAATAAGTGTGCTTAAAGTCATTTATGTGCCTGAAATTGGTCAAAATTGAAGCTTTTGTGTAAGCAAAACTCTGTAAAAATGGCAATTTTGGTCACTCTGAGGGGTTAAAAAGTGGTTATTCAACATGAGGCACGATCCATTTGACATTTTGAATCATTTTTGGTATAGTCCGAAAAATTCATTTTCTGATGAAAAACGATGACTCCGGACCTGTCGAACGTTCCCAAAATGGTCCATATCGATGAAATTTTAGCATTTAATCTTTTGACTCCAAACGACTGTTGGATGTGAATTATGACTTTTTCAACTAAAATAAGTGTGTTTAAAGTCATTTATGTGCCTGAAATTGGTCAAAATTGAAGCTTTTGTGTAAGCAAAACTCTGTAAAAATGGCAATTTTGGTCACTCTGAGGGGTTAAAAAGTGGTTATTCAACATGAGGCACGATCCATTTGACATTTTGAATCATTTTTGGTACAGTCCGAAAAATTCATTTTCTGATGAAAAACGATGACTCCGGACCTGTCGAACATCCCCAAAATGGTCCATATCGATGAAATTTTAACATTTAATCTTTTGACTCCAAACGACTGTTGGATGTGAATTATGACTTTTTCAACTAAAATAAGTGTGTTTAAAGTCATTTATGTGCCTGAAATTGGTCAAAATTGAAGCTTTTGAGTAAGCAAAACTCTGTAAAAATGGCAATTTTGGTCACTCTGAGGGGTTAAAAAGTGGTTATTCAACATGAGGCACGATCTATTTGACATTTTGAATCATTTTTGGTACAGTCCAAAAAATTAATTTTTTTATGAAAAACGATGACTCCAGACCTGTCGAACGTCCCCAAAATGGTCCATATCGATGAAATTTTAACATTTAATCTTTTGACTCCAAACGACTGTTGGATGTGAATTATGACTTTTTCAACTAAAATAAGTGTGTTTAAAGTCATTTATGTGCCTGAAATTGGTCAAAATTGAAGCTTTTGAGTAAGCAAAACTCTGTAAAAATGGCAATTTTGGTCACTCTGAGGGGTTAAAAAGTGGTTATTCAACATGAGGCACGATCCATTTGACATTTTGAATCATTTTTGGTATAGTCCGAAAAATTCATTTTCTGATGAAAAACGATGACTCCGGACCTGTCGAACGTACCCAAAATGGTCCATATCGATGAAATTTTAACATTTAATCTTTTGACTCCAAACAACTGTTGGATGTGAATTAAGTCTTTTTCAACTAAAATAAGTGTGCTTAAAGTCATTTATGTGCCTGAAATTGGTCAAAATTGAAGCTTTTGTGTAACCAAAACTCTGTAAAAATGGCAATTTTGGTCACTCTGAGGGGTTAAAAACTGGTTATTCAACATGAGGCACGATCCATTTGACATTTTGAATCATTTTTGGTATAGTCCGAAAAATTCATTTTCTGATGAAAAACGATGACTCCGGACCTGTCGAACGTCCCCAAAATGGTCCATATCGATAAAATGTTAACATTTAATCTTTTGACTCCAAACGACTGTTGGATGTGAATTATGACTTTTTCAACTAAAATAAGTGTGTTTAAAGTCATTTATGTGCCTGAAATTGGTCAAAATTGAAGCTTTTGTGTAAGCAAAACTCTGTAAAAATGGCAATTTTGGTCACTCTGAGGGGTTAAAAAGTGGTTATTCAACCTGAGGCACCATCACTTCGACATTTTGAATCATTTTTGGTACAGTCCGAAAAATTCATTTTCTGATGAAAAACGATGACTCCGGACCTGTCGAACGTCCCCAAAATGGTCCATATCGATGAAATTTTAACATTTAATCTTTTGACTCCACACAACTGTTAGATGTGAATTAAGTCTTTTTCTACTAAAATAAGTGTGTTTAAAGTCATTTATGTGCCTGAAATTGGTCAAAATTGAAGCTTTTGTGTAAGCAAAACTCTGTAAAAATGGCAATTTTGGTCACTCTGAGGGGTTAAAAAGTGGTTATTCAACATGAGGCACGATCCATTTGACATTTTGAATCATTTTTGGTACAGTCCGAAAAATTAATTTTTTGATGAAAAACGATGACTCCGGACCTGTCGAACATCCCCAAAATGGTCCATATCGATGAAATTTTACCATTTAATCTTTTGACTCCAAACGACTGTTGGATGTGAATTATGACTTTTTCAAATAAAATAAGTGTGTTTAAAGTCATTTATGTGCCTGAAATTGGTCAAAATTGAAGCTTTTGTGTAAGCAAAACTCTGTAAAAATGGCAATTTTGGTCACTCTGAGGGGTTAAAAAGTGGTTATTCAACATGAGGCACGATCCATTTGACATTTTGAATCATTTTTGGTATAGTCCGAAAAATTCATTTTCTGATGAAAAACGATGACTCCGGACCTGTCGAACGTCCCCAAAATGGTCCATATCGATGAAATTTTAACATTTAATCCTTTGACTCCAAACGACTGTTGGATGTGAATTAAGTCTTTTTCAACTAAAATAAGTGTGTTTAAAGTCATTTATGTGCCTGAAATTGGTCAAAATTTAAGCTTTTGTGTAAGCAAAACTCTGTAAAAATGGCAATTTTGGTCACTCTGAGGGGTTAAAAAGTGGTTATTCAACATGAGGCACGATCACTTTGACATTTTGAATCATTTTTGGTACAGTCCGAAAAATTCATTTTTTGATGAAAAACGATGACTCCGGACCTGTCGAACATCCCCAAAATGGTCCATATCGATGAAATTTTAACATTTAATCTTTTGACTCCAAACGACTGTTGGATGTGAATTATGACTTTTTCAAATAAAATAAGTGTGTTTAAAGTCATTTATGTGCCTGAAATTGGTCAAAATTAAAGCTTTTGTGTAAGCAAAACTCTGTAAAAATGGCAATTTTGGTCTCTCTGAGGGGTTACAAAGTGGTTATTCAACATGAGGCACAATCCATTTGACATTTTGAATCATTTTTGGTATAGTCCGTAAAATTCATTTTCTGATGAAAAACGATGACTCCGGACCTGTCGAACGTCCCCAAAATGGTCCATATCGATGACATTTTAACATTTAATCTTTTGACTCCAAACAACTGTTGGATGTGAATTAAGTCTTTTTCAACTAAAATAAGTGTGTTTAAAGTCATTTATGTGCCTGAAATTGGTCAAAATTGAAGCTTTTGAGTAAGCAAAACTCTGTAAAAATGGCAATTTTGGTCACTCTGAGGGGTTAAAAAGTGCTTATTCAACATGAGGCACCATCACTTTGACATTTCGAATCATTTTTGGTACAGTCCGAAAAATTCATTTTCTGATGAAAAACGATGACTCCGGACCTGTCGAACGTACCCAAAATGGTCCATATCGATGAAATTTTAACATTTAATCTTTTGACTCCAAACAACTGTTGGATGTGAATTAAGTCTTTTTCAACTAAAATAAGTGTGCTTAAAGTCATTTATGTGCCTGAAATTGGTCAAAATTGAAGCTTTTGTGTAAGCAAAACTCTGTAAAAATGGCAATTTTGGTCACTCTGAGGGGTTAAAAAGTGGTTATTCAACATGAGGCACGATCCATTTGACATTTTGAATCATTTTTGGTATAGTCCGAAAAATTCATTTTCTGATGAAAAACGATGACTCCGGACCTGTCGAACGTCCCCAAAATGGTCCATATCGATAAAATGTTAACATTTAATCTTTTGACTCTAAACGACTGTTGGATGTGAATTAAGTCTTTTTCAACTAAAATAAGTGTGCTTAAAGTCATTTATGTGCCTGAAATTGGTCAAAATGGAAGCTTTTGTGTAAGCAAAACTCTGTAAAAATGGCAATTTTGGTCACTCTGAGGGGTTAAAAAGTGGTTATTCAACCTGAGGCACCATCACTTTGACATTTTGAATCATTTTTGGTACAGTCCGAAAAATTCATTTTCTGATGAAAAACGATGACTCCGGACCTGTCGAATGTCCCCAAAATGGTCCATATCGATGAAATTTTAACATTCAATCTTTTGACTCCAAACGACTGTTGGATGTGAATTATGACTTTTTCAATTAAAATAAGTGTGTTTAAAGTCATTTATGTGCCTGAAATTGGTCAAAATTGAAACTTTTGAGTAAGCAAAACTCTGTAAAAATGGCAATTTTGGTCACTCTGAGGGGTTAAAAAGTGGTTATTCAACATGAGGCACGATCCATTTGACATTTTGAATCATTTTTGGTATAGTCCGAAAAATTCATTTTCTGATGAAAAACGATGACTCCGGACCTGTCGAACGTCCCCAAAATGGTCCATATCGATGAAATTTTAACATTTAATCTTTTGACTCCAAACGACTGTTGGATGTGAATTATGACTTTTTCAAATAAAATAAGTGTGTTTAAAGTCATTTATGTGCCTGAAATTGGTCAAAATTGAAGCTTTTGTGTAAGCAAAACTCTGTAAAAATGGCAATTTTGGTCACTCTGAGGGGTTAAAAAGTGGTTATTCAACATGAGGCACGATCCATTTGACATTTTGAATCATTTTTGGTATAGTCCGAAAAATTCATTTTCTGATGAAAAACGATGACTCCGGACCTGTCGAACGTCCCCAAAATGGTCCATATCGATGAAATTTTAACATTTAATCCTTTGACTCCAAACGACTGTTGGATGTGAATTAAGTCTTTTTCAACTAAAATAAGTGTGTTTAAAGTCATTTATGTGCCTGAAATTGGTCAAAATTTAAGCTTTTGTGTAAGCAAAACTCTGTAAAAATGGCAATTTTGGTCACTCTGAGGGGTTAAAAAGTGGTTATTCAACATGAGGCACGATCACTTTGACATTTTGAATCATTTTTGGTACAGTCCGAAAAATTCATTTTTTGATGAAAAACGATGACTCCGGACCTGTCGAACATCCCCAAAATGGTCCATATCGATGAAATTTTAACATTTAATCTTTTGACTCCAAACGACTGTTGGATGTGAATTATGACTTTTTCAAATAAAATAAGTGTGTTTAAAGTCATTTATGTGCCTGAAATTGGTCAAAATTAAAGCTTTTGTGTAAGCAAAACTCTGTAAAAATGGCAATTTTGGTCTCTCTGAGGGGTTACAAAGTGGTTATTCAACATGAGGCACAATCCATTTGACATTTTGAATCATTTTTGGTATAGTCCGTAAAATTCATTTTCTGATGAAAAACGATGACTCCGGACCTGTCGAACGTCCCCAAAATGGTCCATATCGATGACATTTTAACATTTAATCTTTTGACTCCAAACAACTGTTGGATGTGAATTAAGTCTTTTTCAACTAAAATAAGTGTGTTTAAAGTCATTTATGTGCCTGAAATTGGTCAAAATTGAAGCTTTTGAGTAAGCAAAACTCTGTAAAAATGGCAATTTTGGTCACTCTGAGGGGTTAAAAAGTGCTTATTCAACATGAGGCACCATCACTTTGACATTTCGAATCATTTTTGGTACAGTCCGAAAAATTCATTTTCTGATGAAAAACGATGACTCCGGACCTGTCGAACGTACCCAAAATGGTCCATATCGATGAAATTTTAACATTTAATCTTTTGACTCCAAACAACTGTTGGATGTGAATTAAGTCTTTTTCAACTAAAATAAGTGTGCTTAAAGTCATTTATGTGCCTGAAATTGGTCAAAATTGAAGCTTTTGTGTAAGCAAAACTCTGTAAAAATGGCAATTTTGGTCACTCTGAGGGGTTAAAAAGTGGTTATTCAACATGAGGCACGATCCATTTGACATTTTGAATCATTTTTGGTATAGTCCGAAAAATTCATTTTCTGATGAAAAACGATGACTCCGGACCTGTCGAACGTCCCCAAAATGGTCCATATCGATAAAATGTTAACATTTAATCTTTTGACTCTAAACGACTGTTGGATGTGAATTATGACTTTTTCAACTAAAATAAGTGTGTTTAAAGTCATTTATGTGCCTGAAATTGGTCGAAATTGAAGCTTTTGTGTAAGCAAAACTCTGTAAAAATGGCAATTTTGGTCACTCTGAGGGGTTAAAAAGTGGTTATTCAACCTGAGGCACCATCACTTTGACATTTTGAATCATTTTTGGTACAGTCCGAAAAATTCATTTTCTGATGAAAAACGATGACTCCGGACCTGTCGAACGTACCCAAAATGGTCCATATCGATGAAATTTTAACATTTAATCTTTTGACTCCAAACAACTGTTGGATGTGAATTAAGTCTTTTTCAACTAAAATAAGTGTGCTTAAAGTCATTTATGTGCCTGAAATTGGTCAAAATGGAAGCTTTTGTGTAAGCAAAACTCTGTAAAAATGGCAATTTTGGTCTCTCTGAGGGGTTACAAAGTGGTTATTCAACATGAGGCACAATCCATTTGACATTTTGAATCATTTTTGGTATAGTCCGTAAAATTCATTTTCTGATGAAAAACGATGACTCCGGACCTGTCGAACGTCCCCAAAATGGTCCATATCGATGACATTTTAACATTTAATCTTTTGACTCCAAACAACTGTTGGATGTGAATTAAGTCTTTTTCAACTAAAATAAGTGTGTTTAAAGTCATTTATGTGCCTGAAATTGGTCAAAATTGAAGCTTTTGAGTAAGCAAAACTCTGTAAAAATGGCAATTTTGGTCACTCTGAGGGGTTAAAAAGTGCTTATTCAACATGAGGCACCATCACTTTGACATTTCGAATCATTTTTGGTACAGTCCGAAAAATTCATTTTCTGATGAAAAACGATGACTCCGGACCTGTCGAACGTACCCAAAATGGTCCATATCGATGAAATTTTAACATTTAATCTTTTGACTCCAAACAACTGTTGGATGTGAATTAAGTCTTTTTCAACTAAAATAAGTGTGCTTAAAGTCATTTATGTGCCTGAAATTGGTCAAAATTGAAGCTTTTGTGTAAGCAAAACTCTGTAAAAATGGCAATTTTGGTCACTCTGAGGGGTTAAAAAGTGGTTATTCAACATGAGGCACGATCCATTTGACATTTTGAATCATTTTTGGTATAGTCCGAAAAATTCATTTTCTGATGAAAAACGATGACTCCGGACCTGTCGAACGTCCCCAAAATGGTCCATATCGATAAAATGTTAACATTTAATCTTTTGACTCTAAACGACTGTTGGATGTGAATTAAGTCTTTTTCAACTAAAATAAGTGTGCTTAAAGTCATTTATGTGCCTGAAATTGGTCAAAATGGAAGCTTTTGTGTAAGCAAAACTCTGTAAAAATGGCAATTTTGGTCACTCTGAGGGGTTAAAAAGTGGTTATTCAACCTGAGGCACCATCACTTTGACATTTTGAATCATTTTTGGTACAGTCCGAAAAATTCATTTTCTGATGAAAAACGATGACTCCGGACCTGTCGAATGTCCCCAAAATGGTCCATATCGATGAAATTTTAACATTCAATCTTTTGACTCCAAACGACTGTTGGATGTGAATTATGACTTTTTCAATTAAAATAAGTGTGTTTAAAGTCATTTATGTGCCTGAAATTGGTCAAAATTGAAACTTTTGAGTAAGCAAAACTCTGTAAAAATGGCAATTTTGGTCACTCTGAGGGGTTAAAAAGTGGTTATTCAACATGAGGCACGATCCATTTGACATTTTGAATCATTTTTGGTATAGTCCGAAAAATTCATTTTCTGATGAAAAACGATGACTCCGGACCTGTCGAACGTCCCCAAAATGGTCCATATCGATGAAATTTTAACATTTAATCTTTTGACTCCAAACGACTGTTGGATGTGAATTATGACTTTTTCAAATAAAATAAGTGTGTTTAAAGTCATTTATGTGCCTGAAATTGGTCAAAATTGAAGCTTTTGTGTAAGCAAAACTCTGTAAAAATGGCAATTTTGGTCACTCTGAGGGGTTAAAAAGTGGTTATTCAACATGAGGCACGATCCATTTGACATTTTGAATCATTTTTGGTATAGTCCGAAAAATTCATTTTCTGATGAAAAACGATGACTCCGGACCTGTCGAACGTCCCCAAAATGGTCCATATCGATGAAATTTTAACATTTAATCCTTTGACTCCAAACGACTGTTGGATGTGAATTAAGTCTTTTTCAACTAAAATAAGTGTGTTTAAAGTCATTTATGTGCCTGAAATTGGTCAAAATTTAAGCTTTTGTGTAAGCAAAACTCTGTAAAAATGGCAATTTTGGTCACTCTGAGGGGTTAAAAAGTGGTTATTCAACATGAGGCACGATCACTTTGACATTTTGAATCATTTTTGGTACAGTCCGAAAAATTCATTTTTTGATGAAAAACGATGACTCCGGACCTGTCGAACATCCCCAAAATGGTCCATATCGATGAAATTTTAACATTTAATCTTTTGACTCCAAACGACTGTTGGATGTGAATTATGACTTTTTCAAATAAAATAAGTGTGTTTAAAGTCATTTATGTGCCTGAAATTGGTCAAAATTAAAGCTTTTGTGTAAGCAAAACTCTGTAAAAATGGCAATTTTGGTCTCTCTGAGGGGTTACAAAGTGGTTATTCAACATGAGGCACAATCCATTTGACATTTTGAATCATTTTTGGTATAGTCCGTAAAATTCATTTTCTGATGAAAAACGATGACTCCGGACCTGTCGAACGTCCCAAAATGGTCCATATCGATGACATTTTAACATTTAATCTTTTGACTCCAAACAACTGTTGGATGTGAATTAAGTCTTTTTCAACTAAAATAAGTGTGTTTAAAGTCATTTATGTGCCTGAAATTGGTCAAAATTGAAGCTTTTGAGTAAGCAAAACTCTGTAAAAATGGCAATTTTGGTCACTCTGAGGGGTTAAAAAGTGCTTATTCAACATGAGGCACCATCACTTTGACATTTCGAATCATTTTTGGTACAGTCCGAAAAATTCATTTTCTGATGAAAAACGATGACTCCGGACCTGTCGAACGTACCCAAAATGGTCCATATCGATGAAATTTTAACATTTAATCTTTTGACTCCAAACAACTGTTGGATGTGAATTAAGTCTTTTCAACTAAAATAAGTGTGCTTAAAGTCATTTATGTGCCTGAAATTGGTCAAAATTGAAGCTTTTGTGTAAGCAAAACTCTGTAAAAATGGCAATTTTGGTCACTCTGAGGGGTTAAAAAGTGGTTATTCAACATGAGGCACGATCCATTTGACATTTTGAATCATTTTTGGTATAGTCCGAAAAATTCATTTTCTGATGAAAAACGATGACTCCGGACCTGTCGAACGTCCCAAAATGGTCCATATCGATAAAATGTTAACATTTAATCTTTTGACTCTAAACGACTGTTGGATGTGAATTATGACTTTTTCAACTAAAATAAGTGTGTTTAAAGTCATTTATGTGCCTGAAATTGGTCGAAATTGAAGCTTTTGTGTAAGCAAAACTCTGTAAAAATGGCAATTTTGGTCACTCTGAGGGGTTAAAAAGTGGTTATTCAACCTGAGGCACCATCACTTTGACATTTTGAATCATTTTTGGTACAGTCCGAAAAATTCATTTTCTGATGAAAAACGATGACTCCGGACCTGTCGAACGTACCCAAAATGGTCCATATCGATGAAATTTTAACATTTAATCTTTTGACTCCAAACAACTGTTGGATGTGAATTAAGTCTTTTTCAACTAAAATAAGTGTGCTTAAAGTCATTTATGTGCCTGAAATTGGTCAAAATGGAAGCTTTTGTGTAAGCAAAACTCTGTAAAAATGGCAATTTTGGTCACTCTGAGGGGTTAAAAAGTGGTTATTCAACCTGAGGCACCATCACTTTGACATTTTGAATCATTTTTGGTACAGTCCGAAAAATTCATTTTCTGATGAAAAACGATGACTCCGGACCTGTCGAATGTCCCCAAAATGGTCCATATCGATGAAATTTTAACATTCAATCTTTTGACTCCAAACGACTGTTGGATGTGAATTATGACTTTTTCAATTAAAATAAGTGTGTTTAAAGTCATTTATGTGCCTGAAATTGGTCAAAATTGAAACTTTTGAGTAAGCAAAACTCTGTAAAAATGGCAATTTTGGTCACTCTGAGGGGTTAAAAAGTGGTTATTCAACATGAGGCACGATCCATTTGACATTTTGAATCATTTTTGGTATAGTCCGAAAAATTCATTTTCTGATGAAAAACGATGACTCCGGACCTGTCGAACGTCCCCAAAATGGTCCATATCGATGAAATTTTAACATTTAATCTTTTGACTCCAAACGACTGTTGGATGTGAATTAAGTCTTTTTCAACTAAAATAAGTGATTTTAAAGTCATTTATGTGCCTGAAATTGGTCAACATTGAAGCTTTTGAGTAAGCAAAACTCTGTAAAAATGGCAATTTTGGTCACTCTGAGGGGTTAAAAAGTGGTTATTCAACATGAGGCACAATCCATTTGACATTTTGAATCATTTTTGGTATAGTCTGAAAAATTCATTTTCTGATGAAAAACGATGACTCCGGACCTGTCGAACATCCCCAAAATGGTCCATATCGATGAAATTTTAACATTTAATCTTTTGACTCCAAGCGACTGTTGGATGTGAATTATGACTTTTTCAACTAAAATAAGTGTGTTTAAAGTCATTTATGTGCCTGAAATTGGTCAACATTGAAGCTTTTGAGTAAGCAAAACTCTGTAAAAATGGCAATTTTGGTCACTCTGAGGGGTTAAAAAGTGGTTATTCAACATGAGGCACCATCACTTTGACATTTTGAATCATTTTTGGTACAGTCCGAAAAATTCATTTTCTGATGAAAAACGATGACTCCGGACCTGTCGAATGTCCCCAAAATGGTCCATATCGATGAAATTTTAACATTTAATCTTTTGACCCAAAACGACTGTTGGATGTGAATTATGACTTTTTCAATTAAAATAAGTGTGTTTAAAGTCATTTATGTGCCTGAAATTGGTCAAAATTGAAACTTTTGAGTAAGCAAAACTCTGTAAAAATGGCAATTTTGGTCACTCTGAGGGGTTAAAAAGTGGTTATTCAACATGAGGCACGATCTATTTGACATTTTGAATCATTTTTGGTATAGTCCGAAAAATTTATTTTTTGATGAAAAACGATGACTCCGGACCTGTCGAACGTCCCCAAAATGGTTCATATCGATGAAATTTTAACATTTAATCTTTTGACTCCAAACGACTGTTGGATGTGAATTAAGTCTTTTTCAACTAAAATAAGTGTGTTTAAAGTCATTTATGTGCCTGAAATTGGTCAACATTGAAGCTTTTGTGTAAGCAAAACTCTGTAAAAATGGCAATTTTGGTCACTCTGAGGGGTTAAAAAGTGGTTATTCAACATGAGGCACAATCCATTTGACATTTTGAATCATATAGTCCGAAAAATTCATTTTCTGATGAAAAACGATGACTCCGGACCTGTCGAACGTCCCCAAAATGGTCCATATCGATGAAATTTTAACATTTAATCTTTTGACTCCAAACGACTGTTGGATGTGAATTAAGTCTTTTTCAACTAAAATAAGTGTGTTTAAAGTCATTTATGTGCCTGAAATTGGTCAACATTGAAGCTTTTGTGTAAGCAAAACTCTGTAAAAATGGCAATTTTGGTCACTCTGAGGGGTTAAAAAGTGGTTATTCAACATGAGGCACGATCCATTTGACATTTTGAATCATTTTTGGTATAGTCCGAAAAATTCATTTTCTGATGAAAAACGATGACTCCGGACCTGTCGAACGTCCCCAAAATGGTCCATATCGATAAAATGTTAACATTTAATCTTTTGACTCTAAACGACTGTTGGATGTGAATTATGACTTTTTCAACTAAAATAAGTGTGTTTAAAGTCATTTATGTGCCTGAAATTGGTCGAAATTGAAGCTTTTGTGTAAGCAAAACTCTGTAAAAATGGCAATTTTGGTCACTCTGAGGGGTTAAAAAGTGCTTATTCAACATGAGGCACCATCACTTTGACATTTCGAATCATTTTTGGTACAGTCCGAAAAATTCATTTTCTGATGAAAAACGATGACTCCGGACCTGTCGAACGTACCCAAAATGGTCCATATCGATGAAATTTTAACATTTAATCTTTTGACTCCAAACAACTGTTGGATGTGAATTAAGTCTTTTTCAACTAAAATAAGTGTGCTTAAAGTCATTTATGTGCCTGAAATTGGTCAAAATTGAAGCTTTTGTGTAAGCAAAACTCTGTAAAAATGGCAATTTTGGTCACTCTGAGGGGTTAAAAAGTGGTTATTCAACATGAGGCACGATCCATTTGACATTTTGAATCATTTTTGGTATAGTCCGAAAAATTCATTTTCTGATGAAAAACGATGACTCCGGACCTGTCGAACGTCCCCAAAATGGTCCATATCGATAAAATGTTAACATTTAATCTTTTGACTCTAAACGACTGTTGGATGTGAATTATGACTTTTTCAACTAAAATAAGTGTGTTTAAAGTCATTTATGTGCCTGAAATTGGTCGAAATTGAAGCTTTTGTGTAAGCAAAACTCTGTAAAAATGGCAATTTTGGTCACTCTGAGGGGTTAAAAAGTGGTTATTCAACCTGAGGCACCATCACTTTGACATTTTGAATCATTTTTGGTACAGTCCGAAAAATTCATTTTCTGATGAAAAACGATGACTCCGGACCTGTCGAACGTACCCAAAATGGTCCATATCGATGAAATTTTAACATTTAATCTTTTGACTCCAAACAACTGTTGGATGTGAATTAAGTCTTTTTCAACTAAAATAAGTGTGCTTAAAGTCATTTATGTGCCTGAAATTGGTCAAAATGGAAGCTTTTGTGTAAGCAAAACTCTGTAAAAATGGCAATTTTGGTCACTCTGAGGGGTTAAAAAGTGGTTATTCAACCTGAGGCACCATCACTTTGACATTTTGAATCATTTTTGGTACAGTCCGAAAAATTCATTTTCTGATGAAAAACGATGACTCCGGACCTGTCGAATGTCCCCAAAATGGTCCATATCGATGAAATTTTAACATTCAATCTTTTGACTCCAAACGACTGTTGGATGTGAATTATGACTTTTTCAATTAAAATAAGTGTGTTTAAAGTCATTTATGTGCCTGAAATTGGTCAAAATTGAAACTTTTGAGTAAGCAAAACTCTGTAAAAATGGCAATTTTGGTCACTCTGAGGGGTTAAAAAGTGGTTATTCAACATGAGGCACGATCCATTTGACATTTTGAATCATTTTTGGTATAGTCCGAAAAATTCATTTTCTGATGAAAAACGATGACTCCGGACCTGTCGAACGTCCCCAAAATGGTCCATATCGATGAAATTTTAACATTTAATCTTTTGACTCCAAACGACTGTTGGATGTGAATTAAGTCTTTTTCAACTAAAATAAGTGATTTTAAAGTCATTTATGTGCCTGAAATTGGTCAACATTGAAGCTTTTGAGTAAGCAAAACTCTGTAAAAATGGCAATTTTGGTCACTCTGAGGGGTTAAAAAGTGGTTATTCAACATGAGGCACAATCCATTTGACATTTTGAATCATTTTTGGTATAGTCTGAAAAATTCATTTTCTGATGAAAAACGATGACTCCGGACCTGTCGAACATCCCCAAAATGGTCCATATCGATGAAATTTTAACATTTAATCTTTTGACTCCAAACGACTGTTGGATGTGAATTATGACTTTTTCAACTAAAATAAGTGTGTTTAAAGTCATTTATGTGCCTGAAATTGGTCAACATTGAAGCTTTTGAGTAAGCAAAACTCTGTAAAAATGGCAATTTTGGTCTCTCTGAGGGGTTAAAAAGTGGTTATTCAACATGAGGCACCATCACTTTGACATTTTGAATCATTTTTGGTACAGTCCGAAAAATTCATTTTCTGATGAAAAACGATGACTCCGGACCTGTCGAATGTCCCCAAAATGGTCCATATCGATGAAATTTTAACATTTAATCTTTTGACTCCAAACGACTGTTGGATGTGAATTATGACTTTTTCAATTAAAATAAGTGTGTTTAAAGTCATTTATGTGCCTGAAATTGGTCAAAATTGAAACTTTTGAGTAAGCAAAACTCTGTAAAAATGGCAATTTTGGTCACTCTGAGGGGTTAAAAAGTGGTTATTCAACATGAGGCACGATCTATTTGACATTTTGAATCATTTTTGGTATAGTCCGAAAAATTCATTTTTTGATGAAAAACGATGACTCCGGACCTGTCGAACGTCCCCAAAATGGTTCATATCGATGAAATTTTAACATTTAATCTTTTGACTCCAAACGACTGTTGGATGTGAATTAAGTCTTTTTCAACTAAAATAAGTGTGTTTAAAGTCATTTATGTGCCTGAAATTGGTCAACATTGAAGCTTTTGTGTAAGCAAAACTCTGTAAAAATGGCAATTTTGGTCACTCTGAGGGGTTAAAAAGTGGTTATTCAACATGAGGCACAATCCATTTGACATTTTGAATCATATAGTCCGAAAAATTCATTTTCTGATGAAAAACGATGACTCCGGACCTGTCGAACGTCCCCAAAATGGTCCATATCGATGAAATTTTAACATTTAATCTTTTGACTCCAAACGACTGTTGGATGTGAATTAAGTCTTTTTCAACTAAAATAAGTGTGTTTAAAGTCATTTATGTGCCTGAAATTGGTCAACATTGAAGCTTTTGTGTAAGCAAAACTCTGTAAAAATGGCAATTTTGGTCACTCTGAGGGGTTAAAAAGTGGTTATTCAACATGAGGCACGATCTATTTGACATTTTGAATCATTTTTGGTATAGTCCGAAAAATTCATTTTTTGATGAAAAACGATGACTCGGACCTGTCGAACGTCCCCAAAATGGTTCATATCGATGAAATTTTAACATTTAATCTTTTGACTCCAAACGACTGTTGGATGTGAATTAAGTCTTTTTCAACTAAAATAAGTGTGTTAAAAGTCATTTATGTGCCTGAAATTGGTCAACATTGAAGCTTTTGTGTAAGCAAAACTCTGTAAAAATGGCAATTTTGGTCACTCTGAGGTGTTAAAAAGTGGTTATTCAACATGAGGCACAATCCATTTGACATTTTGAATCATATAGTCCGAAAAATTCATTTTCTGATGAAAAACGATGACTCCGGACCTGTCGAACGTCCCCAAAATGGTCCATATCGATGAAATTTTAACATTTAATCTTTTGACTCCAAACGACTGTTGGATGTGAATTAAGTCTTTTTCAACTAAAATAAGTGTGTTTAAAGTCATTTATGTGCCTGAAATTGGTCAACATTGAAGCTTTTGTGTAAGCAAAACTCTGTAAAAATGGCAATTTTGGTCACTCTGAGGGGTTAAAAAGTGGTTATTCAACATGAGGCACGATCTATTTGACATTTTGAATCATTTTTGGTATAGTCCGAAAAATTCATTTTCTGATGAAAAACGATGACTCCGGACCTGTCGAACGTCCCCAAAATGGTTCATATCGATGAAATTTTAACATTTAATCTTTTGACTCCAAACGACTGTTGGATGTGAATTAAGTCTTTTTCAACTAAAATAAGTGTGTTAAAAGTCATTTATGTGCCTGAAATTGGTCAACATTGAAGCTTTTGTGTAAGCAAAACTCTGTAAAAATGGCAATTTTGGTCACTCTGAGGGGTTAAAAAGTGGTTATTCAACATGAGGCACGATCTATTTGACATTTTGAATCATTTTTGGTATAGTCCGAAAAATTCATTTTCTGATGAAAAACGATGACTCCGGACCTGTCGAACGTCCCCAAAATGGTTCATATCGATGAAATTTTAACATTTAATCTTTTGACTCCAAACGACTGTTGGATGTGAATTATGACTTTTTCAACTAAAATAAGTGTGTTTAAAGTCATTTATGTGCCTGAAATTGGTCAAAATTGAAGCTTTTGAGTAAGCAAAACTCTGTAAAAATGGCAATTTTGGTCACTCTGAGGGGTTAAAAAGTGGTTATTCAACATGAGGCACAATCCATTTGACATTTTGAATCATTTTTGGTATAGTCTGAAAAATTCATTTTCTGATGAAAAACGATGACTCCGGACCTGTCGAACATCCCCAAAATGGTCCATATCGATGAAATTTTAACATTTAATCTTTTGACTCCAAACGACTGTTGGATGTGAATTATGACTTTTTCAACTAAAATAAGTGTGTTTAAAGTCATTTATGTGCCTGAAATTGGTCAAAATTGAAGCTTTTGTGTAAGCAAAACTCTGTAAAAATGGCAATTTTGGTCACTCTGAGGGGTTAAAAAGTGGTTATTCAACCTGAGGCACCATCACTTTGACATTTTGAATCATTTTTGGTACAGTCCGAAAAATTCATTTTCTGATGAAAAACGATGACTCCGGACCTGTCGAACGTCCCCAAAATGGTCCATATCGATGAAATTTTAACATTTAATCTTTTGACTCCACACAACTGTTAGATGTGAATTAAGTCTTTTTCTACTAAAATAAGTGTGTTTAAAGTCATTTATGTGCCTGAAATTGGTCAAAATTGAAGCTTTTGTGTAAGCAAAACTCTGTAAAAATGGCAATTTTGGTCACTCTGAGGGGTTAAAAAGTGGTTATTCAACATGAGGCACGATCCATTTGACATTTTGAATCATTTTTGGTACAGTCCGAAAAATTAATTTTTTGATGAAAAACGATGACTCCGGACCTGTCGAACATCCCCAAAATGGTCCATATCGATGAAATTTTACCATTTAATCTTTTGACTCCAAACGACTGTTGGATGTGAATTATGACTTTTTCAAATAAAATAAGTGTGTTTAAAGTCATTTATGTGCCTGAAATTGGTCAAAATTGAAGCTTTTGTGTAAGCAAAACTCTGTAAAAATGGCAATTTTGGTCACTCTGAGGGGTTAAAAAGTGGTTATTCAACATGAGGCACGATCCATTTGACATTTTGAATCATTTTTGGTATAGTCCAAAAAATTCATTTTCTGATGAAAAACAATGACTCCGGACCTGTCGAACGTCCCCAAAATGGTCCATATCGATGAAATTTTAACATTTAATCCTTTGACTCCAAACGACTGTTGGATGTGAATTAAGTCTTTTTCAACTAAAATAAGTGTGTTTAAAGTCATTTATGTGCCTGAAATTGGTCAAAATTTAAGCTTTTGTGTAAGCAAAACTCTGTAAAAATGGCAATTTTGGTCACTCTGAGGGGTTAAAAAGTGGTTATTCAACATGAGGCACGATCACTTTGACATTTTGAATCATTTTTGGTACAGTCCGAAAAATTCATTTTTTGATGAAAAACGATGACTCCGGACCTGTCGAACATCCCCAAAATGGTCCATATCGATGAAATTTTAACATTTAATCTTTTGACTCCAAACGACTGTTGGATGTGAATTATGACTTTTTCAAATAAAATAAGTGTGTTTAAAGTCATTTATGTGCCTGAAATTGGTCAAAATTAAAGCTTTTGTGTAAGCAAAACTCTGTAAAAATGGCAATTTTGGTCTCTCTGAGGGGTTACAAAGTGGTTATTCAACATGAGGCACAATCCATTTGACATTTTGAATCATTTTTGGTATAGTCCGTAAAATTCATTTTCTGATGAAAAACGATGACTCCGGACCTGTCGAACGTCCCCAAAATGGTCCATATCGATGACATTTTAACATTTAATCTTTTGACTCCAAACAACTGTTGGATGTGAATTAAGTCTTTTTCAACTAAAATAAGTGTGTTTAAAGTCATTTATGTGCCTGAAATTGGTCAA
Organism: Lissotriton vulgaris; assembly: GCF_964263255.1. Taxonomy (NCBI): domain Eukaryota; kingdom Metazoa; phylum Chordata; class Amphibia; order Caudata; family Salamandridae; genus Lissotriton; species Lissotriton vulgaris. The sequence goes on along the minus strand of NW_028249553.1, from coordinate 247,853 downwards.
AATTGAAGCTTTTGAGTAAGCAAAACTCTGTAAAAATGGCAATTTTGGTCACTCTGAGGGGTTAAAAAGTGCTTATTCAACATGAGGCACCATCACTTTGACATTTCGAATCATTTTTGGTACAGTCCGAAAAATTCATTTTCTGATGAAAAACGATGACTCCGGACCTGTCGAACGTACCCAAAATGGTCCATATCGATGAAATTTTAACATTTAATCTTTTGACTCCAAACAACTGTTGGATGTGAATTAAGTCTTTTTCAACTAAAATAAGTGTGCTTAAAGTCATTTATGTGCCTGAAATTGGTCAAAATTGAAGCTTTTGTGTAAGCAAAACTCTGTAAAAATGGCAATTTTGGTCACTCTGAGGGGTTAAAAAGTGGTTATTCAACATGAGGCACGATCCATTTGACATTTTGAATCATTTTTGGTATAGTCCGAAAAATTCATTTTCTGATGAAAAACGATGACTCCGGACCTGTCGAACGTCCCCACAATGGTCCATATCGATAAAATGTTAACATTTAATCTTTTGACTCTAAACGACTGTTGGATGTGAATTATGACTTTTTCAACTAAAATAAGTGTGTTTAAAGTCATTTATGTGCCTGAAATTGGTCAAAATTGAAGCTTTTGTGTAAGCAAAACTCTGTAAAAATGGCAATTTTGGTCACTCTGAGGGGTTAAAAAGTGGTTATTCAACCTGAGGCACCATCACTTTGACATTTTGAATCATTTTTGGTACAGTCCGAAAAATTCATTTTCTGATGAAAAACGATGACTCCGGACCTGTCGAACGTACCCAAAATGGTCCATATCGATGAAATTTTAACATTTAATCTTTTGACTCCAAACAACTGTTGGATGTGAATTAAGTCTTTTTCAACTAAAATAAGTGTGCTTAAAGTCATTTATGTGCCTGAAATTGGTCAAAATGGAAGCTTTTGTGTAAGCAAAACTCTGTAAAAATGGCAATTTTGGTCACTCTGAGGGGTTAAAAAGTGGTTATTCAACCTGAAGCACCATCACTTTGACATTTTGAATCATTTTTGGTACAGTCCGAAAAATTCATTTTCTGATGAAAAACGATGACTCCGGACCTGTCGAATGTCCCCAAAATGGTCCATATCGATGAAATTTTAACATTCAATCTTTTGACTCCAAACGACTGTTGGATGTGAATTATGACTTTTTCAATTAAAATAAGTGTGTTTAAAGTCATTTATGTGCCTGAAATTGGTCAAAATTGAAACTTTTGAGTAAGCAAAACTCTGTAAAAATGGCAATTTTGGTCACTCTGAGGGGTTAAAAAGTGGTTATTCAACATGAGGCACGATCCATTTGACATTTTGAATCATTTTTTGTATAGTCCGAAAAATTCATTTTCTGATGAAAAACGATGACTCCGGACCTGTCGAACGTCCCCAAAATGGTCCATATCGATGAAATTTTAACATTTAATCTTTTGACTCCAAACGACTGTTGGATGTGAATTAAGTCTTTTTCAACTAAAATAAGTGATTTTAAAGTCATTTATGTGCCTGAAATTGGTCAACATTGAAGCTTTTGAGTAAGCAAAACTCTGTAAAAATGGCAATTTTGGTCACTCTGAGGGGTTAAAAAGTGGTTATTCAACATGAGGCACAATCCATTTGACATTTTGAATCATTTTTGGTATAGTCTGAAAAATTCATTTTCTGATGAAAAACGATGACTCCGGACCTGTCGAACATCCCCAAAATGGTCCATATCGATGAAATTTTAACATTTAATCTTTTGACTCCAAACGACTGTTGGATGTGAATTATGACTTTTTCAACTAAAATGTGTTTAAAGTCATTTATGTGCCTGAAATTGGTCAACATTGAAGCTTTTGAGTAAGCAAAACTCTGTAAAAATGGCAATTTTGGTCACTCTGAGGGGTTAAAAAGTGGTTATTCAACATGAGGCACCATCACTTTGACATTTTGAATCATTTTTGGTACAGTCCGAAAAATTCATTTTCTGATGAAAAACGATGACTCCGGACCTGTCGAATGTCCCCAAAATGGTCCATATCGATGAAATTTTAACATTTAATCTTTTGACTCCAAACGACTGTTGGATGTGAATTATGGAAAGGGGCGACCACTCGGTCCCCCCGAACGTATGGCAGAGTGCCTCGATCCCCCCGGGAAGCCATTTTGGGCGGGAGGCGCGTCTCGGCTGGTATGCCCGAAGCGGCGTAGCCGGGGCGCGCTTTTTCCCGCCCTAGAGTGGGCTGGCCTAGACACTGACGCAGCCGGCCACGCCCTCGGGGCAGGCAGGGGCGGGGTTTACGCCCGCCCTAAAGATGGATAAAAAGAGACGCAAGTCCAGAAGACATCCTCTTGTTCCTGTGCTCTGAAGTTGCACCTCCTCGCTGCACGTGAGCTCGAGACGGAACGAAGAGCCAATTTTGAGCGTTTTAATCGTTCTTGTTTGTTTTTCAGTTACTTTGTTGGAGAATGCCGAAGAAGGTGGGAAAGCGCATGACTACCGACCAGATGCTGCGTGTTCTCATGAAGGAGATGTCCGAGCTAAAGAAGCGGGTGGACAAGAATGAGGAAAAGGGTTCAAAACGTCCTTTGGCGGGAGCAGCCCCGGGAGGGAAAAACAAGAGGCCCAGGAGGGGGGCAGCGGGTGAAGACATCCCCGGTCCCAGTGCCCCGCTCGAGGCTCCAACTCCCGTGCCGGAGGAGGGGAATCCGATTCCCGTTGTGGTCACCCCCGTGTCCGAGGATGATATGCCGCCCGAGCTGGCAGCACAATTGGCAGCGTGGTTGGGTAAAGGTAACGAGGGCGCCACGGCTGTCGAGGCGCAGGCGCTGATAAAGCAATTGCGTGAGAAACGTGAAGCAGCCAAGGTGCCCGTGCCGGCTGCAGTAGGGGACAAGACACCAGGGACGGTTGCGACCACAGAGGCAGCGTCAGGTGCAGGTAAGCGGCCATTGCCGATCGCGAGGGATGAGTCAACACCCTCTCGGAGAGAAAAGTTGGGGCAACATGTTCCTTTGGCAATTAAGGAAAAGATTTGGGCGGGGGAGTATGTGAATATTTTTTCATTGCTTGTTGACCATTATGAGGTAGAGCATGTAAAGAGTCAGAAGGATCTCATGCATCCGAGTGTTTGGCGCGCAAAAATGGCCGCCTTTAAAGTGAATGAGAATATTGGCAATTGGGGCAATGCCTGGGGAATCTTTACATCAATCTTGGGGGAACGTAGACCGGAGTTGCTTTCTGAGTTCCCAATCTATCAATCACGAATCATGGGGTATTCGACATCGCACCAGGGTAATCATTGGTTTTGTTACGATAATATGTTCAGAAAAGAAAAGGAGCATAATAAAAGTTTAACCTGGGATTGTTATGATGCCTTGACTTGGGATAAAATGAAGGAGTCAGGAATGTTGAAAATGCCGTTAGTTGGAAGTAATGTTGGCGAATCCTCCCGGCAGTATGGGGGGACCCCCTTTCGTTCAAGTACGGGTGCCGACGATCACTCGAAACCTACCGGCAATACTGGAAGAAAGGGTTTCTGCTTTAATTACAACAGAGGTAAATGTACGAGACCGCAGGGATCGTGTAAATTCAAACATGAATGTAGTGGGTGTGGGTCGTCCCATCCTGAGGCCTCGTGCAGAGCCAGAACGGGTGATAACGGGGGGAGAGGAGGTGCCAAACAGGTCTAATATAGTCCGAGGGGCGCCTTTACCCACTCCGATTGATACCCTGGCGATGATTCCTTGGCTCAGTGATTACCCGGATCGTACTTCTGCTGGGGTGCTGCGGAACGGTTTTTCGTATGGTTTCCGCATCCCGGTAGGGGACTTTCAGGGTGTGGATAAGTGTAAAAATCAACTTTCCGTCCTGCAGCATACAACCGTAGTACAGGATAAGATCCGGAAAGAGGTGACTCGAGGTCGGGTCGCCGGCCCGTTTAGTGTACCCCCGGTCCAGAATTTTGTTTGTTCGCCCTTAGGGGTAGTCCCCAAGAAAGACCCTGGTGAGTTCCGACTGATTCATAATTTATCAGCTCCACGAGGTCTTTCCGTAAATGAGGCAATCGACCCAGAAGTGTGTTCGGTGCGGTACGCATCCTTCGATGAGGCCGTAGCCATTTTGAATCGCCTGGGGCCCGGGGCGCTGATGGCGAAGTCAGATATCGAGTCAGCGTTCCGATTGCTCCCGGTACACCCAGACGACCAGCGTCTCCTAGGTTTCATGTTTCAGGGTTGTTATTACATGGATAGGTGTATGCCAATGGGGTGTTCTATATCCTGTGCTTATTTCGAGAAATTCAGTAGTTTTCTACAATGGGTCTTCACAAAGAGAACGGGTTTCCAAGATGTAATGCACTACCTTGATGATTTCCTGTTTCTTGGGGCAGCCGGGGGTCTTGAATGTGGCCGGGCATTGGCCGAATTTTGTGTGTTGATGAAGCAGTTTGGTGTGCCATTGGCGCCGGGTAAAACAGTGGGTCCTACGACTTGCCTCGAGTTTCTGGGGATCGAGTTGGACTCCATTGAGGGGTGTTTCCGTTTGCCAGCCGAGAAGGTGTTGAAGTTCAGGGCTGCGCTGCAAATGTGTATAAATGCTTCGAAAGTTACGCTGCAACAATTACAGCAGGTGGTGGGACAGTTGAATTTTGCCTTGAGGGTAATACCAATGGCCCGCCCCTTTTCCCGTTCAATTGCCCAAGCGATGGTCGGCCTTAAAGAAGCCCATCATCGCACGAGACTATCGGCCGAGATCCGCCAGGACATGCGTATTTGGTTAGCATTCTTGGTGGATTTCAATGGTAGAATCGTCTGGAATGAACCAGCCGTGTCTTCTGAAGAGCTGGGGCTATGGACAGATTCGGCAGGAAGCATAGGTTTTGGCGCCATCTTCGGCACGAAATGGTCGGCACAAAGATGGCCGACATGGTGGCATGAGAATGGTCTGACGAGTAATATTGCTTTCCTCGAACTGTTTCCCATCTTGGTGGCCTTGAGAGCATGGCCCGATGGGTTCAAAGATCACTCTGTCATATTTTGGTCTGACAATATGACCGTGGTCGAGTGCATCAATAGTCAGGCAGCACATTGTAAACTGATTTTAAGACTGCTTAAGGAAATTGTTTTACTGTGTATGCAATTGAACGTGCTATTCAGAGCAAAACACGTTCCAGGGGTGATGAATCAGGCGGCTGACGCACTGTCTCGTTTTCAAATGCAGGTTTTTTCGGGTTTCCTTCCCTCAGCGGACCCAGAGCCGGCACCCTTTCCCGAAACTCTCTGGTCTCTCGGTGCCCCGAACTTCGTCACCTCGTGGGAGAGAGTCTAGCACCAAGGACGAGGAAGGCATATGAAGGGGCGTTTCGGGCCTATTTAGCCTTTTTGGGGAGTGATAAAGAGCGACTTTGGGGTCACGAGGAATGGGTAGTGAATTTCCTGATGTCCTTACGGAGGGCTGGGAAATCGGTGGCTACGGCCCAGAGGCATCGTGCTGCCATTTCCTTTGTTGCCAGAGCACACGCTATCCAGGACCCAACAGCGTCTTTTGTTGTACAGAAAGCGCTGCGTGGGTGGCAACGCCTTGAGGGTCGCAGAGTAGATGAAAGGCGCCCGATAGGTTTGGATAGATTGTCCCAGTTGTTGGCGACACTCCCTGCCACATGTTCATCTCAGTTTGAGGCGGTGCTGTTCCGAGCCGCTTTTACGCTAGCATTTCACGGAGCAATGCGGGTAAGCGAACTAGTTGCAAGGAACAAACTGGATGTGGCGGGGGGTTTGTGCCAAGAACACGTTCAGATCAGGGGAGAAACAATGACTGTCTCCTTTGTCAGGTCCAAGACTGACCAAGATGGGATGGGTGACTGCGTCATCATACGCAGGATTCCTGGGTCCTCCATATGTCCGGTAAAGTGTTTAGAGGATTACCTAGCACGAAGGGTGGCATCATGGGGGGGGACTTTGTTAAGACACGCGGACGCCACCCCACTGACGAAATTTCAGTTTCAGCGGGTGCTTGCGATGTCAATTGCCGCTGCGGGCTTTAACCCGGGCGAGTTTGGGACCCATTCCTTTCGGATAGGGGCTGCTACGGAAGCTACAGCCAGGGGTCTTAATGTTGAGCAAGTGAAACAAGTGGGGCGTTGGTCCTCCAATTGTTATAAGAGATACGTGCGGTTGCACATGTTGTGAAGCTGTAATAATGTACTCACGCTTCTTGTTTTTGTTTGTTTTTCAGTTTCGCAAGCCTACGAGGCGGGGCGGACTATGCAGTCGACCCTACACCGGGCCAGCGGTCAGACATCACCGACTGTGAAAAAGGAGGTGTGGGTCGTGGGCCACTCATACGTGAGGCGTGCCGCAGACGTATTCAAAGCAGGTGACATGATTCACGTAGCTGGGGAATACGGGTACAGGATGTCCTTCTACGGAAGGGGCGGTCTCTGTATTGACCAGTTTCAATCATTTTTTGAGGGTTTGTTAGGGCGGACAAGGTCACCGCCGTCAATAGTTATAGTGCATGTTGGGGGCAATGATTTGGTCACCATCGGTAGACGACTACTCCTGGAGGCAATGCTTTCCACTGTAAGTTGGTTGGCGAGGAGAGTTCCGGGGTGCACGATTGCATGGTCCCATTTGATTCCACGAAGGGTGTGGCGGGGGGCTATCTCTATACCTGCTTTGAATCATTCTGTTAGAAAGCTTAACAATAAAGTGAGTAGGTTGTTCCGTTCCAGGACATTGCATTCTATTTCTCATGGCTGTATTAATGATGACAGTATGTATTCGGGGGATGGTGTGCATTTGTCTTGGGTGGGGAATGAGTTACTCTTACGAGACTTCTTAGCATGGTTAAAATCTTTGAAACATGACCTTTAGGTAGGAGTTTCGTGGGGGGTCCGGATAGCCGGTCAACTATCCGGCCTGTGGCGGTAAGGTCATGATCGGTGAGCACTAATTGGAAGATCCCTATGAGTGGGCGTCACCCAACACGGATGGGAGCGCTCGGGGGAGGTGGCCTTTGGCCCCTCAACGGGGAGGCGGTCCCTTCTAAGGATGGGTCGCCGAAAGAAGAGGAAAGGCGGTCAAGGCCCCTTCCTGTGTAGGAGGGGTTACAGCCCCCTCCTAGGGAATTTCCCGGGGCCAGTGACATCTGCGACGGCAGATGCGGTAAGTTGTGTGGGGTTGGGGGGAGGTCTACGATACCTTCTAGATACCTCACACGAGTCTTCGAACGACCTTTAACTGGCGTCGAGTTGATAAGTGCCCCCGTCAAGTCAAGGGAAATTGGTAGTAGTTGCACGTGAGTACGCCTCAGTGCTGTCGCCCCTCCCAAGTGGGGGGGGTATGTCTGGTTAGGGATCTTGACACCGGTTACGACCTTGCCGTTGGCCCTTAAACGTTAGGATGTACAATTTCAATATTTCAAGTAAATGTTTTGTAGGATGTTAGTTCGGCTAGGAGAACCTCTGTATTAGAGAATCTGTTAAGGTTAGCCAAACATCGCAATGTGGTCTGAAATTGTACATTAATGTTTAAATGTTTTAATTTTTTGTTTTAATAAATACGGCCGGGAGGGTCACTCCCTCCCACTTCCAAAAACTTCAAGAACTGTTTCCGGTTTCCCTCATTTGGGGATTGTGTTGAGAGGGGGTGGCGGGTATCTCAGCCATATGGAAAGGGGCGACCACTCGGTCCCCCCGAACGTATGGCAGAGTGCCTCGATCCCCCCGGGAAGCCATTTTGGGCGGGAGGCGCGTCTCGGCTGGTATGCCCGAAGCGGCGTAGCCGGGGCGCGCTTTTTCCCGCCCTAGAGTGGGCTGGCCTAGACACTGACGCAGCCGGCCACGCCCTCGGGGCAGGCAGGGGCGGGGTTTACGCCCGCCCTAAAGATGGATAAAAAGAGACGCAAGTCCAGAAGACATCCTCTTGTTCCTGTGCTCTGAAGTTGCACCTCCTCGCTGCACGTGAGCTCGAGACGGAACGAAGAGCCAATTTTGACCCACCCACCAGCCCCTGAGGACAGCTAGTTGTTTTAATAAAGTTGATCAGTTATTCTATTTCGTTTACAGGTTGTGTTGGTGTTATGTTGATATTTAATGTGTAATAAAGATTGGTCTAATTTTACAAGTTTGTGATTAGAGAACTTCGGATTCAAGGTCCATTTATAAACAAGCGTTTTTCGGTCATAGTGGCCAATGTAGTTTCGTTTGGTTAGCATTTGTCGTATTTATTTCGGTCAGGCGGTAGGCGGTAAGGTCATGATCGGTGAGCACTAATTGGAAGATCCCTATGAGTGGGCGTCACCCAACACGGATGGGAGCACTCGGGGGAGGTGGCCTTTGGCCCCTCAACGGGGAGGCGGTCCCTTCTAAGGATGGGTCGCCGAAAGAAGAGGAAAGGCGGTCAAGGCCCCTTCCTGTGTAGGAGGGGTTACAGCCCCCTCCTAGGGAATTTCCCGGGGCCAGTGACATCTGCGACGGCAGATGCGGTAAGTTGTGTGGGGTTGGGGGGAGGTCTACGATACCTTCTAGATACCTCACACGAGTCTTCGAACGACCTTTAACTGGCGTCGAGTTGATAAGTGCCCCCGTCAAGTCAAGGGAAATTGGTAGTAGTTGCACGTGAGTACGCCTCAGTGCTGTCGCCCCTCCCAAGTGGGGGGGTATGTCTGGTTAGGGATCTTGACACCGGTTACGACCTTGCCGTTGGCCCTTAAACGTTAGGATGTACAATTTCAATATTTCAAGTAAATGTTTTGTAGGATGTTAGTTCGGCTAGGAGAACCTCTGTATTAGAGAATCTGTTAAGGTTAGCCAAACATCGCAATGTGGTCTGAAATTGTACATTAATGTTTAAATGTTTTAATTTTTTGTTTTAATAAATACGGCCGGGAGGGTCACTCCCTCCCACTTCCAAAAACTTCAAGAACTGTTTCCGGTTTCCCTCATTTGGGGATTGTGTTGAGAGGGGGTGGCGGGTATCTCAGCCATATGACTTTTTCAATTAAAATAAGTGTGTTTAAAGTCATTTATGTGCCTGAAATTGGTCAAAATTGAAACTTTTGAGTAAGCAAAACTCTGTAAAAATGGCAATTTTGGTCACTCTGAGGGGTTAAAAAGTGGTTATTCAACATGAGGCACAATCCATTTGACATTTTGAATCATATAGTCCGAAAAATTCATTTTCTGATGAAAAACGATGACTCCGGACCTGTCGAACGTCCCCAAAATGGTCCATATCGATGAAATTTTAACATTTAATCTTTTGACTCCAAACGACTGTTGGATGTGAATTAAGTCTTTTTCAACTAAAATAAGTGTGTTTAAAGTCATTTATGTGCCTGAAATTGGTCAACATTGAAGCTTTTGTGTAAGCAAAACTCTGTAAAAATGGCAATTTTGGTCACTCTGAGGGGTTAAAAAGTGGTTATTCAACATGAGGCACGATCTATTTGACATTTTGAATCATTTTTGGTATAGTCCGAAAAATTCATTTTCTGATGAAAAACGATGACTCCGGACCTGTCGAACGTCCCCAAAATGGTTCATATCGATGAAATTTTAACATTTAATCTTTTGACTCCAAACGACTGTTGGATGTGAATTAAGTCTTTTTCAACTAAAATAAGTGTGTTAAAAGTCATTTATGTGCCTGAAATTGGTCAACATTGAAGCTTTTGTGTAAGCAAAACTCTGTAAAAATGGCAATTTTGGTCACTCTGAGGGGTTAAAAAGTGGTTATTCAACATGAGGCACAATCCATTTGACATTTTGAATCATATAGTCCGAAAAATTCATTTTCTGATGAAAAACGATGACTCCGGACCTGTCGAACGTCCCCAAAATGGTCCATATCGATGAAATTTTAACATTTAATCTTTTGACTCCAAACGACTGTTGGATGTGAATTAAGTCTTTTTCAACTAAAATAAGTGTGTTTAAAGTCATTTATGTGCCTGAAATTGGTCAACATTGAAGCTTTTGTGTAAGCAAAACTCTGTAAAAATGGCAATTTTGGTCACTCTGAGGGGTTAAAAAGTGGTTATTCAACATGAGGCACGATCTATTTGACATTTTGAATCATTTTTGGTATAGTCCGAAAAATTCATTTTCTGATGAAAAACGATGACTCCGGACCTGTCGAACGTCCCCAAAATGGTTCATATCGATGAAATTTTAACATTTAATCTTTTGACTCCAAACGACTGTTGGATGTGAATTAAGTCTTTTTCAACTAAAATAAGTGTGTTAAAAGTCATTTATGTGCCTGAAATTGGTCAACATTGAAGCTTTTGTGTAAGCAAAACTCTGTAAAAATGGCAATTTTGGTCACTCTGAGGGGTTAAAAAGTGGTTATTCAACATGAGGCACGATCTATTTGACATTTTGAATCATTTTTGGTATAGTCCGAAAAATTCATTTTCTGATGAAAAACGATGACTCCGGACCTGTCGAACGTCCCCAAAATGGTTCATATCGATGAAATTTTAACATTTAATCTTTTGACTCCAAACGACTGTTGGATGTGAATTATGACTTTTTCAACTAAAATAAGTGTGTTTAAAGTCATTTATGTGCCTGAAATTGGTCAAAATTGAAGCTTTTGAGTAAGCAAAACTCTGTAAAAATGGCAATTGTGGTCACTCTGAGGGGTTAAAAAGTGGTTATTCAACATGAGGCACAATCCATTTGACATTTTGAATCATTTTTGGTATAGTCTGAAAAATTCATTTTCTGATGAAAAACGATGACTCCGGACCTGTCGAACGTCCCCAAAATGGTCCATATCGATGAAATGTTAACATTTAATCTTTTGACTCCAAACGACTGTTGGATGTGAATTATGACTTTTTCAACTAAAATAAGTGTGTTTAAAGTCATTTATGTGCCTGAAATTGGTCAAAATTGAAACTTTTGAGTAAGCAAAACTCTGTAAAAATGGCAATTTTGGTCACTCTGAGGGGTTAAAAAGTGGTTATTCAACATGAGGCACCATCACTTTGACATTTTGAATCATTTTTGGTACAGTCCGAAAAATTCATTTTTTGATGAAAAACGATGACTCCGGACCTGTCGAAAGTCCCCAAAATGGTCCATATCGATGAAATTTTAACATTTAATCTTTTGATTCCAAACGACTGTTGGATGTGAATTAAGTCTTTTTCAACTAAAATAAGCGTGTTTAAAGTCATTTATGTGCCTGAAATTGGTCAAAATTGAAGCTTTTGTGTAAGCAAAACTCTGTAAAAATGGCAATTTTGGTCACTCTGAGGGGTTAAAAAGTGGTTATTCAACATAAGGCACGATCTATTTGACATTTTGAATCATTTTTGGTATAGTCCGAAAAATTCATTTTCTGATGAAAAACGATGACTCCGGACCTGTCGAACGTCCCCAAAATGGTCCATATCGATGAAATTTTAACATTTAATCTTTTGACTCCAAACGACTGTTGGATGTGAATTATGACTTTTTCAACTAAAATAAGTGTGTTTAAAGTCATTTATGTGCCTGAAATTGGTCAAAATTGAAGCTTTTGAGTAAGCAAAACTCTGTAAAAATGGCAATTTTGGTCACTCTGAGGGGTTAAAAAGTGGTTATTCAACATGAGGCACGATCCATTTGACATTTTGAATCATTTTTGGTATAGTCCGAAAAATTCATTTTCTGATGAAAAACGATGACTCCGGACCTGTCGAACGTCCCCAAAAAGGTCCATATCGATGAAATTTTAACATTTAATCTTTTGACTCCAAACGACTGTTGGATGTGAATTATGACTTTTTCAACTAAAATAAGTATGTTTAAAGTCATTTATGTGCCTGAAATTGGTCAAAATTGAAGCTTTTGTGTAAGCAAAACTCTGTAAAAATGGCAATTTTGGTCACTCTGAGGGGTTAAAAAGTGGTTATTCAACATGAGGCACGATCCATTTGACATTTTGAATCATTTTTGGTACAGTCCAAAAAATTAATTTTTTGATGAAAAACGATGACTCCGGACCTGTCGAACATCCCCAAAATGGTCCATATCGATGAAATTTTAACATTTAATCTTTTGACTCCAAACAACTGTTGGATGTGAATTATGACTTTTTCAAATAAAATAAGTGTGTTTAAAGTCATTTATGTGCCTGAAATTGGTCAAAATGGAAGCTTTTGTGTAAGCAAAACTCTGTAAAAATGGCAATTTTGGTCACTCTGAGGGGTTAAAAAGTGGTTATTCAACCTGAGGCACCATCACTTTGACATTTTGAATCATTTTTGGTACAGTCCGAAAAATTCATTTTCTGATGAAAAACGATGACTCCGGACCTGTCGAATGTCCCCAAAATGGTCCATATCGATGAAATTTTAACATTCAATCTTTTGACTCCAAACGACTGTTGGATGTGAATTATGACTTTTTCAACTAAAATAAGTGTGTTTAAAGTCATTTATGTGCCTGAAATTGGTCAAAATTGAAGCTTTTGTGTAAGCAAAACTCTGTAAAAATGGCAATTTTGGTCACTCTGAGGGGTTAAAAAGTGGTTATTCAACATGAGGCACCATCACTTTGACATTTTGAATCATTTTTGGTACAGTCCGAAAAATTTATTTTCTGATGAAAAACGATGACTCCGGACCTGTCGAATGTCCCCAAAATGGTCCATATCGATGACATTTTAACATTTAATCTTTTGACTCCACACGACTGTTGGATGTGAATTATGACTTTTTCAATTAAAATAAGTGTGTTTAAAGTCATTTATGTGCCTGAAATTGGTCAAAATTGAAACTTTTGAGTAAGCAAAACTCTGTAAAAATGGCAATTTTGGTCACTCTGAGGGGTTAAAAAGTGGTTATTCAACATGAGGCACGATCCATTTGACATTTTGAATCATTTTTGGTATAGTCCGAAAAATTCATTTTCTGATGAAAAACGATGACTCCGGACCTGTCGAACGTCCCCAAAATGGTCCATATCGATGAAATTTTAACATTTAATATTTTGACTCCAAACGACTGTTGGATGTGAATTAAGTCTTTTTCAACTAAAATAAGTGTGTTAAAAGTCATTTATGTGCCTGAAATTGGTCAACATTGAAGCTTTTGTGTAAGCAAAACTCTGTAAAAATGGCAATTTTGGTCACTCTGAGGGGTTAAAAAGTGGTTATTCAACATGAGGCACGATCTATTTGACATTTTGAATCATTTTTGGTATAGTCCGAAAAATTCATTTTCTGATGAAAAACGATGACTCCGGACCTGTCGAACGTCCCCAAAATGGTTCATATCGATGAAATTTTAACATTTAATCTTTTGACTCCAAACGACTGTTGGATGTGAATTATGACTTTTTCAACTAAAATAAGTGTGTTTAAAGTCATTTATGTGCCTGAAATTGGTCAAAATTGAAGCTTTTGAGTAAGCAAAACTCTGTAAAAATGGCAATTTTGGTCACTCTGAGGGGTTAAAAAGTGGTTATTCAACATGAGGCACAATCCATTTGACATTTTGAATCATTTTTGGTATAGTCTGAAAAATTCATTTTCTGATGAAAAACGATGACTCCGGACCTGTCGAACATCCCCAAAATGGTCCATATCGATGAAATTTTAACATTTAATCTTTTGACTCCAAACGACTGTTGGATGTGAATTATGACTTTTTCAACTAAAATAAGTGTGTTTAAAGTCATTTATGTGCCTGAAATTGGTCAAAATTGAAGCTTTTGTGTAAGCAAAACTCTGTAAAAATGGCAATTTTGGTCTCTCTGAGGGGTTACAAAGTGGTTATTCAACATGAGGCACAATCCATTTGACATTTTGAATCATTTTTGGTATAGTCCGAAAAATTCATTTTCTGATGAAAAACGATGACTCCGGACCTGTCGAACGTCCCCAAAATGGTCCATATCGATGAAATGTTAACATTTAATCTTTTGACTCCAAACGACTGTTGGATGTGAATTATGACTTTTTCAACTAAAATAAGTGTGTTTAAAGTCATTTATGTGCCTGAAATTGGTCAAAATTGAAACTTTTGAGTAAGCAAAACTCTGTAAAAATGGCAATTTTGGTCACTCTGAGGGGTTAAAAAGTGGTTATTCAACATGAGGCACCATCACTTTGACATTTTGAATCATTTTTGGTACAGTCCGAAAAATTCATTTTTTGATGAAAAACGATGACTCCGGACCTGTCGAAAGTCCCCAAAATGGTCCATATCGATGAAATTTTAACATTTAATCTTTTGATTCCAAACGACTGTTGGATGTGAATTAAGTCTTTTTCAACTAAAATAAGTGTGTTTAAAGTCATTTATGTGCCTGAAATTGGTCAAAATTGAAGCTTTTGTGTAAGCAAAACTCTGTAAAAATGGCAATTTTGGTCACTCTGAGGGGTTAAAAAGTGGTTATTCAACATAAGGCACGATCTATTTGACATTTTGAATCATTTTTGGTATAGTCCGAAAAATTCATTTTCTGATGAAAAACGATGACTCCGGACCTGTCGAACGTCCCCAAAATGGTCCATATCGATGAAATTTTAACATTTAATCTTTTGACTCCAAACGACTGTTGGATGTGAATTATGACTTTTTCAACTAAAATAAGTGTGTTTAAAGTCATTTATGTGCCTGAAATTGGTCAAAATTGAAGCTTTTGAGTAAGCAAAACTCTGTCAAAATGGCAATTTTGGTCACTCTGAGGGGTTAAAAAGTGGTTATTCAACATGAGGCACGATCCATTTGACATTTTGAATCATTTTTGGTATAGTCCGAAAAATTCATTTTCTGATGAAAAACGATGACTCCGGACCTGTCGAACGTCCCCAAAAAGGTCCATATCGATGAAATTTTAACATTTAATCTTTTGACTCCAAACGACTGTTGGATGTGAATTATGACTTTTTCAACTAAAATAAGTGTGTTTAAAGTCATTTATGTGCCTGAAATTGGTCAAAATTGAAGCTTTTGTGTAAGCAAAACTCTGTAAAAATGGCAATTTTGGTCACTCTGAGGGGTTAAAAAGTGGTTATTCAACATGAGGCACGATCCATTTGACATTTTGAATCATTTTTGGTACAGTCCAAAAAAATAATTTTTTGATGAAAAACGATGACTCCGGACCTGTCGAACATCCCCAAAATGGTCCATATCGATGAAATTTTAACATTTAATCTTTTGACTCCAAACAACTGTTGGATGTGAATTATGACTTTTTCAAATAAAATAAGTGTGTTTAAAGTCATTTATGTGCCTGAAATTGGTCAAAATGGAAGCTTTTGTGTAAGCAAAACTCTGTAAAAATGGCAATTTTGGTCACTCTGAGGGGTTAAAAAGTGGTTATTCAACCTGAGGCACCATCACTTTGACATTTTGAATCATTTTTGGTACAGTCCGAAAAATTCATTTTCTGATGAAAAACGATGACTCCGGACCTGTCGAATGTCCCCAAAATGGTCCATATCGATGAAATTTTAACATTCAATCTTTTGACTCCAAACGACTGTTGGATGTGAATTATGACTTTTTCAATTAAAATAAGTGTGTTTAAAGTCATTTATGTGCCTGAAATTGGTCAAAATTGAAACTTTTGAGTAAGCAAAACTCTGTAAAAATGGCAATTTTGGTCACTCTGAGGGGTTAAAAAGTGGTTATTCAACATGAGGCACGATCCATTTGACATTTTGAATCATTTTTGGTATAGTCCGAAAAATTCATTTTCTGATGAAAAACGATGACTCCGGACCTGTCGAACGCCCCCAAAATGGTCCATATCGATGAAATTTTAACATTTAATCTTTTGACTCCAAACGACTGTTGGATGTGAATTAAGTCTTTTTCAACTAAAATAAGTGATTTTAAAGTCATTTATGTGCCTGAAATTGGTCAACATTGAAGCTTTTGAGTAAGCAAAACTCTGTAAAAATGGCAATTTTGGTCACTCTGAGGGGTTAAAAAGTGGTTATTCAACATGAGGCACAATCCATTTGACATTTTGAATCATTTTTGGTATAGTCTGAAAAATTCATTTTCTGATGAAAAACGATGACTCCGGACCTGTCGAACATCCCCAAAATGGTCCATATCGATGAAATTTTAACATTTAATCTTTTGACTCCAAACGACTGTTGGATGTGAATTATGAATTTTTCAACTAAAATAAGTGTGTTTAAAGTCATTTATGTGCCTGAAATTGGTCAAAATTGAAGCTTTTCAGTAAGCAAAACTCTGTAAAAATGGCAATTTTGGTCACTCTGAGGGGTTAAAAAGTGGTTATTCAACATGAGGCACCATCACTTTGACATTTTGAATCATTTTTGGTACAGTCCGAAAAATTCATTTTCTGATGAAAAACGATGACTCCGGACCTGTCGAATGTCCCCAAAATGGTCCATATCGATGAAATTTTAACATTTAATCTTTTGACTCCAAACGACTGTTGGATGTGAATTATGACTTTTTCAATTAAAATAAGTGTGTTTAAAGTCATTTATGTGCCTGAAATTGGTCAAAATTGAAACTTTTGAGTAAGCAAAACTCTGTAAAAATGGCAATTTTGGTCACTCTGAGGGGTTAAAAAGTGGTTATTCAACATGAGGCACAATCCATTTGACATTTTGAATCATATAGTCCGAAAAATTCATTTTCTGATGAAAAACGATGACTCCGGACCTGTCGAACGTCCCCAAAATGGTCCATATCGATGAAATTTTAACATTTAATCTTTTGACTCCAAACGACTGTTGGATGTGAATTAAGTCTTTTTCAACTAAAATAAGTGTGTTTAAAGTCATTTATGTGCCTGAAATTGGTCAACATTGAAGCTTTTGTGTAAGCAAAACTCTGTAAAAATGGCAATTTTGGTCACTCTGAGGGGTTAAAAAGTGGTTATTCAACATGAGGCACGATCTATTTGACATTTTGAATCATTTTTGGTATAGTCCGAAAAATTCATTTTCTGATGAAAAACGATGACTCCGGACCTGTCGAACGTCCCCAAAATGGTTCATATCGATGAAATTTTAACATTTAATCTTTTGACTCCAAACGACTGTTGGATGTGAATTATGACTTTTTTAACTAAAATAAGTGTGTTTAAAGTCATTTATGTGCCTGAAATTGGTCAAAATTGAAGCTTTTGTGTAAGCAAAACTCTGTAAAAATGGCAATTTTGGTCACTCTGAGGGGTTAAAAAGTGGTTATTCAACATGAGGCACCATCACTTTGACATTTTGAATCATTTTTGGTACAGTCCGAAAAATTTATTTTCTGATGAAAAACGATGACTCCGGACCTGTCGAATGTCCCCAAAATGGTCCATATCGATGACACTTTAACATTTAATCTTTTGACTCCACACGACTGTTGGATGTGAATTATGACTTTTTCAATTAAAATAAGTGTGTTTAAAGTCATTTATGTGCCTGAAATTGGTCAAAATTGAAACTTTTGAGTAAGCAAAACTCTGTAAAAATGGCAATTTTGGTCACTCTGAGGGGTTAAAAAGTGGTTATTCAACATGAGGCACGATCCATTTGACATTTTGAATCATTTTTGGTATAGTCCGAAAAATTCATTTTCTGATGAAAAACGATGACTCCGGACCTGTCGAACGTCCCCAAAATGGTCCATATCGATGAAATTTTAACATTTAATCTTTTGACTCCAAACGACTGTTGGATGTGAATTAAGTCTTTTTCAACTAAAATAAGTGTGTTAAAAGTCATTTATGTGCCTGAAATTGGTCAACATTGAAGCTTTTGTGTAAGCAAAACTCTGTAAAAATGGCAATTTTGGTCACTCTGAGGGGTTAAAAAGTGGTTATTCAACATGAGGCACGATCTATTTGACATTTTGAATCATTTTTGGTATAGTCCGAAAAATTCATTTTCTGATGAAAAACGATGACTCCGGACCTGTCGAACGTCCCCAAAATGGTTCATATCGATGAAATTTTAACATTTAATCTTTTGACTCCAAACGACTGTTGGATGTGAATTATGACTTTTTCAACTAAAATAAGTGTGTTTAAAGTCATTTATGTGCCTGAAATTGGTCAAAATTGAAGCTTTTGAGTAAGCAAAACTCTGTAAAAATGGCAATTTTGGTCACTCTGAGGGGTTAAAAAGTGGTTATTCAACATGAGGCACAATCCATTTGACATTTTGAATCATTTTTGGTATAGTCTGAAAAATTCATTTTCTGATGAAAAACGATGACTCCGGACCTGTCGAACATCCCCAAAATGGTCCATATCGATGAAATTTTAACATTTAATCTTTTGACTCCAAACGACTGTTGGATGTGAATTATGACTTTTTCAACTAAAATAAGTGTGTTTAAAGTCATTTATGTGCCTGAAATTGGTCAAAATTGAAGCTTTTGTGTAAGCAAAATGCTGTAAAAATGGCAATTTTGGTCTCTCTGAGGGGTTACAAAGTGGTTATTCAACATGAGGCACAATCCATTTGACATTTTGAATCATTTTTGGTATAGTCCGAAAAATTCATTTTCTGATGAAAAACGATGACTCCGGACCTGTCGAACGTCCCCAAAATGGTCCATATCGATGAAATGTTAACATTTAGTCTTTTGACTCCAAACGACTGTTGGATGTGAATTATGACTTTTTCAACTAAAATAAGTGTGTTTAAAGTCATTTATGTGCCTGAAATTGGTCAAAATTGAAACTTTTGAGTAAGCAAAACTCTGTAAAAATGGCAATTTTGGTCACTCTGAGGGGTTAAAAAGTGGTTATTCAACATGAGGCACCATCACTTTGACATTTTGAATCATTTTTGGTACAGTCCGAAAAATTCATTTTTTGATGAAAAACGATGACTCCGGACCTGTCGAAAGTCCCCAAAATGGTCCATATCGATGAAATTTTAACATTTAATCTTTTGATTCCAAACGACTGTTGGATGTGAATTAAGTCTTTTTCAACTAAAATAAGTGTGTTTAAAGTCATTTATGTGCCTGAAATTGGTCAAAATTGAAGCTTTTGTGTAAGCAAAACTCTGTAAAAATGGCAATTTTGGTCACTCTGAGGGGTTAAAAAGTGGTTATTCAACATGAGGCACGATCTATTTGTCATTTTGAATCATTTTTGGTATAGTCCGAAAAATTCATTTTCTGATGAAAAACGATGACTCCGGACCTGTCGAACGTCCCCAAAATGGTCCATATCGATGAAATTTTAACATTTAATCTTTTGACTCCAAACGACTGTTGGATGTGAATTATGACTTTTTCAACTAAAATAAGTGTGTTTAAAGTCATTTATGTGCCTGAAATTGGTCAAAATTGAAGCTTTTGAGTAAGCAAAACTCTGTAAAAATGGCAATTTTGGTCACTCTGAGGGGTTAAAAAGTGGTTATTCAACATGAGGCACGATCCATTTGACATTTTGAATCATTTTTGGTATAGTCCGAAAAATTCATTTTCTGATGAAAAACGATGACTCCGGACCTGTCGAACGTCCCCAAAATGGTCCATATCGATGAAATTTTAACATTTAATCTTTTGACTCCAAACGACTGTTGGATGTGAATTAAGTCTTTTTCAACTAAAATAAGTGTGTTAAAAGTCATTTATGTGCCTGAAATTGGTCAACATTGAAGCTTTTGTGTAAGCAAAACTCTGTAAAAATGGCAATTTTGGTCACTCTGAGGGGTTAAAAAGTGGTTATTCAACATGAGGCACGATCTATTTGACATTTTGAATCATTTTTGGTATAGTCCGAAAAATTCATTTTCTGATGAAAAACGATGACTCCGGACCTGTCGAACGTCCCCAAAATGGTTCATATCGATGAAATTTTAACATTTAATCTTTTGACTCCAAACGACTGTTGGATGTGAATTATGACTTTTTCAACTAAAATAAGTGTGTTTAAAGTCATTTATGTGCCTGAAATTGGTCAAAATTGAAGCTTTTGAGTAAGCAAAACTCTGTAAAAATGGCAATTTTGGTCACTCTGAGGGGTTAAAAAGTGGTTATTCAACATGAGGCACAATCCATTTGACATTTTGAATCATTTTTGGTATAGTCTGAAAAATTCATTTTCTGATGAAAAACGATGACTCCGGACCTGTCGAACATCCCCAAAATGGTCCATATCGATGAAATTTTAACATTTAATCTTTTGACTCCAAACGACTGTTGGATGTGAATTATGACTTTTTCAACTAAAATAAGTGTGTTTAAAGTCATTTATGTGCCTGAAATTGGTCAAAATTGAAGCTTTTGTGTAAGCAAAACGCTGTAAAAATGGCAATTTTGGTCTCTCTGAGGGGTTACAAAGTGGTTATTCAACATGAGGCACAATCCATTTGACATTTTGAATCATTTTTGGTATAGTCCGAAAAATTCATTTTCTGATGAAAAACGATGACTCCGGACCTGTCGAACGTCCCCAAAATGGTCCATATCGATGAAATGTTAACATTTAGTCTTTTGACTCCAAACGACTGTTGGATGTGAATTATGACTTTTTCAACTAAAATAAGTGTGTTTAAAGTCATTTATGTGCCTGAAATTGGTCAAAATTGAAACTTTTGAGTAAGCAAAACTCTGTAAAAATGGCAATTTTGGTCACTCTGAGGGGTTAAAAAGTGGTTATTCAACATGAGGCACCATCACTTTGACATTTTGAATCATTTTTGGTACAGTCCGAAAAATTCATTTTTTGATGAAAAACGATGACTCCGGACCTGTCGAAAGTCCCCAAAATGGTCCATATCGATGAAATTTTAACATTTAATCTTTTGATTCCAAACGACTGTTGGATGTGAATTAAGTCTTTTTCAACTAAAATAAGTGTGTTTAAAGTCATTTATGTGCCTGAAATTGGTCAAAATTGAAGCTTTTGTGTAAGCAAAACTCTGTAAAAATGGCAATTTTGGTCACTCTGAGGGGTTAAAAAGTGGTTATTCAACATGAGGCACGATCTATTTGTCATTTTGAATCATTTTTGGTATAGTCCGAAAAATTCATTTTCTGATGAAAAACGATGACTCCGGACCTGTCGAACGTCCCCAAAATGGTCCATATCGATGAAATTTTAACATTTAATCTTTTGACTCCAAACGACTGTTGGATGTGAATTATGACTTTTTCAACTAAAATAAGTGTGTTTAAAGTCATTTATGTGCCTGAAATTGGTCAAAATTGAAGCTTTTGAGTAAGCAAAACTCTGTAAAAATGGCAATTTTGGTCACTGAGGGGTTAAAAAGTGGTTATTCAACATGAGGCACGATCCATTTGACATTTTGAATCATTTTTGGTATAGTCCGAAAAATTCATTTTCTGATGAAAAACGATGACTCCGGACCTGTCGAACGTCCCCAAAAAGGTCCATATCGATGAAATTTTAACATTTAATCTTTTGACTCCAAACGACTGTTGGATGTGAATTATGACTTTTTCAACTAAAATAAGTGTGTTTAAAGTCATTTATGTGCCTGAAATTGGTCAAAATTGAAGCTTTTGTGTAAGCAAAACTCTGTAAAAATGGCAATTTTGGTCACTCTGAGGGGTTAAAAAGTGGTTATTCAACATGAGGCACGATCCATTTGACATTTTGAATCATTTTTGGTACAGTCCAAAAAATTAATTTTTTGATGAAAAACGATGACTCCGGACCTGTCGAACATCCCCAAAATGGTCCATATCGATGAAATTTTAACATTTAATCTTTTGACTCCAAACAACTGTTGGATGTGAATTATGACTTTTTCAAATAAAATAAGTGTGTTTAAAGTCATTTATGTGCCTGAAATTGGTCAAAATTGAAGCTTTTGAGTAAGCAAAACTCTGTAAAAATGGCAATTTTGGTCACTCTGAGGGGTTAAAAAGTGGTTATTCAACATGAGGCACGATCTATTTGACATTTTGAATCATTTTTGGTATAGTCCGAAAAATTCATTTTCTGATGAAAAACGATGACTCCAGACCTGTTGAACGTCCCCAAAATGGTCCATATCGATGAAATTTTAACATTTAATCTTTTGACTCCAAACGACTGTTGGATGTGAATTATGACTTTTTCAACTAAAATAAGTGTGTTTAAAGTCATTTATGTGCCTGAAATTGGTCAAAATTGAAGCTTTTGAGTAAGCAAAACTCTGTAAAAATGGCAATTTTGGTCACTCTGAGGGGTTAAAAAGTGGTTATTCAACATGAGGCACCATCACTTTGACATTTCGAATCATTTTTGGTATAGTCTGAAAAATTCATTTTCTGATGAAAAACGATGACTCCGGACCTGTCGAACATCCCCAAAATGGTCCATATCGATGAAATTTTAACATTTAATCTTTTGACTCCAAACGACTGTTGGATGTGAATTATGACTTTTTCAACTAAAATAAGTGTGTTTAAAGTCATTTATGTGCCTGAAATTGGTCAAAATTGAAGCTTTTGAGTAAGCAAAACTCTGTAAAAATGGCAATTTTGGTCACTCTGAGGGGTTAAAAAGTGGTTATTCAACATGAGGCACCATCACTTTGACATTTTGAATCATTTTTGGTACAGTCCGAAAAATTCATTTTCTGATGAAAAACGATGACTCCGGACCTGTCGAATGTCCCCAAAATGGTCCATATCGATGAAATTTTAACATTTAATCTTTTGACTCCAAACGACTGTTGGATGTGAATTATGACTTTTTCAATTAAAATAAGTGTGTTTAAAGTCATTTATGTGCCTGAAATTGGTCAAAATTGAAACTTTTGAGTAAGCAAAACTCTGTAAAAATGGCAATTTTGGTCACTCTGAGGGGTTAAAAAGTGGTTATTCAACATGAGGCACGATCCATTTGACATTTTGAATCATTTTTGGTATAGTCCGAAAAATTCATTTTCTGATGAAAAACGATGACTCCGGACCTGTCGAACGTCCCCAAAATGGTCCATATCGATGAAATTTTAACATTTAATCTTTTGACTCCAAACGGCTGTTGGATGTGAATTAAGTCTTTTTCAACTAAAATAAGTGTGTTTAAAGTCATTTATGTGCCTGAAATTGGTCAACATTGAAGCTTTTGTGTAAGCAAAACTCTGTAAAAATGGCAATTTTGGTCACTCTGAAGGGTTAAAAAGTGGTTATTCAACATGAGGCACGATCTATTTGACATTTTGAATCATTTTTGGTATAGTCCGAAAAATTCATTTTCTGATGAAAAACGATGACTCCGGACCTGTCGAACGTCCCCAAAATGGTTCATATCGATGAAATTTTAACAATTAATCTTTTGACTCCAAACGACTGTTGGATGTGAATTATGACTTTTTCAACTAAAATAAGTGTGTTTAAAGTCATTTATGTGCCTGAAATTGGTCAAAATTGAAGCTTTTGTGTAAGCAAAACTCTGTAAAAATGGCAATTTTGGTCACTCTGAGGGGTTAAAAAGTGGTTATTCAACATGAGGCACAATCCATTTGACATTTTGAATCATTTTTGGTATAGTCTGAAAAATTCATTTTCTGATGAAAAACGATGACTCCGGACCTGTCGAACATCCCCAAAATGGTCCATATCGATGAAATTTTAACATTTAATCTTTTGACTCCAAACGACTGTTGGATGTGAATTATGACTTTTTCAACTAAAATAAGTGTGTTTAAAGTCATTTATGTGCCTGAAATTGGTCAAAATTGAAGCTTTTGTGTAAGCAAAACTCTGTAAAAATGGCAATTTTGGTCTCTCTGAGGGGTTACAAAGTGGTTATTCAACATGAGGCACAATCCATTTGACATTTTGAATCATTTTTGGTATAGTCCGTAAAATTCATTTTCTGATGAAAAACGATGATTCCGGACCTGTCGAACGTCCCCAAAATGGTCCATATCGATGAAATTTTAACATTTAATCTTTTGACTCCAAACGACAGTTGGATGTGAATTAAGTCTTTTTCAACTAAAATAAGTGTGTTTAAAGTCATTTATGTGCCTGAAATTGGTCAAAATTGAAGCTTTTGTGTAAGCAAAACTCTGTAAAAATGGCAATTTTGGTCACTCTGATGGGTTAAAAAGTGGTTATTCAACATGAGGCACAATCTATTTGACATTTTGAATCATTTTTGGTATAGTCCGAAAAATTCATTTTCTGATGAAAAACGATGACTCCGGACCTGTCGAACGTCCCCAAAATGGTCCATATCGATGAAATTTTAACATTTAATCTTTTGACTCCAAACGACTGTTGGATGTGAATTAAGTCTTTTTCAACTAAAATAAGTGTGTTTAAAGTCATTTATGTGCCTGAAATTGTTCAAAATTGAAGCTTTTGTGTAAGCAAAACTCTGTAAAAATGGCAATTTTGGTCACTCTGAGGGGTTAAAAAGTGGTTATTCAACATGAGGCACGATCTATTTGACATTTTGAATCATTTTTGGTATAGTCCGAAAAATTTATTTTCTGATGAAAAATGATGACTCCGGACCTGTCGAACGTCCCCAAAATGGTCCATATCGATGAAATTTTAACATTTAATCTTTTGACTCCAAACGACTGTTGGATGTGAATTATGAATTTTTCAACTAAAATAAGTGTGTTTAAAGTCATTTATGTGCCTGAAATTGGTCAAAATTGAAGCTTTTCAGTAAGCAAAACTCTGTAAAAATGGCAATTTTGGTCACTCTGAGGGGTTAAAAAGTGGTTATTCAACATGAGGCACCATCACTTTGACATTTTGAATCATTTTTGGTACAGTCCGAAAAATTCATTTTCTGATGAAAAACGATGACTCCGGACCTGTCGAATGTCCCCAAAATGGTCCATATCGATGAAATTTTAACATTTAATCTTTTGACTCCAAACGACTGTTGGATGTGAATTATGACTTTTTCAATTAAAATAAGTGTGTTTAAAGTCATTTATGTGCCTGAAATTGGTCAAAATTGAAACTTTTGAGTAAGCAAAACTCTGTAAAAATGGCAATTTTGGTCACTCTGAGGGGTTAAAAAGTGGTTATTCAACATGAGGCACAATCCATTTGACATTTTGAATCATATAGTCCGAAAAATTCATTTTCTGATGAAAAACGATGACTCCGGACCTGTCGAACGTCCCCAAAATGGTCCATATCGATGAAATTTTAACATTTAATCTTTTGACTCCAAACGACTGTTGGATGTGAATTAAGTCTTTTTCAACTAAAATAAGTGTGTTTAAAGTCATTTATGTGCCTGAAATTGGTCAACATTGAAGCTTTTGTGTAAGCAAAACTCTGTAAAAATGGCAATTTTGGTCACTCTGAGGGGTTAAAAAGTGGTTATTCAACATGAGGCACGATCTATTTGACATTTTGAATCATTTTTGGTATAGTCCGAAAAATTCATTTTCTGATGAAAAACGATGACTCCGGACCTGTCGAACGTCCCCAAAATGGTTCATATCGATGAAATTTTAACATTTAATCTTTTGACTCCAAACGACTGTTGGATGTGAATTATGACTTTTTTAACTAAAATAAGTGTGTTTAAAGTCATTTATGTGCCTGAAATTGGTCAAAATTGAAGCTTTTGTGTAAGCAAAACTCTGTAAAAATGGCAATTTTGGTCACTCTGAGGGGTTAAAAAGTGGTTATTCAACATGAGGCACCATCACTTTGACATTTTGAATCATTTTTGGTACAGTCCGAAAAATTTATTTTCTGATGAAAAACGATGACTCCGGACCTGTCGAATGTCCCCAAAATGGTCCATATCGATGACACTTTAACATTTAATCTTTTGACTCCACACGACTGTTGGATGTGAATTATGACTTTTTCAATTAAAATAAGTGTGTTTAAAGTCATTTATGTGCCTGAAATTGGTCAAAATTGAAACTTTTGAGTAAGCAAAACTCTGTAAAAATGGCAATTTTGGTCACTCTGAGGGGTTAAAAAGTGGTTATTCAACATGAGGCACGATCCATTTGACATTTTGAATCATTTTTGGTATAGTCCGAAAAATTCATTTTCTGATGAAAAACGATGACTCCGGACCTGTCGAACGTCCCCAAAATGGTCCATATCGATGAAATTTTAACATTTAATCTTTTGACTCCAAACGACTGTTGGATGTGAATTAAGTCTTTTTCAACTAAAATAAGTGTGTTTAAAGTCATTTATGTGCCTGAAATTGGTCAAAATTGAAGCTTTTGTGTAAGCAAAACTCTGTAAAAATGGCAATTTTGGTCACTCTGAGGGGTTAAAAAGTGGTTATTCAACATGAGGCACGATCTATTTGTCATTTTGAATCATTTTTGGTATAGTCCGAAAAATTCATTTTCTGATGAAAAACGATGACTCCGGACCTGTCGAACGTCCCCAAAATGGTCCATATCGATGAAATTTTAACATTTAATCTTTTGACTCCAAACGACTGTTGGATGTGAATTATGACTTTTTCAACTAAAATAAGTGTGTTTAAAGTCATTTATGTGCCTGAAATTGGTCAAAATTGAAGCTTTTGAGTAAGCAAAACTCTGTAAAAATGGCAATTTTGGTCACTGAGGGGTTAAAAAGTGGTTATTCAACATGAGGCACGATCCATTTGACATTTTGAATCATTTTTGGTATAGTCCGAAAAATTCATTTTCTGATGAAAAACGATGACTCCGGACCTGTCGAACGTCCCCAAAAAGGTCCATATCGATGAAATTTTAACATTTAATCTTTTGACTCCAAACGACTGTTGGATGTGAATTATGACTTTTTCAACTAAAATAAGTGTGTTTAAAGTCATTTATGTGCCTGAAATTGGTCAAAATTGAAGCTTTTGTGTAAGCAAAACTCTGTAAAAATGGCAATTTTGGTCACTCTGAGGGGTTAAAAAGTGGTTATTCAACATGAGGCACGATCCATTTGACATTTTGAATCATTTTTGGTACAGTCCAAAAAATTAATTTTTTGATGAAAAACGATGACTCCGGACCTGTCGAACATCCCCAAAATGGTCCATATCGATGAAATTTTAACATTTAATCTTTTGACTCCAAACAACTGTTGGATGTGAATTATGACTTTTTCAAATAAAATAAGTGTGTTTGAAGTCATTTATGTGCCTGAAATTGGTCAAAATTGAAGCTTTTGAGTAAGCAAAACTCTGTAAAAATGGCAATTTTGGTCACTCTGAGGGGTTAAAAAGTGGTTATTCAACATGAGGCACGATCTATTTGACATTTTGAATCATTTTTGGTATAGTCCGAAAAATTCATTTTCTGATGAAAAACGATGACTCCAGACCTGTTGAACGTCCCCAAAATGGTCCATATCGATGAAATTTTAACATTTAATCTTTTGACTCCAAACGACTGTTGGATGTGAATTATGACTTTTTCAACTAAAATAAGTGTGTTTAAAGTCATTTATGTGCCTGAAATTGGTCAAAATTGAAGCTTTTGAGTAAGCAAAACTCTGTAAAAATGGCAATTTTGGTCACTCTGAGGGGTTAAAAAGTGGTTATTCAACATGAGGCACCATCACTTTGACATTTCGAATCATTTTTGGTATAGTCTGAAAAATTCATTTTCTGATGAAAAACGATGACTCCGGACCTGTCGAACATCCCCAAAATGGTCCATATCGATGAAATTTTAACATTTAATCTTTTGACTCCAAACGACTGTTGGATGTGAATTATGACTTTTTCAACTAAAATAAGTGTGTTTAAAGTCATTTATGTGCCTGAAATTGGTCAAAATTGAAGCTTTTGAGTAAGCAAAACTCTGTAAAAATGGCAATTTTGGTCACTCTGAGGGGTTAAAAAGTGGTTATTCAACATGAGGCACCATCACTTTGACATTTTGAATCATTTTTGGTACAGTCCGAAAAATTCATTTTCTGATGAAAAACGATGACTCCGGACCTGTCGAATGTCCCCAAAATGGTCCATATCGATGAAATTTTAACATTTAATCTTTTGACTCCAAACGACTGTTGGATGTGAATTATGACTTTTTCAATTAAAATAAGTGTGTTTAAAGTCATTTATGTGCCTGAAATTGGTCAAAATTGAAACTTTTGAGTAAGCAAAACTCTGTAAAAATGGCAATTTTGGTCACTCTGAGGGGTTAAAAAGTGGTTATTCAACATGAGGCACGATCCATTTGACATTTTGAATCATTTTTGGTATAGTCCGAAAAATTCATTTTCTGATGAAAAACGATGACTCCGGACCTGTCGAACGTCCCCAAAATGGTCCATATCGATGAAATTTTAACATTTAATCTTTTGACTCCAAACGGCTGTTGGATGTGAATTAAGTCTTTTTCAACTAAAATAAGTGTGTTTAAAGTCATTTATGTGCCTGAAATTGGTCAACATTGAAGCTTTTGTGTAAGCAAAACTCTGTAAAAATGGCAATTTTGGTCACTCTGAAGGGTTAAAAAGTGGTTATTCAACATGAGGCACGATCTATTTGACATTTTGAATCATTTTTGGTATAGTCCGAAAAATTCATTTTCTGATGAAAAACGATGACTCCGGACCTGTCGAACGTCCCCAAAATGGTTCATATCGATGAAATTTTAACAATTAATCTTTTGACTCCAAACGACTGTTGGATGTGAATTATGACTTTTTCAACTAAAATAAGTGTGTTTAAAGTCATTTATGTGCCTGAAATTGGTCAAAATTGAAGCTTTTGTGTAAGCAAAACTCTGTAAAAATGGCAATTTTGGTCACTCTGAGGGGTTAAAAAGTGGTTATTCAACATGAGGCACAATCCATTTGACATTTTGAATCATTTTTGGTATAGTCTGAAAAATTCATTTTCTGATGAAAAACGATGACTCCGGACCTGTCGAACATCCCCAAAATGGTCCATATCGATGAAATTTTAACATTTAATCTTTTGACTCCAAACGACTGTTGGATGTGAATTATGACTTTTTCAACTAAAATAAGTGTGTTTAAAGTCATTTATGTGCCTGAAATTGGTCAAAATTGAAGCTTTTGTGTAAGCAAAACTCTGTAAAAATGGCAATTTTGGTCTCTCTGAGGGGTTACAAAGTGGTTATTCAACATGAGGCACAATCCATTTGACATTTTGAATCATTTTTGGTATAGTCCGTAAAATTCATTTTCTGATGAAAAACGATGATTCCGGACCTGTCGAACGTCCCCAAAATGGTCCATATCGATGAAATTTTAACATTTAATCTTTTGACTCCAAACGACAGTTGGATGTGAATTAAGTCTTTTTCAACTAAAATAAGTGTGTTTAAAGTCATTTATGTGCCTGAAATTGGTCAAAATTGAAGCTTTTGTGTAAGCAAAACTCTGTAAAAATGGCAATTTTGGTCACTCTGATGGGTTAAAAAGTGGTTATTCAACATGAGGCACAATCTATTTGACATTTTGAATCATTTTTGGTATAGTCCGAAAAATTCATTTTCTGATGAAAAACGATGACTCCGGACCTGTCGAACGTCCCCAAAATGGTCCATATCGATGAAATTTTAACATTTAATCTTTTGACTCCAAACGACTGTTGGATGTGAATTAAGTCTTTTTCAACTAAAATAAGTGTGTTTAAAGTCATTTATGTGCCTGAAATTGTTCAAAATTGAAGCTTTTGTGTAAGCAAAACTCTGTAAAAATGGCAATTTTGGTCACTCTGAGGGGTTAAAAAGTGGTTATTCAACATGAGGCACGATCTATTTGACATTTTGAATCATTTTTGGTATAGTCCGAAAAATTTATTTTCTGATGAAAAATGATGACTCCGGACCTGTCGAACGTCCCCAAAATGGTCCATATCGATGAAATTTTAACATTTAATCTTTTGACTCCAAACGACTGTTGGATGTGAATTATGACTTTTTCAACTAAAATAAGTGTGTTTAAAGTCATTTATGTGCCTGAAATTGGTCAAAATTGAAGCTTTTGAGTAAGCAAAACTCTGTAAAAATGGCAATTTTGGTCACTCTGAGGGGTTAAAAAGTGGTTATTCAACATGAGGCACGATCCATTTGACATTTTGAATCATTTTTGGTATAGTCCGAAAAATTCATTTTCTGATGAAAAACGATGACTCCGGACCTGTCGAACGTCCCCAAAAAGGTCCATATCGATGAAATTTTAACATTTAATCTTTTGACTCCAAACGACTGTTGGATGTGAATTATGACTTTTTCAACTAAAATAAGTGTGTTTAAAGTCATTTATGTGCCTGAAATTGGTCAAAATTGAAGCTTTTGTGTAAGCAAAACTCTGTAAAAATGGCAATTTTGGTCACTCTGAGGGGTTAAAAAGTGGTTATTCAACATGAGGCACGATCCATTTGACATTTTGAATCATTTTTGGTACAGTCCCAAAAATTAATTTTTTTATGAAAAACGATGACTCCGGACCTGTCGAACATCCCCAAAATGGTCCATATCGATGAAATTTTAACATTTAATCTTTTGACTCCAAACAACTGTTGGATGTGAATTATGACTTTTTCAACTAAAATAAGTGTGTTTAAAGTCATTTATGTGCCTGAAATTGGTCAAAATTGAAGCTTTTGAGTAAGCAAAACTCTGTAAAAATGGCAATTTTGGTCACTCTGAGGGGTTAAAAAGTGGTTATTCAACATGAGGCACCATCACTTTGACATTTCGAATCATTTTTGGTACAGTCCGAAAAATTCATTTTCTGATGAAAAACGATGACTCTGGACCTGTCGAACGTACCCAAAATGGTCCATATCGATGAAATTTTAACATTTAATCTTTTGACTCCAAACAACTGTTGGATGTGAATTAAGTCTTTTTCAACTAAAATAAGTGTGCTTAAAGTCATTTATGTGCCTGAAATTGGTCAAAATTGAAGCTTTTGTGTAAGCAAAACTCTGTAAAAATGGCAATTTTGGTCACTCTGAGGGGTTAAAAAGTGGTTATTCAACATGAGGCACGATCCATTTGACATTTTGAATCATTTTTGGTATAGTCCGAAAAATTCATTTTCTGATGAAAAACGATGACTCCGGACCTGTCGAACGTCCCCAAAATGGTCCATATCGATAAAATGTTAACATTTAATCTTTTGACTCTAAACGACTGTTGGATGTGAATTATGACTTTTTCAACTAAAATAAGTGTGTTTAAAGTCATTTATGTGCCTGAAATTGGTCAAAATTGAAGCTTTTGTGTAAGCAAAACTCTGTAAAAATGGCAATTTTGGTCACTCTGAGGGGTTAAAAAGTGGTTATTCAACCTGAGGCACCATCACTTTGACATTTTGAATCATTTTTGGTACAGTCCGAAAAATTCATTTTCTGATGAAAAACGATGACTCCGGACCTGTCGAACGTCCCCAAAATGGTCCATATCGATGAAATTTTAACATTTAATCTTTTGACTCCACACAACTGTTAGATGTGAATTAAGTCTTTTTCAACTAAAATAAGTGTGTTTAAAGTCATTTATGTGCCTGAAATTGGTCAAAATTGAAGCTTTTGTGTAAGCAAACCTCTGTAAAAATGGCAATTTTGGTCACTCTGAGGGGTTAAAAAGTGGTTATTCAACATGAGGCACGATCCATTTGACATTTTAAATCATTTTTGGTACAGTCCGAAAAATTAATTTGTTGATGAAAAACGATGACTCCGGACCTGTCGAACATCCCCAAAATGGTCCATATCGATGAAATTTTACCATTTAATCTTTTGACTCCAAACGACTGTTGGATGTGAATTATGACTTTTTCAAATAAAATAAGTGTGTTTAAAGTCATTTATGTGCCTGAAATTGGTCAAAATTGAAGCTTTTGTGTAAGCAAAACTCTGTAAAAATGGCAATTTTGGTCACTCTGAGGGGTCAAAAAGTGGTTATTCAACATGAGGCACGATCCATTTGACATTTTGAATCATTTTTGGTATAGTCCGAAAAATTCATTTTCTGATGAAAAACGATGACTCCGAACCTGTCGAACGTCCCCAAAATGGTCCATATCGATGAAATTTTAACATTTAATCCTTTGACTCCAAACGACTGTTGGATGTGAATTAAGTCTTTTTCAACTAAAATAAGTGTGTTTAAAGTCATTTATGTGCCTGAAATTGGTCAAAATTGAAGCTTTTGTGTAAGCAAAACTCTGTAAAAATGGCAATTTTGGTCACTCTGAGGGGTTAAAAAGTGGTTATTCAACATGAGGCACGATCACTTTGACATTTTGAATCATTTTTGGTACAGTCCGAAAAATTCATTTTTTTATGAAAAACGATGACTCCGGACCTGTCGAACATCCCCAAAATGGTCCATATCGATGAAATTTTAACATTTAATCTTTTGACTCCAAACGACTGTTGGATGTGAATTATGACTTTTTCAACTAAAATAAGTGTGTTTAAAGTCATTTATGTGCCTGAAATTGGTCAAAATTGAAGCTTTTGTGTAAGCAAAACTCTGTAAAAATGGCAATTTTGGTCACTCTGAGGGGTTAAAAAGTGGTTATTCAACATGAGGCACGATCCATTTGACATTTTGAATCATTTTTGGTACAGTCCAAAAAATTAATTTTTTGATGAAAAACGATGACTCCGGACCTGTCGAACATCCCCAAAATGGTCCATATCGATGAAATTTTAACATTTAATCTTTTGACTCCAAACAACTGTTGGATGTGAATTATGACTTTTTCAAATAAAATAAGTGTGTTTAAAGTCATTTATGTGCCTGAAATTGGTCAAAATTGAAGCTTTTGAGTAAGCAAAACTCTGTAAAAATGGCAATTTTGGTCACTCTGAGGGGTTAAAAAGTGGTTATTCAACATGAGGCACGATCTATTTGACATTTTGAATCATTTTTGGTATAGTCCGAAAAATTCATTTTCTGATGAAAAACGATGACTCCAGACCTGTTGAACGTCCCCAAAATGGTCCATATCGATGAAATTTTAACATTTAATCTTTTGACTCCAAACGACTGTTGGATGTGAATTATGACTTTTTCAACTAAAATAAGTGTGTTTAAAGTCATTTATGTGCCTGAAATTGGTCAAAATTGAAGCTTTTGAGTAAGCAAAACTCTGTAAAAATGGCAATTTTGGTCACTCTGAGGGGTTAAAAAGTGGTTATTCAACATGAGGCACCATCACTTTGACATTTCGAATCATTTTTGGTATAGTCTGAAAAATTCATTTTCTGATGAAAAACGATGACTCCGGACCTGTCGAACATCCCCAAAATGGTCCATATCGATGAAATTTTAACATTTAATCTTTTGACTCCAAACGACTGTTGGATGTGAATTATGACTTTTTCAACTAAAATAAGTGTGTTTAAAGTCATTTATGTGCCTGAAATTGGTCAAAATTGAAGCTTTTGAGTAAGCAAAACTCTGTAAAAATGGCAATTTTGGTCACTCTGAGGGGTTAAAAAGTGGTTATTCAACATGAGGCACCATCACTTTGACATTTTGAATCATTTTTGGTACAGTCCGAAAAATTCATTTTCTGATGAAAAACGATGACTCCGGACCTGTCGAATGTCCCCAAAATGGTCCATATCGATGAAATTTTAACATTTAATCTTTTGACTCCAAACGACTGTTGGATGTGAATTATGACTTTTTCAATTAAAATAAGTGTGTTTAAAGTCATTTATGTGCCTGAAATTGGTCAAAATTGAAACTTTTGAGTAAGCAAAACTCTGTAAAAATGGCAATTTTGGTCACTCTGAGGGGTTAAAAAGTGGTTATTCAACATGAGGCACGATCCATTTGACATTTTGAATCATTTTTGGTATAGTCCGAAAAATTCATTTTCTGATGAAAAACGATGACTCCGGACCTGTCGAACGTCCCCAAAATGGTCCATATCGATGAAATTTTAACATTTAATCTTTTGACTCCAAACGGCTGTTGGATGTGAATTAAGTCTTTTTCAACTAAAATAAGTGTGTTTAAAGTCATTTATGTGCCTGAAATTGGTCAACATTGAAGCTTTTGTGTAAGCAAAACTCTGTAAAAATGGCAATTTTGGTCACTCTGAAGGGTTAAAAAGTGGTTATTCAACATGAGGCACGATCTATTTGACATTTTGAATCATTTTTGGTATAGTCCGAAAAATTCATTTTCTGATGAAAAACGATGACTCCGGACCTGTCGAACGTCCCCAAAATGGTTCATATCGATGAAATTTTAACAATTAATCTTTTGACTCCAAACGACTGTTGGATGTGAATTATGACTTTTTCAACTAAAATAAGTGTGTTTAAAGTCATTTATGTGCCTGAAATTGGTCAAAATTGAAGCTTTTGTGTAAGCAAAACTCTGTAAAAATGGCAATTTTGGTCACTCTGAGGGGTTAAAAAGTGGTTATTCAACATGAGGCACAATCCATTTGACATTTTGAATCATTTTTGGTATAGTCTGAAAAATTCATTTTCTGATGAAAAACGATGACTCCGGACCTGTCGAACATCCCCAAAATGGTCCATATCGATGAAATTTTAACATTTAATCTTTTGACTCCAAACGACTGTTGGATGTGAATTATGACTTTTTCAACTAAAATAAGTGTGTTTAAAGTCATTTATGTGCCTGAAATTGGTCAAAATTGAAGCTTTTGTGTAAGCAAAACTCTGTAAAAATGGCAATTTTGGTCTCTCTGAGGGGTTACAAAGTGGTTATTCAACATGAGGCACAATCCATTTGACATTTTGAATCATTTTTGGTATAGTCCGTAAAATTCATTTTCTGATGAAAAACGATGATTCCGGACCTGTCGAACGTCCCCAAAATGGTCCATATCGATGAAATTTTAACATTTAATCTTTTGACTCCAAACGACAGTTGGATGTGAATTAAGTCTTTTTCAACTAAAATAAGTGTGTTTAAAGTCATTTATGTGCCTGAAATTGGTCAAAATTGAAGCTTTTGTGTAAGCAAAACTCTGTAAAAATGGCAATTTTGGTCACTCTGATGGGTTAAAAAGTGGTTATTCAACATGAGGCACAATCTATTTGACATTTTGAATCATTTTTGGTATAGTCCGAAAAATTCATTTTCTGATGAAAAACGATGACTCCGGACCTGTCGAACGTCCCCAAAATGGTCCATATCGATGAAATTTTAACATTTAATCTTTTGACTCCAAACGACTGTTGGATGTGAATTAAGTCTTTTTCAACTAAAATAAGTGTGTTTAAAGTCATTTATGTGCCTGAAATTGTTCAAAATTGAAGCTTTTGTGTAAGCAAAACTCTGTAAAAATGGCAATTTTGGTCACTCTGAGGGGTTAAAAAGTGGTTATTCAACATGAGGCACGATCTATTTGACATTTTGAATCATTTTTGGTATAGTCCGAAAAATTTATTTTCTGATGAAAAATGATGACTCCGGACCTGTCGAACGTCCCCAAAATGGTCCATATCGATGAAATTTTAACATTTAATCTTTTGACTCCAAACGACTGTTGGATGTGAATTATGAATTTTTCAACTAAAATAAGTGTGTTTAAAGTCATTTATGTGCCTGAAATTGGTCAAAATTGAAGCTTTTCAGTAAGCAAAACTCTGTAAAAATGGCAATTTTGGTCACTCTGAGGGGTTAAAAAGTGGTTATTCAACATGAGGCACCATCACTTTGACATTTTGAATCATTTTTGGTACAGTCCGAAAAATTCATTTTCTGATGAAAAACGATGACTCCGGACCTGTCGAATGTCCCCAAAATGGTCCATATCGATGAAATTTTAACATTTAATCTTTTGACTCCAAACGACTGTTGGATGTGAATTATGACTTTTTCAATTAAAATAAGTGTGTTTAAAGTCATTTATGTGCCTGAAATTGGTCAAAATTGAAACTTTTGAGTAAGCAAAACTCTGTAAAAATGGCAATTTTGGTCACTCTGAGGGGTTAAAAAGTGGTTATTCAACATGAGGCACAATCCATTTGACATTTTGAATCATATAGTCCGAAAAATTCATTTTCTGATGAAAAACGATGACTCCGGACCTGTCGAACGTCCCCAAAATGGTCCATATCGATGAAATTTTAACATTTAATCTTTTGACTCCAAACGACTGTTGGATGTGAATTAAGTCTTTTTCAACTAAAATAAGTGTGTTTAAAGTCATTTATGTGCCTGAAATTGGTCAACATTGAAGCTTTTGTGTAAGCAAAACTCTGTAAAAATGGCAATTTTGGTCACTCTGAGGGGTTAAAAAGTGGTTATTCAACATGAGGCACGATCTATTTGACATTTTGAATCATTTTTGGTATAGTCCGAAAAATTCATTTTCTGATGAAAAACGATGACTCCGGACCTGTCGAACGTCCCCAAAATGGTTCATATCGATGAAATTTTAACATTTAATCTTTTGACTCCAAACGACTGTTGGATGTGAATTATGACTTTTTTAACTAAAATAAGTGTGTTTAAAGTCATTTATGTGCCTGAAATTGGTCAAAATTGAAGCTTTTGTGTAAGCAAAACTCTGTAAAAATGGCAATTTTGGTCACTCTGAGGGGTTAAAAAGTGGTTATTCAACATGAGGCACCATCACTTTGACATTTTGAATAATTTTTGGTACAGTCCGAAAAATTTATTTTCTGATGAAAAACGATGACTCCGGACCTGTCGAATGTCCCCAAAATGGTCCATATCGATGACACTTTAACATTTAATCTTTTGACTCCACACGACTGTTGGATGTGAATTATGACTTTTTCAATTAAAATAAGTGTGTTTAAAGTCATTTATGTGCCTGAAATTGGTCAAAATTGAAACTTTTGAGTAAGCAAAACTCTGTAAAAATGGCAATTTTGGTCACTCTGAGGGGTTAAAAAGTGGTTATTCAACATGAGGCACGATCCATTTGACATTTTGAATCATTTTTGGTATAGTCCGAAAAATTCATTTTCTGATGAAAAACGATGACTCCGGACCTGTCGAACGTCCCCAAAATGGTCCATATCGATGAAATTTTAACATTTAATCTTTTGACTCCAAACGACTGTTGGATGTGAATTAAGTCTTTTTCAACTAAAATAAGTGTGTTTAAAGTCATTTATGTGCCTGAAATTGGTCAAAATTGAAGCTTTTGTGTAAGCAAAACTCTGTAAAAATGGCAATTTTGGTCACTCTGAGGGGTTAAAAAGTGGTTATTCAACATGAGGCACGATCTATTTGTCATTTTGAATCATTTTTGGTATAGTCCGAAAAATTCATTTTCTGATGAAAAACGATGACTCCGGACCTGTCGAACGTCCCCAAAATGGTCCATATCGATGAAATTTTAACATTTAATCTTTTGACTCCAAACGACTGTTGGATGTGAATTATGACTTTTTCAACTAAAATAAGTGTGTTTAAAGTCATTTATGTGCCTGAAATTGGTCAAAATTGAAGCTTTTGAGTAAGCAAAACTCTGTAAAAATGGCAATTTTGGTCACTGAGGGGTTAAAAAGTGGTTATTCAACATGAGGCACGATCCATTTGACATTTTGAATCATTTTTGGTATAGTCCGAAAAATTCATTTTCTGATGAAAAACGATGACTCCGGACCTGTCGAACGTCCCCAAAAAGGTCCATATCGATGAAATTTTAACATTTAATCTTTTGACTCCAAACGACTGTTGGATGTGAATTATGACTTTTTCAACTAAAATAAGTGTGTTTAAAGTCATTTATGTGCCTGAAATTGGTCAAAATTGAAGCTTTTGTGTAAGCAAAACTCTGTAAAAATGGCAATTTTGGTCACTCTGAGGGGTTAAAAAGTGGTTATTCAACATGAGGCACGATCCATTTGACATTTTGAATCATTTTTGGTACAGTCCAAAAAATTAATTTTTTGATGAAAAACGATGACTCCGGACCTGTCGAACATCCCCAAAATGGTCCATATCGATGAAATTTTAACATTTAATCTTTTGACTCCAAACAACTGTTGGATGTGAATTATGACTTTTTCAAATAAAATAAGTGTGTTTGAAGTCATTTATGTGCCTGAAATTGGTCAAAATTGAAGCTTTTGAGTAAGCAAAACTCTGTAAAAATGGCAATTTTGGTCACTCTGAGGGGTTAAAAAGTGGTTATTCAACATGAGGCACGATCTATTTGACATTTTGAATCATTTTTGGTATAGTCCGAAAAATTCATTTTCTGATGAAAAACGATGACTCCAGACCTGTTGAACGTCCCCAAAATGGTCCATATCGATGAAATTTTAACATTTAATCTTTTGACTCCAAACGACTGTTGGATGTGAATTATGACTTTTTCAACTAAAATAAGTGTGTTTAAAGTCATTTATGTGCCTGAAATTGGTCAAAATTGAAGCTTTTGAGTAAGCAAAACTCTGTAAAAATGGCAATTTTGGTCACTCTGAGGGGTTAAAAAGTGGTTATTCAACATGAGGCACCATCACTTTGACATTTCGAATCATTTTTGGTATAGTCTGAAAAATTCATTTTCTGATGAAAAACGATGACTCCGGACCTGTCGAACATCCCCAAAATGGTCCATATCGATGAAATTTTAACATTTAATCTTTTGACTCCAAACGACTGTTGGATGTGAATTATGACTTTTTCAACTAAAATAAGTGTGTTTAAAGTCATTTATGTGCCTGAAATTGGTCAAAATTGAAGCTTTTGAGTAAGCAAAACTCTGTAAAAATGGCAATTTTGGTCACTCTGAGGGGTTAAAAAGTGGTTATTCAACATGAGGCACCATCACTTTGACATTTTGAATCATTTTTGGTACAGTCCGAAAAATTCATTTTCTGATGAAAAACGATGACTCCGGACCTGTCGAATGTCCCCAAAATGGTCCATATCGATGAAATTTTAACATTTAATCTTTTGACTCCAAACGACTGTTGGATGTGAATTATGACTTTTTCAATTAAAATAAGTGTGTTTAAAGTCATTTATGTGCCTGAAATTGGTCAAAATTGAAACTTTTGAGTAAGCAAAACTCTGTAAAAATGGCAATTTTGGTCACTCTGAGGGGTTAAAAAGTGGTTATTCAACATGAGGCACGATCCATTTGACATTTTGAATCATTTTTGGTATAGTCCGAAAAATTCATTTTCTGATGAAAAACGATGACTCCGGACCTGTCGAACGTCCCCAAAATGGTCCATATCGATGAAATTTTAACATTTAATCTTTTGACTCCAAACGGCTGTTGGATGTGAATTAAGTCTTTTTCAACTAAAATAAGTGTGTTTAAAGTCATTTATGTGCCTGAAATTGGTCAACATTGAAGCTTTTGTGTAAGCAAAACTCTGTAAAAATGGCAATTTTGGTCACTCTGAAGGGTTAAAAAGTGGTTATTCAACATGAGGCACGATCTATTTGACATTTTGAATCATTTTTGGTATAGTCCGAAAAATTCATTTTCTGATGAAAAACGATGACTCCGGACCTGTCGAACGTCCCCAAAATGGTTCATATCGATGAAATTTTAACAATTAATCTTTTGACTCCAAACGACTGTTGGATGTGAATTATGACTTTTTCAACTAAAATAAGTGTGTTTAAAGTCATTTATGTGCCTGAAATTGGTCAAAATTGAAGCTTTTGTGTAAGCAAAACTCTGTAAAAATGGCAATTTTGGTCACTCTGAGGGGTTAAAAAGTGGTTAT
This sequence comes from Lissotriton vulgaris, assembly GCF_964263255.1. NCBI lineage: Eukaryota > Metazoa > Chordata > Amphibia > Caudata > Salamandridae > Lissotriton > Lissotriton vulgaris. The sequence goes on along the minus strand of NW_028249553.1, from coordinate 208,273 downwards.
TCAACATGAGGCACAATCCATTTGACATTTTGAATCATTTTTGGTATAGTCTGAAAAATTCATTTTCTGATGAAAAACGATGACTCCGGACCTGTCGAACATCCCCAAAATGGTCCATATCGATGAAATTTTAACATTTAATCTTTTGACTCCAAACGACTGTTGGATGTGAATTATGACTTTTTCAACTAAAATAAGTGTGTTTAAAGTCATTTATGTGCCTGAAATTGGTCAAAATTGAAGCTTTTGTGTAAGCAAAACTCTGTAAAAATGGCAATTTTGGTCTCTCTGAGGGGTTACAAAGTGGTTATTCAACATGAGGCACAATCCATTTGACATTTTGAATCATTTTTGGTATAGTCCGTAAAATTCATTTTCTGATGAAAAACGATGATTCCGGACCTGTCGAACGTCCCCAAAATGGTCCATATCGATGAAATTTTAACATTTAATCTTTTGACTCCAAACGACAGTTGGATGTGAATTAAGTCTTTTTCAACTAAAATAAGTGTGTTTAAAGTCATTTATGTGCCTGAAATTGGTCAAAATTGAAGCTTTTGTGTAAGCAAAACTCTGTAAAAATGGCAATTTTGGTCACTCTGATGGGTTAAAAAGTGGTTATTCAACATGAGGCACAATCTATTTGACATTTTGAATCATTTTTGGTATAGTCCGAAAAATTCATTTTCTGATGAAAAACGATGACTCCGGACCTGTCGAACGTCCCCAAAATGGTCCATATCGATGAAATTTTAACATTTAATCTTTTGACTCCAAACGACTGTTGGATGTGAATTAAGTCTTTTTCAACTAAAATAAGTGTGTTTAAAGTCATTTATGTGCCTGAAATTGTTCAAAATTGAAGCTTTTGTGTAAGCAAAACTCTGTAAAAATGGCAATTTTGGTCACTCTGAGGGGTTAAAAAGTGGTTATTCAACATGAGGCACGATCTATTTGACATTTTGAATCATTTTTGGTATAGTCCGAAAAATTTATTTTCTGATGAAAAATGATGACTCCGGACCTGTCGAACGTCCCCAAAATGGTCCATATCGATGAAATTTTAACATTTAATCTTTTGACTCCAAACGACTGTTGGATGTGAATTATGACTTTTTCAACTAAAATAAGTGTGTTTAAAGTCATTTATGTGCCTGAAATTGGTCAAAATTGAAGCTTTTGAGTAAGCAAAACTCTGTAAAAATGGCAATTTTGGTCACTCTGAGGGGTTAAAAAGTGGTTATTCAACATGAGGCACGATCCATTTGACATTTTGAATCATTTTTGGTATAGTCCGAAAAATTCATTTTCTGATGAAAAACGATGACTCCGGACCTGTCGAACGTCCCCAAAAAGGTCCATATCGATGAAATTTTAACATTTAATCTTTTGACTCCAAACGACTGTTGGATGTGAATTATGACTTTTTCAACTAAAATAAGTGTGTTTAAAGTCATTTATGTGCCTGAAATTGGTCAAAATTGAAGCTTTTGTGTAAGCAAAACTCTGTAAAAATGGCAATTTTGGTCACTCTGAGGGGTTAAAAAGTGGTTATTCAACATGAGGCACGATCCATTTGACATTTTGAATCATTTTTGGTACAGTCCCAAAAATTAATTTTTTTATGAAAAACGATGACTCCGGACCTGTCGAACATCCCCAAAATGGTCCATATCGATGAAATTTTAACATTTAATCTTTTGACTCCAAACAACTGTTGGATGTGAATTATGACTTTTTCAACTAAAATAAGTGTGTTTAAAGTCATTTATGTGCCTGAAATTGGTCAAAATTGAAGCTTTTGAGTAAGCAAAACTCTGTAAAAATGGCAATTTTGGTCACTCTGAGGGGTTAAAAAGTGGTTATTCAACATGAGGCACCATCACTTTGACATTTCGAATCATTTTTGGTACAGTCCGAAAAATTCATTTTCTGATGAAAAACGATGACTCTGGACCTGTCGAACGTACCCAAAATGGTCCATATCGATGAAATTTTAACATTTAATCTTTTGACTCCAAACAACTGTTGGATGTGAATTAAGTCTTTTTCAACTAAAATAAGTGTGCTTAAAGTCATTTATGTGCCTGAAATTGGTCAAAATTGAAGCTTTTGTGTAAGCAAAACTCTGTAAAAATGGCAATTTTGGTCACTCTGAGGGGTTAAAAAGTGGTTATTCAACATGAGGCACGATCCATTTGACATTTTGAATCATTTTTGGTATAGTCCGAAAAATTCATTTTCTGATGAAAAACGATGACTCCGGACCTGTCGAACGTCCCCAAAATGGTCCATATCGATAAAATGTTAACATTTAATCTTTTGACTCTAAACGACTGTTGGATGTGAATTATGACTTTTTCAACTAAAATAAGTGTGTTTAAAGTCATTTATGTGCCTGAAATTGGTCAAAATTGAAGCTTTTGTGTAAGCAAAACTCTGTAAAAATGGCAATTTTGGTCACTCTGAGGGGTTAAAAAGTGGTTATTCAACCTGAGGCACCATCACTTTGACATTTTGAATCATTTTTGGTACAGTCCGAAAAATTCATTTTCTGATGAAAAACGATGACTCCGGACCTGTCGAACGTCCCCAAAATGGTCCATATCGATGAAATTTTAACATTTAATCTTTTGACTCCACACAACTGTTAGATGTGAATTAAGTCTTTTTCAACTAAAATAAGTGTGTTTAAAGTCATTTATGTGCCTGAAATTGGTCAAAATTGAAGCTTTTGTGTAAGCAAACCTCTGTAAAAATGGCAATTTTGGTCACTCTGAGGGGTTAAAAAGTGGTTATTCAACATGAGGCACGATCCATTTGACATTTTAAATCATTTTTGGTACAGTCCGAAAAATTAATTTGTTGATGAAAAACGATGACTCCGGACCTGTCGAACATCCCCAAAATGGTCCATATCGATGAAATTTTACCATTTAATCTTTTGACTCCAAACGACTGTTGGATGTGAATTATGACTTTTTCAAATAAAATAAGTGTGTTTAAAGTCATTTATGTGCCTGAAATTGGTCAAAATTGAAGCTTTTGTGTAAGCAAAACTCTGTAAAAATGGCAATTTTGGTCACTCTGAGGGGTCAAAAAGTGGTTATTCAACATGAGGCACGATCCATTTGACATTTTGAATCATTTTTGGTATAGTCCGAAAAATTCATTTTCTGATGAAAAACGATGACTCCGAACCTGTCGAACGTCCCCAAAATGGTCCATATCGATGAAATTTTAACATTTAATCCTTTGACTCCAAACGACTGTTGGATGTGAATTAAGTCTTTTTCAACTAAAATAAGTGTGTTTAAAGTCATTTATGTGCCTGAAATTGGTCAAAATTGAAGCTTTTGTGTAAGCAAAACTCTGTAAAAATGGCAATTTTGGTCACTCTGAGGGGTTAAAAAGTGGTTATTCAACATGAGGCACGATCACTTTGACATTTTGAATCATTTTTGGTACAGTCCGAAAAATTCATTTTTTTATGAAAAACGATGACTCCGGACCTGTCGAACATCCCCAAAATGGTCCATATCGATGAAATTTTAACATTTAATCTTTTGACTCCAAACGACTGTTGGATGTGAATTATGACTTTTTCAAATAAAATAAGTGTGTTTAAAGTCATTTATGTGCCTGAAATTGGTCAAAATTGAAGCTTTTGTGTAAGCAAAACTCTGTAAAAATGGCAATTTTGGTCTCTCTGAGGGGTTACAAAGTGGTTATTCAACATGAGGCACAATCCATTTGACATTTTGAATCATTTTTGGTATAGTCCGTAAAATTTATTTTCTGATGAAAAACGATGACTCCGGACCTGTCGAATGTCCCCAAAATGGTCCATATCGATGAAATTTAAACATTTAATCTTTTGACTCCAAACAACTGTTGGATGTGAATTAAGTCTTTTTCAACTAAAATAAGTGTGTTTAAAGTCATTTATGTGCCTGAAATTGGTCAAAATTGAAGCTTTTGTGTAAGCAAAACTCTGTAAAAATGGCAATTTTGGTCACTCTGAGGGGTTAAAAAACGGTAATTCAACCTGAGGCATTATCACTTTGACATTTTGAATCATTTTTGGTACAGTCCGAAAAATTCATTTTCTGATGAAAAACGATGACTCCGGACCTGTCGAACATCCCCAAAATGGTCCATATCGATGAAATTTTAACATTTAATCTTTTGACTCCAAACGACTGTTGGATGTGAATTATGACTTTTTCAAATAAAATAAGTGTGTTTAAAGTCATTTATGTGCCTGAAATTGGTCAAAATTGAAGCTTTTGAGTAAGCAAAACTCTGTAAAAATGGCAATTTTGGTCACTCTGAGGGGTTAAAAAGTGGTTATTCAACATGAGGCACGATCTATTTGACATTTTGAATCATTTTTGGTATAGTCCGAAAAATTCATTTTCTGATGAAAAACGATGACTCCAGACCTGTCGAACGTCCCCAAAATGGTCCATATCGATGAAATTTTAACATTTAATCTTTTGACTCCAAACGACTGTTGGATGTGAATTATGACTTTTTCAACTAAAATAAGTGTGTTTAAAGTCATTTATGTGCCTGAAATTGGTCAAAATTGAAGCTTTTGTGTAAGCAAAACTCTGTAAAAATGGCAATTTTGGTCACTCTGAGGGGTTAAAAAGTGGTTATTCAACATGAGGCACGATCCATTTGACATTTTGAATCATTTTTGGTATAGTCCGAAAAATTCATTTTCTGAAGAAAAACGATGACTCCGGACCTGTCGAACGTCCCCAAAATGGTCCATATCGATGAAATTTTAACATTTAATCCTTTGACTCCAAACGACTGTTGGATGTGAATTAAGTCTTTTTCTACTAAAATAAGTGTGTTTAAAGTCATTTATGTGCCTGAAATTGGTCAAAATTGAAGCTTTTGTGTAAGCAAAACTCTGTAAAAATGGCAATTTTGGTCACTCTGAGGGGTTAAAAAGTGGTTATTCAACATGAGGCACGATCACTTTGACATTTTGAATCATTTTTGGTACAGTCCGAAAAATTCATTTTTTGATGAAAAACGATGACTCCGGACCTGTCGAACATCCCCAAAATGGTCCATATCGATGAAATTTTAACATTTAATCTTTTGACTCCAAACGACTGTTGGATGTGAATTATGACTTTTTCAAATAAAATAAGTGTGTTTAAAGTCATTTATGTGCCTGAAATTGGTCAAAATTGAAGCTTTTGTGTAAGCAAAACTCTGTAAAAATGGTAATTTTGGTCTCTCTGAGGGGTTACAAAGTGGTTATTCAACATGAGGCACAATCCATTTGACATTTTGAATCATTTTTGGTATAGTCCGTAAAATTCATTTTCTGATGAAAAACGATGACTCCGGACCTGTCGAACGTCCCCAAAATGGTCCATATCGATGACATTTTAACATTTAATCTTTTGACTCCAAACAACTGTTGGATGTGAATTAAGTCTTTTTCAACTAAAATAAGTGTGTTTAAAGTCATTTATGTGCCTGAAATTGGTCAAAATTGAAGCTTTTGTGTAAGCAAAACTCTGTAAAAATGGCAATTTTGGTCACTCTGAGGGGTTAAAAAGTGGTTATTCAACATGAGGCACGATCCATTTGACATTTTGAATCATTTTTGGTACAGCCCAAAAAATTAATTTTTTGATGAAAAACGATGACTCCGGACCTGTCGAACATCTCAAAATGGTCCATATCGATGAAATTTTAACATTTAATCTTTTGACTCCAAACAACTGTTGGATGTGAATTATGACTTTTTCAAATAAAATAAGTGTGTTTAAAGTCATTTATGTGCCTGAAATTGGTCAAAATTGAAGCTTTTGAGTAAGCAAAACTCTGTAAAAATGGCAATTTTGGTCACTCTGAGGGGTTAAAAAGTGGTTATTCAACATGAGGCACGATCTATTTGACATTTTGAATCATTTTTGGTATAGTCCGAAAAATTCATTTTCTGATGAAAAACGATGACTCCAGACCTGTCGAACGTCCCCAAAATGGTCCATATCGATGAAATTTTAACATTTAATCTTTTGACTCCAAACGACTGTTGGATGTGAATTATGACTTTTTCAACTAAAATAAGTGTGTTTAAAGTCATTTATGTGCCTGAAATTGGTCAAAATTGAAGCTTTTGTGTAAGCAAAACTCTGTAAAAATGGCAATTTTGGTCACTCTGAGGGGTTAAAAAGTGGTTATTCAACATGAGGCACGATCCATTTGACATTTTGAATCATTTTTGGTATAGTCCGAAAAATTCATTTTCTGATGAAAAACGATGACTCCGGACCTGTCGAACGTCCCCAAAATGGTCCATATCGATGAAATTTTAACATTTAATCCTTTGACTCCAAACGACTGTTGGATGTGAATTAAGTCTTTTTCAACTAAAATAAGTGTGTTTAAAGTCATTTATGTGCCTGAAATTGGTCAAAATTGAAGCTTTTGTGTAAGCAAAACTCTGTAAAAATGGCAATTTTGGTCACTCTGAGGGGTTAAAAAGTGGTTATTCAACATGAGGCACGATCACTTTGACATTTTGAATCATTTTTGGTACAGTCCGAAAAATTCATTTTTTGATGAAAAACGATGACTCCGGACCTGTCGAACATCCCCAAAATGGTCCATATCGATGAAATTTTAACATTTAATCTTTTGACTCCAAACGACTGTTGGATGTGAATTATGACTTTTTCAAATAAAATAAGTGTGTTTAAAGTCATTTATGTGCCTGAAATTGGTCAAAATTGAAGCTTTTGTGTAAGCAAAACTCTGTAAAAATGGTAATTTTGGTCTCTCTGAGGGGTTACAAAGTGGTTATTCAACATGAGGCACAATCCATTTGACATTTTGAATCATTTTTGGTATAGTCCGTAAAATTCATTTTCTGATGAAAAACGATGACTCCGGACCTGTCGAACGTCCCCAAAATGGTCCATATCGATGACATTTTAACATTTAATCTTTTGACTCCAAACAACTGTTGGATGTGAATTAAGTCTTTTTCAACTAAAATAAGTGTGTTTAAAGTCATTTATGTGCCTGAAATTGGTCAAAATTGAAGCTTTTGTGTAAGCAAAACTCTGTAAAAATGGCAATTTTGGTCACTCTGAGGGGTTAAAAAGTGGTTATTCAACATGAGGCACCATCACTTTGACATTTTGAATCATTTTTGGTACAGTCTGAAAAATTCATTTTCTGATGAAAAACGATGACTCCGGACCTGTCGAACGTCCCCAAAATGGTCCATATTGATGAAATTTAAACATTTAATCTTTTGACTCCAAACAACTGTTGGATGTGAATTAAGTCTTTTTCAACTAAAATAAGTGTGTTTAAAGTCATTTATGTGCCTGAAATTGGTCAAAATTGAAGCTTTTGTGTAAGCAAAACTCTGTAAAAATGGCAATTTTGGTCACTCTGAGGGGTTAAAAAATGGTTATTCAACCTGAGGCACCATCACTTTGACATTTTGAATCATTTTTGGTACAGTCCGAAAAATTCATTTTCTGATGAAAAACGATGACTCCGGACCTGTTGAACGTCCCCAAAATGGTCCATATCGATGACATTTTAACATTTAATCTTTTGACTCCAAACGACTGTTGGATGTGAATTATGACTTTTTCAACTAAAATAAGTGTGTTTAAAGTCATTTATGTGCCTGAAATTGGTCAAAATTGAAGCTTTTGTGTAAGCAAAACTCTGTAAAAATGGCAATTTTGGTCACTCTGAGGGGTTAAAAAACGGTTATTCAACATGAGGCACGATCCATTTGACATTTTGAATCATTTTTGGTACAGTCCGAAAAATTCATTTTCTGATGAAAAACGATGACTCCGGACCTGTCGAACGTCCCCAAAATGGTCCATATCGATGACATTTTAACATTTAATCTTTTGACTCCAAACGACTGTTGGATGTGAATTATGACTTTTTCAACTAAAATAAGTGTGTTTAAAGTCATTTATGTGCCTGAAATTGGTCAAAATTGAAGCTTTTGTGTAAGCAAAACTCTGTAAAAATGGCAATTTTGGTCACTCTGAGGGGTTAAAAAGTGGTTATTCAACATGAGGCACGATCCATTTGACATTTTGAATCATTTTTGGTACAGCCCAAAAAATTAATTTTTTGATGAAAAACGATGACTCCGGACCTGTCGAACATCCCCAAAATGGTCCATATCGATGAAATTTTAACATTTAATCTTTTGACTCCAAACAACTGTTGGATGTGAATTATGACTTTTTCAAATAAAATAAGTGTGTTTAAAGTCATTTATGTGCCTGAAATTGGTCAAAATTGAAGCTTTTGAGTAAGCAAAACTCTGTAAAAATGGCAATTTTGGTCACTCTGAGGGGTTAAAAAGTGGTTATTCAACATGAGGCACGATCTATTTGACATTTTGAATCATTTTTGGTATAGTCCGAAAGATTCATTTTCTGATGAAAAACGATGACTCCAGACCTGTCGAACGTCCCCAAAATGGTCCATATCGATGAAATTTTAACATTTCATCTTTTGACTCCAAACGACTGTTGGATGTGAATTATGACTTTTCAACTAAAATAAGTGTGTTTAAAGTCATTTATGTGCCTGAAATTGGTCAAAATTGAAGCTTTTGAGTAAGCAAAACTCTGTAAAAATGGCAATTTTGGTCACTCTGAGGGGTTAAAAAGTGGTTATTCAACATGAGGCACCATCACTTTGACATTTCGAATCATTTTTGGTACAGTCCGAAAAATTCATTTTCTGATGAAAAACGATGACTCCGGACCTGTCGAACGTACCCAAAATGGTCCATATCGATGAAATTTTAACATTTAATCTTTTGACTCCAAACAACTGTTGGATGTGAATTAAGTCTTTTTCAACTAAAATAAGTGTGCTTAAAGTCATTTATGTGCCTGAAATTGGTCAAAATTGAAGCTTTTGTGTAAGCAAAACTCTGTAAAAATGGCAATTTTGGTCACTCTGAGGGGTTAAAAAGTGGTTATTCAACATGAGGCACCATCACTTTGACATTTTGAATCATTTTTGGTACAGTCTGAAAAATTCATTTTCTGATGAAAAACGATGACTCCGGACCTGTCGAACGTCCCCAAAATGGTCCATATCGATGAAATTTAAACATTTAATCTTTTGACTCCAAACAACTGTTGGATGTGAATTAAGTCTTTTTCAACTAAAATAAGTGTGTTTAAAGTCATTTATGTGCCTGAAATTGGTCAAAATTGAAGCTTTTGTGTAAGCAAAACTCTGTAAAAATGGCAATTTTGGTCACTCTGAGGGGTTAAAAAACGGTTATTCAACATGAGGCACGATCCAATTGACATTTTGAATCATTTTTGGTACAGTCCAAAAAATCAATTTTCGGATGAAAAACGATGACTCCGGACATGTCGAACGTTCCCAAAATGGTCTATAATGATGAAATTTTAACATTTAATCTTTTGACTCTAAATGACTGTTGGATGTGAATTATGACTTTTTCAACTAAAATAAGTGTGTTTAAAGTCATTTCTGTGCCTGAAACTGGTCAAAATTGAAGCTTTGAGTAAGCAAAACTCTGTAATAATGGCAATTTTGGTCACTCTGAGGGGTTAAAAAGTGGTTATTCAACATGAGGCACGATCCATTTGACATTTTGAATCATTTTTGGTACAGTCCGAAAAATTCATTTTCTGATGAAAAACGATGACTCTGGACCTGTCGAACGCCCCCAAAATGGTCCATATCGATGAAATTTTAACATTTAATCCTTTGACTCCAAACGACTGTTGGATGTGAATTAAGTCTTTTTCAACTAAAATAAGTGTGTTTAAAGTCATTTATGTGCCTGAAATTGGTCAAAATTGAAGCTTTTGTGTAATCAAAACTCTGTAAAAATGGCAATTTTGGTCACTCTGAGGGGTTAAAAAGTGGTTATTCAACATGAGGCACGATCACTTTGACATTTTGAATCATTTTTGGTACAGTCTGAAAAATTAATTTTTTGATGAAAAACGATGACTCCAGACCTGTCAAACATCCCCAAAATGGTCCATATCGATGAAATTTTAACATTTAATCTTTTGACTCCAAATGACTGTTGGATGTGAATTATGACTTTTTCAACTAAAATAAGTGTGTTTAAAGTCATTTATGTGCCTGAAATTGGTCAAAATTGAAGCTTTTGAGTAAGCAAAACTCTGTAAAAATGGCAATTTTGGTCACTCTGAGGGGTTAAAAAGTGGTTATTCAACATGAGGCACCATCACTTTGACATTTTGAATCATTTTTGGTACAGTCCGAAAAATTCATTTTCTGATGAAAAACGATGACTCCGGACCTGTTGAACGTCCCCAAAATGGTCCATATCGATGACATTTTAACATTTAATCTTTTGACTCCAAACGACTGTTGGATGTGAATTATGACTTTTTCAACTAAAATAAGTGTGTTTAAAGTCATTTATGTGCCTGAAATTGGTCAAAATTGAAGCTTTTGTGTAAGCAAAACTCTGTAAAAATGGCAATTTTGGTCACTCTGAGGGGTTAAAAAACGGTTATTCAACATGAGGCACGATCCATTTGACATTTTGAATCATTTTTGGTACAGTCTGAAAAATTCATTTTCTGATGAAAAACGATGACTCCGGACCTGTCGAACGTCCCCAAAATGGTCCATATCGATGACATTTTAACATTTAATCTTTTGACTCCAAACGACTGTTGGATGTGAATTATGACTTTTTCAACTAAAATAAGTGTGTTTAAAGTCATTTATGTGCCTGAAATTGGTCAAAATTGAAGCTTTTGTGTAAGCAAAACTCTGTAAAAATGGCAATTTTGGTCACTCTGAGGGGTTAAAAAGTGGTTATTCAACATGAGGCACGATCCATTTGACATTTTGAATCATTTTTGGTACAGCCCAAAAAATTAATTTTTTGATGAAAAACGATGACTCCGGACCTGTCGAACATCCCCAAAATGGTCCATATCGATGAAATTTTAACATTTAATCTTTTGACTCCAAACAACTGTTGGATGTGAATTATGACTTTTTCAAATAAAATAAGTGTGTTTAAAGTCATTTATGTGCCTGAAATTGGTCAAAATTGAAGCTTTTGAGTAAGCAAAACTCTGTAAAAATGGCAATTTTGGTCACTCTGAGGGGTTAAAAAGTGGTTATTCAACATGAGGCACGATCTATTTGACATTTTGAATCATTTTTGGTATAGTCCGAAAGATTCATTTTCTGATGAAAAACGATGACTCCAGACCTGTCGAACGTCCCCAAAATGGTCCATATCGATGAAATTTTAACATTTAATCTTTTGACTCCAAACGACTGTTGGATGTGAATTATGACTTTTTCAACTAAAATAAGTGTGTTTAAAGTCATTTATGTGCCTGAAATTGGTCAAAATTGAAGCTTTTGAGTAAGCAAAACTCTGTAAAAATGGCAATTTTGGTCACTCTGAGGGGTTAAAAAGTGGTTATTCAACATGAGGCACCATCACTTTGACATTTCGAATCATTTTTGGTACAGTCCGAAAAATTCATTTTCTGATGAAAAACGATGACTCCGGACCTGTCGAACGTACCCAAAATGGTCCATATCGATGAAATTTTAACATTTAATCTTTTGACTCCAAACAACTGTTGGATGTGAATTAAGTCTTTTTCAACTAAAATAAGTGTGCTTAAAGTCATTTATGTGCCTGAAATTGGTCAAAATTGAAGCTTTTGTGTAAGCAAAACTCTGTAAAAATGGCAATTTTGGTCACTCTGAGGGGTTAAAAAGTGGTTATTCAACATGAGGCACCATCACTTTGACATTTTGAATCATTTTTGGTACAGTCTGAAAAATTCATTTTCTGATGAAAAACGATGACTCCGGACCTGTCGAACGTCCCCAAAATGGTCCATATCGATGAAATTTAAACATTTAATCTTTTGACTCCAAACAACTGTTGGATGTGAATTAAGTCTTTTTCAACTAAAATAAGTGTGTTTAAAGTCATTTATGTGCCTGAAATTGGTCAAAATTGAAGCTTTTGTGTAAGCAAAACTCTGTAAAAATGGCAATTTTGGTCACTCTGAGGGGTTAAAAAACGGTTATTCAACCTGAGGCACCATCACTTTGACATTTTGAATCATTTTTGGTACAGTCCGAAAAATTCATTTTCTGATGAAAAACGATGACTCCGGACCTGTCGAACGTCCCCAAAATGGTCCATATCGATGACATTTTAACATTTAATCTTTTGACTCCAAACAACTGTTGGATGTGAATTAAGTCTTTTTCAACTAAAATAAGTGTGTTTAAAGTCATTTATGTGCCTGAAATTGGTCAAAATTGAAGCTTTTGTGTAAGCAAAACTCTGTAAAAATGGCAATTTTGGTCACTCTGAGGGGTTAAAAAGTGGTTATTCAACATGAGGCACGATCTATTTGACATTTTGAATCATTTTTGGTATAGTCCGAAAAATTCATTTTCTGATGAAAAACGATGACTCCAGACCTGTCGAACGTCCCCAAAATGGTCCATATCGATGAAATTTTAACATTTAATCTTTTGACTCCAAACGACTGTTGGATGTGAATTATGACTTTTTCAACTAAAATAAGTGTGTTTAAAGTCATTTATGTGCCTGAAATTGGTCAAAATTGAAGCTTTTGAGTAAGCAAAACTCTGTAAAAATGGCAATTTTGGTCACTCTGAGGGGTTAAAAAGTGGTTATTCAACATGAGGCACCATCACTTTGACATTTTGAATCATTTTTGGTACAGTCCGAAAAATTCATTTTCTGATGAAAAACGATGACTCCGGACCTGTCGAACGTACCCAAAATGGTCCATATCGATGAAATTTTAACATTTAATCTTTTGACTCCAAACAACTGTTGGATGTGAATTAAGTCTTTTTCAACTAAAATAAGTGTGTTTAAAGTCATTTCTGTGCCTGAAACGGGTCAAAATTGAAGCTTTTGAGTAAGCAAAACTCTGTAAAAATGGCAATTTTGGTCACTGTGAGGGTTTAAAAAGTGGTTATTCAACATGAGGCACGATCCAATTGACATTTTGAATCATTTTTGGTACAGTCCAAAAAATCAATTTTCGGATGAAAAACGATGACTCCGGACATGTCGAATGTTCCCAAAATGGTCTATAATGATGAAATTTTAACATTTAATCTTTTGACTCTAAATGACTGTTGGATGTGAATTATGACTTTTTCAACTAAAATAAGTGTGTTTAAAGTCATTTCTGTGCCTGAAACTGGTCAAAATTGAAGCTTTTGAGTAAGCAAAACTCTGTAATAATGGCAATTTTGGTCACTGTGAGGGTTTGAAAAGTGGTTATTCAACATGAGGCACGATCCAATTGACATTTTGAATCATTTTTGTACAGTCCAAAAAATCAATTTTCGGATGAAAAACGATGACTCCGGACATGTCGAACGTTCCCAAAATACTCTATAATGATGACATTTTAACATTTAATTTTTTGACTCTAAATGACTGTTGGATGTGAATTATGACTTTTTCAACTAAAATAAGTGTGTTTAAAGTCATTTCTGTGCCTGAAACGGGTCAAAATTGAAGCTTTTGAGTTAGCAAAACTCTGTAAAAATGGCAATTTTGGTCACTGTGAGGGTTTAAAAAGTGGTTATTCAACATGAGGCACGATCCAATTGACATTTTGAATCATTTTTGGTACAGTCCAAAAAATCAATTTTCGGATGAAAAACGATGACTCCGGACATGTCGAACGTTCCCAAAATGGTCTATAATGATGAAATTTTAACATTTAATCTTTTGACTCTAAATGACTGTTGGATGTGAATTATGACTTTTTCAACTAAAATAAGTGTGTTTAAAGTCATTTCTGTGCCTGAAACGGGTCAAAATTGAAGCTTTTGAGTAAGCAAAACTCTGTAAAAATGGCAATTTTGGTCACTGTGAGGGTTTAAAAAGTGGTTATTCAACATGAGGCACGATCCAATTGACATTTTGAATCATTTTTGGTACAGTCCAAAAAATCAATTTTCGGATGAAAAACGATGACTCCGGACATGTCGAACGTTCCCAAAATGGTCTATAATGATGAAATTTTAACATTTAATCTTTTGACTCTAAATGACTGTTGGATGTGAATTATGACTTTTTCAACTAAAATAAGTGTGTTTAAAGTCATTTCTGTGCCTGAAACTGGTCAAAATTGAAGCTTTGAGTAAGCAAAACTCTGTAATAATGGCAATTTTGGTCACTCTGAGGGGTTAAAAAGTGGTTATTCAACATGAGGCACGATCCATTTGACATTTTGAATCATTTTTGGTACAGTCCGAAAAATTCATTTTCTGATGAAAAACGATGACTCTGGACCTGTCGAACGCCCCCAAAATGGTCCATATCGATGAAATTTTAACATTTAATCCTTTGACTCCAAACGACTGTTGGATGTGAATTAAGTCTTTTTCAACTAAAATAAGTGTGTTTAAAGTCATTTATGTGCCTGAAATTTGTCAAAATTGAAGCTTTTGTGTAATCAAAACTCTGTAAAAATGGCAATTTTGGTCACTCTGAGGGGTTAAAAAGTGGTTATTCAACATGAGGCACGATCACTTTGACATTTTGAATCATTTTTGGTACAGTCTGAAAAATTAATTTTTTGATGAAAAACGATGACTCCAGACCTGTCAAACATCCCCAAAATGGTCCATATCGATGAAATTTTAACATTTAATCTTTTGACTCCAAATGACTGTTGGATGTGAATTATGACTTTTTCAACTAAAATAAGTGTGTTTAAAGTCATTTATGTGCCTGAAATTGGTCAAAATTGAAGCTTTTGAGTAAGCAAAACTCTGTAAAAATGGCAATTTTGGTCACTCTGAGGGGTTAAAAAGTGGTTATTCAACATGAGGCACCATCACTTTGACATTTTGAATCATTTTTGGTACAGTCCGAAAAATTCATTTTCTGATGAAAAACGATGACTCCGGACCTGTCGAACGTACCCAAAATGGTCTATATCGATGAAATTTTAACATTTAACCTTTTGACTCCAAACAACTGTTGGATGTGAATTAAGTCTTTTTCAACTAAAATAAGTGTGTTTAAAGTCATTTCTGTGCCTGAAACGGGTCAAAATTGAAGCTTTTGAGTAAGCAAAACTCTGTAAAAATGGCAATTTTGGTCACTGTGAGGGTTTAAAAAGTGGTTATTCAACATGAGGCACGATCCAATTGACATTTTGAATCATTTTTGGTACAGTCCAAAAAATCAATTTTCGGATGAAAAACGATGACTCCGGACATGTCGAACGTTCCCAAAATGGTCTATAATGATGAAATTTTAACATTTAATCTTTTGACTCTAAATGACTGTTGGATGTGAATTATGACTTTTTCAACTAAAATAAGTGTGTTTAAAGTCATTTCTGTGCCTGAAACTGGTCAAAATTGAAGCTTTTGAGTAAGCAAAACTCTGTAATAATGGCAATTTTGGTCACTGTGAGGGTTTAAAAAGTGGTTATTCAACATGAGGCACGATCCAATTGACATTTTGAATCATTTTTGGTACAGTCCAAAAAATCAATTTTCGGATGAAAAACGATGACTCCGGACATGTCGAACGTTCCCAAAATACTCTATAATGATGACATTTTAACATTTAATTTTTTGACTCTAAATGACTGTTGGATGTGAATTATGACTTTTTCAACTAAAATAAGTGTGTTTAAAGTCATTTCTGTGCCTGAAACGGGTCAAAATTGAAGCTTTTGAGTTAGCAAAACTCTGTAAAAATGGCAATTTTGGTCACTGTGAGGGTTTAAAAAGTGGTTATTCAACATGAGGCACGATCCAATTGACATTTTGAATCATTTTTGGTACAGTCCAAAAAATCAATTTTCGGATGAAAAACGATGACTCCGGACATGTCGAACGTTCCCAAAATGGTCTATAATGATGAAATTTTAACATTGAATCTTTTGTCTCTAAATGACTGTTGGATGTGAATTATGACTTTTTCAACTAAAATAAGTGTGTTTAAAGTCATTTCTGTGCCTGAAACGGGTCAAAATTGAAGCTTTTGAGTAAGCAAAACTCTGTAAAAATGGCAATTTTGGTCACTGTGAGGGTTTAAAAAGTGGTTATTCAACATGAGGCACGATCCAATTGACATTTTGAATCATTTTTGGTACAGTCCAAAAAATCAATTTTCGGATGAAAAACGATGACTCTGGACCTGTCGAACGCCCCCAATATGGTCCATATCGATGAAATTTTAACATTTAATCCTTTGACTCCAAACGACTGTTGGATGTGAATTAAGTCTTTTTCAACTAAAATAAGTGTGTTTAAAGTCATTTATGTGCCTGAAATTGGTCAAAATTGAAGCTTTTGTGTAAGCAAAACTCTGTAAAAATGGCAATTTTGGTCACTCTGAGGGGTTAAAAAGTGGTTATTCAACATGAGGCACGATCACTTTGACATTTTGAATCATTTTTGGTACAGTCTGAAAAATTAATTTTTTGATGAAAAACGATGACTCCAGACCTGTCGAACATCCCCAAAATGGTCCATATCGATGAAATTTTAACATTTAATCTTTTGACTCCAAACGACTGTTGGATGTGAATTATGACTTTTTCAAATAAAATAAGTGTGTTTAAAGTCATTTATGTGCCTGAAATTGGTCAAAATTGAAGCTTTTGAGTAAGCAAAACTCTGTAAAAATGGCAATTTTGGTCACTCTGAGGGGTTAAAAAGTGGTTATTCAACATGAGGCACGATCTATTTGACATTTTGAATCATTTTTGGTACAGTCCGAAAAATTCATTTTCTGATGAAAAACGATGACTCTGGACCTGTCGAACGCCCCCAAAATGGTCCATATCGATGAAATTTTAACATTTAATCCTTTGACTCCAAACGACTGTTGGATGTGAATTAAGTCTTTTTCAACTAAAATAAGTGTGTTTAAAGTCATTTATGTGCCTGAAATTTGTCAAAATTGAAGCTTTTGTGTAATCAAAACTCTGTAAAAATGGCAATTTTGGTCACTCTGAGGGGTTAAAAAGTGGTTATTCAACATGAGGCACGATCACTTTGACATTTTGAATCATTTTTGGTACAGTCTGAAAAATTAATTTTTTGATGAAAAACGATGACTCCAGACCTGTCAAACATCCCCAAAATGGTCCATATCGATGAAATTTTAACATTTAATCTTTTGACTCCAAATGACTGTTGGATGTGAATTATGACTTTTTCAACTAAAATAAGTGTGTTTAAAGTCATTTATGTGCCTGAAATTGGTCAAAATTGAAGCTTTTGAGTAAGCAAAACTCTGTAAAAATGGCAATTTTGGTCACTCTGAGGGGTTAAAAAGTGGTTATTCAACATGAGGCACCATCACTTTGACATTTTGAATCATTTTTGGTACAGTCCGAAAAATTCATTTTCTGATGAAAAACGATGACTCCGGACCTGTCGAACGTACCCAAAATGGTCTATATCGATGAAATTTTAACATTTAACCTTTTGACTCCAAACAACTGTTGGATGTGAATTAAGTCTTTTTCAACTAAAATAAGTGTGTTTAAAGTCATTTCTGTGCCTGAAACGGGTCAAAATTGAAGCTTTTGAGTAAGCAAAACTCTGTAAAAATGGCAATTTTGGTCACTGTGAGGGTTTAAAAAGTGGTTATTCAACATGAGGCACGATCCAATTGACATTTTGAATCATTTTTGGTACAGTCCAAAAAATCAATTTTCGGATGAAAAACGATGACTCCGGACATGTCGAACGTTCCCAAAATGGTCTATAATGATGAAATTTTAACATTTAATCTTTTGACTCTAAATGACTGTTGGATGTGAATTATGACTTTTTCAACTAAAATAAGTGTGTTTAAAGTCATTTCTGTGCCTGAAACTGGTCAAAATTGAAGCTTTTGAGTAAGCAAAACTCTGTAATAATGGCAATTTTGGTCACTGTGAGGGTTTAAAAAGTGGTTATTCAACATGAGGCACGATCCAATTGACATTTTGAATCATTTTTGGTACAGTCCAAAAAATCAATTTTCGGATGAAAAACGATGACTCCGGACATGTCGAACGTTCCCAAAATACTCTATAATGATGACATTTTAACATTTAATTTTTTGACTCTAAATGACTGTTGGATGTGAATTATGACTTTTTCAACTAAAATAAGTGTGTTTAAAGTCATTTCTGTGCCTGAAACGGGTCAAAATTGAAGCTTTTGAGTTAGCAAAACTCTGTAAAAATGGCAATTTTGGTCACTGTGAGGGTTTAAAAAGTGGTTATTCAACATGAGGCACGATCCAATTGACATTTTGAATCATTTTTGGTACAGTCCAAAAAATCAATTTTCGGATGAAAAACGATGACTCCGGACATGTCGAACGTTCCCAAAATGGTCTATAATGATGAAATTTTAACATTGAATCTTTTGTCTCTAAATGACTGTTGGATGTGAATTATGACTTTTTCAACTAAAATAAGTGTGTTTAAAGTCATTTCTGTGCCTGAAACGGGTCAAAATTGAAGCTTTTGAGTAAGCAAAACTCTGTAAAAATGGCAATTTTGGTCACTGTGAGGGTTTAAAAAGTGGTTATTCAACATGAGGCACGATCCAATTGACATTTTGAATCATTTTTGGTACAGTCCAAAAAATCAATTTTCGGATGAAAAACGATGACTCTGGACCTGTCGAACGCCCCCAATATGGTCCATATCGATGAAATTTTAACATTTAATCCTTTGACTCCAAACGACTGTTGGATGTGAATTAAGTCTTTTTCAACTAAAATAAGTGTGTTTAAAGTCATTTATGTGCCTGAAATTGGTCAAAATTGAAGCTTTTGTGTAAGCAAAACTCTGTAAAAATGGCAATTTTGGTCACTCTGAGGGGTTAAAAAGTGGTTATTCAACATGAGGCACGATCACTTTGACATTTTGAATCATTTTTGGTACAGTCTGAAAAATTAATTTTTTGATGAAAAACGATGACTCCAGACCTGTCGAACATCCCCAAAATGGTCCATATCGATGAAATTTTAACATTTAATCTTTTGACTCCAAACGACTGTTGGATGTGAATTATGACTTTTTCAAATAAAATAAGTGTGTTTAAAGTCATTTATGTGCCTGAAATTGGTCAAAATTGAAGCTTTTGAGTAAGCAAAACTCTGTAAAAATGGCAATTTTGGTCACTCTGAGGGGTTAAAAAGTGGTTATTCAACATGAGGCACGATCTATTTGACATTTTGAATCATTTTTGGTATAGTCCGAAAAATTCATTTTCTGATGAAAAACGATGACTCCAGACCTGTCGAACGTCCCCAAAATGGTCCATATCGATGAAATTTTAACATTTATTCTTTTGACTCCAAACGACTGTTGGATGTGAATTATGACTTTTTCAACTAAAATAAGTGTGTTTAAAGTCATTTATGTGCCTGAAATTGGTCAAAATTGAAGCTTTTGAGTAAGCAAAACTCTGTAAAAATGGCAATTTTGGTCACTCTGAGGGGTTAAAAAGTGGTTATTCAACATGAGGCACCATCACTTTGACATTTCGAATCATTTTTGGTACAGTCCGAAAAATTCATTTTCTGATGAAAAACGATGACTCCGGACCTGTCGAACGTACCCAAAATGGTCCATATCGATGAAATTTTAACATTTAATCTTTTGACCCCAAACAACTGTTGGATGTGAATTAAGTCTTTTTCAACTAAAATAAGTGTGCTTAAAGTCATTTATGTGCCTGAAATTGGTCAAAATTGAAGCTTTTATGTAAGCAAAACTCTGTAAAAATGGCAATTTTGGTCACTCTGAGGGGTTAAAAAGTGGTTATTCAACATGAGGCACAATCCATTTGACATTTTGAATAATTTTTGGTATAGTCCGAAAAATTCATTTTCTGATGAAAAACGATGACTCCGGACCTGTCGAACGTCCCCAAAATGGTCCATATCGATAAAATTTTAACATTTAATCTTTTGACTCTAAACGACTGTTGGATGTGAATTATGACTTTTTCAACTAAAATAAGTGTGTTTAAAGTCATTTATGTGCCTGAAATTGGTCAAAATTGAAGCTTTTGTGTAAGCAAAACTCTGTAAAAATGGCAATTTTGGTCACTCTGAGGGGTTAAAAAGTGGTTATTCAACCTGAGGCACCATCACTTTGACATTTTGAATAATTTTTGGTATAGTCCGAAAAATTCATTTTCTGATGAAAAACGATGACTCCAGACCTGTCGAACGTCCCCAAAATGGTCCATATCGATGAAATTTTAACATTTAATCTTTTGACTCCAAACAACTGTTGGATGTGAATTAAGTCTTTTTCAACTAAAATAAGTGTGTTTAAAGTCATTTATGTGCCTGAAATTGGTCAAAATTGAAGCTTTTGTGTAAGCAAAACTCTGTAAAAATGGCAATTTTGGTCACTCTGAGGGGTTAAAAAGTGGTTATTCAACATGAGGCACGATCCATTTGACATTTTGAATCAATTTTGGTATAGTCCGAAAAATTCATTTTCTGATGAAAAACGATGACTCCGGACCTGTCGAACGTCCCCATAATGGTCCATATCGATGAAATTTTAACATTTAATCCTTTGACTCCAAACGACTGTTGGATGTGAATTAAGTCTTTTTCAACTAAAATAAGTGTGTTTAAAGTCATTTATGTGCCTGAAATTGGTCAAAATTGAAGCTTTTGTGTAAGCAAAACTCTGTAAAAATGGCAATTTTGGTCACTCTGAGGGGTTAAACAGTGGTTATTCAACATGAGGCACCATCACTTTGACATTTTGAATCATTTTTGGTACAGTCCGAAAAATTAATTTTTTGATGAAAAACGATGACTCCGGACCTGTCGAACATCCCCAAAATGGTCCATATCGATGAAATTTTAACATTTAATCTTTTGACTCCAAACGACTGTTGGATGTGAATTATGACTTTTTCAAATAAAATAAGTGTGTTTAAAGTCATTTATGTGCCTGAAATTGGTCAAAATTGAAGCTTTTGTGTAAGCAAAACTCTGTAAAAATGGCAATTTTGGTCTCTCTGTGGGGTTACAAAGTGGTTATTCAACATGAGGCACCATCACTTTGACATTTTGAATCATTTTTGGTACAGTCTGAAAAATTCATTTTCTGATGAAAAACGATGACTCCGGACCTGTCGAACGTCCCCAAAATGGTCCATATCGATGAAATTTTAACATTTAATCTTTTGACTCCAAACAACTGTTGGATGTGAATTAAGTCTTTTTCAACTAAAATAAGTGTGTTTAAAGTCATTTATGTGCCTGAAATTGGTCAAAATTGAAGCTTTTGTGTAAGCAAAACTCTGTAAGAATGGCAATTTTGGTCACTCTGAGGGGTTAAAAAGTGGTTATTCAACATTAGGCACGATCTATTTGACATTTTGAATCATTTTTGGTATAGTCCGAAAAATTCATTTTCTGATGAAAAAAGATGACTCCAGACCTGTCGAACGTCCCCAAAATGGTCCATATCGATGACATTTTAACATTTAATCTTTTGACTCCAAACGACTGTTGGATGTGAATTATGACTTTTTCAACTAAAATAAGTGTGTTTAAAGTCATTTATGTGCCTGAAATTGGTCAAAATTGAAGCTTTTGAGTAAGCAAAACTCTGTAAAAATGGCAATTTTGGTCACTCTGAGGGGTTAAAAAGTGGTTATTCAACATGAGGCACCATCACTTTGACATTTTGAATCATTTTTGGTACAGTCCGAAAAATTCATTTTCTGATGAAAAACGATGACTCCGGACCTGTCGAACGTACCCAAAATGGTCCATATCGATGAAATTTTAACATTTAATCTTTTGACCCCAAACAACTGTTGGATGTGAATTAAGTCTTTTTCAACTAAAATAAGTGTGCTTAAAGTCATTTATGTGCCTGAAATTGGTCAAAATTGAAGCTTTTATGTAAGCAAAACTCTGTAAAAATGGCAATTTTGGTCACTCTGAGGGGTTAAAAAGTGGTTATTCAACATGAGGCACAATCCATTTGACATTTTGAATAATTTTTGGTATAGTCCGAAAAATTCATTTTCTGATGAAAAACGATGACTCCGGACCTGTCGAACGTCCCCAAAATGGTCCATATCGATAAAATTTTAACATTTAATCTTTTGACTCTAAACGACTGTTGGATGTGAATTATGACTTTTTCAACTAAAATAAGTGTGTTTAAAGTCATTTATGTGCCTGAAATTGGTCAAAATTGAAGCTTTTGTGTAAGCAAAACTCTGTAAAAATGGCAATTTTGGTCACTCTGAGGGTTAAAAAGTGGTTATTCAACCTGAGGCACCATCACTTTGACATTTTGAATAATTTTTGGTACAGTCCGAAAAATTCATTTTCTGATGAAAAACGATGACTCCGGACCTGTCGAACGTCCCCAAAATGGTCCATATCGATAAAATTTTAACATTTAATCTTTTGACTCTAAACGACTGTTGGATGTGAATTATGACTTTTTCAACTAAAATAAGTGTGTTTAAAGTCATTTATGTGCCTGAAATTGGTCAAAATTGAAGCTTTTGTGTAAGCAAAACTCTGTAAAAATGGCAATTTTGGTCACTCTGAGGGTTAAAAAGTGGTTATTCAACCTGAGGCACCATCACTTTGACATTTTGAATAATTTTTGGTACAGTCCGAAAAATTCATTTTCTGATGAAAAACGATGACTCCGGACCTGTCGAACGTCCCCAAAATGGTCCACATCGATGAAATTTTAACATTTAATCCTTTGACTCCAAACGACTGTTGGATGTGAATTAAGTCTTTTTCAACTAAAATAAGTGTGTTTAAAGTCATTTATGTGCCTGAAATTGGTCAAAATTGAAACTTGTGAGTAAGCAAAACTCTGTAAAAATGGCAATTTTGGTCACTCTGAGGGATTAAAAAGTGGTTATTCAACATGAGGCACGATCTATTTGACATTTTGAATCATTTTTGGTATAGTCCGAAAAATTCATTTTCTGATGAAAAACGATGACTCCAGACCTGTCGAACGTCCCCAAAATGGTCCATATCGATGAAATTTTAACATTTAATCTTTTGACTCCAAGCAACTGTTGGATGTGAATTAAGTCTTTTTCAACTAAAATAAGTGTGTTTAAAGTCATTTATGTGCCTGAAATTGGTCAAAATTGAAGCTTTTGTGTAAGCAAAACTCTGTAAAAATGGCAATTTTGGTCACTCTGAGGGGTTAAAAAGTGGTTATTCAACATGAGGCACGATCCTTTTGACATTTTGAATCAATTTTGGTATAGTCCGAAAAATTCATTTTCTGATGAAAAACGATGACTCCGGACTTGTCGAACGTCCCCAAAATGGTCCATATCGATGAAATTTTAACATTTAATCCTTTGACTCCAAACGACTGTTGGATGTGAATTAAGTCTTTTTCAACTAAAATAAGTGTGTTTAAAGTCATTTATGTGCCTGAAATTGGTCAAAATTGAAGCTTTTGTGTAAGCAAAACTCTGTAAAAATGGCAATTTTGGTCACTCTGAGGGGTTAAACAGTGGTTATTCAACATGAGGCACCATCACTTTGACATTTTGAATCATTTTTGGTACAGTCTGAAAAATTCATTTTCTGATGAAAAACGATGACTCCGGACCTGTCGAACGTCCCCAAAATGGTCCATATCGATGAAATTTTAACATTTAATCTTTTGACTCCAAACAACTGTTGGATGTGAATTAAGTCTTTTTCAACTAAAATAAGTGTGTTTAAAGTCATTTATGTGCCTGAAATTGGTCAAAATTGAAGCTTTTGTGTAAGCAAAACTCTGTAAGAATGGCAATTTTGGTCACTCTGAGGGGTTAAAAAGTGGTTATTCAACATTAGGCACGATCTATTTGACATTTTGAATCATTTTTGGTATAGTCCGAAAAATTCATTTTCTGATGAAAAAAGATGACTCCAGACCTGTCGAACGTCCCCAAAATGGTCCATATCGATGACATTTTAACATTTAATCTTTTGACTCCAAACGACTGTTGGATGTGAATTATGACTTTTTCAACTAAAATAAGTGTGTTTAAAGTTATTTATGTGCCTGAAATTGGTCAAAATTGAAGCTTTTGAGTAAGCAAAACTCTGTAAAAATGGCAATTTTGGTCACTCTGAGGGGTTAAAAAGTGGTTATTCAACATGAGGCACGATCACTTTGACATTTTGAATCATTTTTGGTACAGTCCGAAAAATTCATTTTTTGATGAAAAACGATGACTCCGGACCTGTCGAACATCCCCAAAATGGTCCATATCGATGAAATTTTAACATTTAATCTTTTGACTCCAAACGACTGTTGGATGTGAATTATGACTTTTTCAAATAAAATAAGTGTGTTTAAAGTCATTTATGTGCCTGAAATTGGTCAAAATTGAAGCTTTTGTGTAAGCAAAACTCTGTAAAAATGGTAATTTTGGTCTCTCTGAGGGGTTACAAAGTGGTTATTCAACATGAGGCACAATCCATTTGACATTTTGAATCATTTTTGGTATAGTCCGTAAAATTCATTTTCTGATGAAAAACGATGACTCCGGACCTGTCGAACGTCCCCAAAATGGTCCATATCGATGACATTTTAACATTTAATCTTTTGACTCCAAACAACTGTTGGATGTGAATTAAGTCTTTTTCAACTAAAATAAGTGTGTTTAAAGTCATTTATGTGCCTGAAATTGGTCAAAATTGAAGCTTTTGTGTAAGCAAAACTCTGTAAAAATGGCAATTTTGGTCACTCTGAGGGGTTAAAAAGTGGTTATTCAACATGAGGCACCATCACTTTGACATTTTGAATCATTTTTGGTACAGTCTGAAAAATTCATTTTCTGATGAAAAACGATGACTCCGGACCTGTCGAACGTCCCCAAAATGGTCCATATTGATGAAATTTAAACATTTAATCTTTTGACTCCAAACAACTGTTGGATGTGAATTAAGTCTTTTTCAACTAAAATAAGTGTGTTTAAAGTCATTTATGTGCCTGAAATTGGTCAAAATTGAAGCTTTTGTGTAAGCAAAACTCTGTAAAAATGGCAATTTTGGTCACTCTGAGGGGTTAAAAAATGGTTATTCAACCTGAGGCACCATCACTTTGACATTTTGAATCATTTTTGGTACAGTCCGAAAAATTCATTTTCTGATGAAAAACGATGACTCCGGACCTGTTGAACGTCCCCAAAATGGTCCATATCGATGACATTTTAACATTTAATCTTTTGACTCCAAACGACTGTTGGATGTGAATTATGACTTTTTCAACTAAAATAAGTGTGTTTAAAGTCATTTATGTGCCTGAAATTGGTCAAAATTGAAGCTTTTGTGTAAGCAAAACTCTGTAAAAATGGCAATTTTGGTCACTCTGAGGGGTTAAAAAACGGTTATTCAACATGAGGCACGATCCATTTGACATTTTGAATCATTTTTGGTACAGTCTGAAAAATTCATTTTCTGATGAAAAACGATGACTCCGGACCTGTCGAACGTCCCCAAAATGGTCCATATCGATGACATTTTAACATTTAATCTTTTGACTCCAAACGACTGTTGGATGTGAATTATGACTTTTTCAACTAAAATAAGTGTGTTTAAAGTCATTTATGTGCCTGAAATTGGTCAAAATTGAAGCTTTTGTGTAAGCAAAACTCTGTAAAAATGGCAATTTTGGTCACTCTGAGGGGTTAAAAAGTGGTTATTCAACATGAGGCACGATCCATTTGACATTTTGAATCATTTTTGGTACAGCCCAAAAAATTAATTTTTTGATGAAAAACGATGACTCCGGACCTGTCGAACATCCCCAAAATGGTCCATATCGATGAAATTTTAACATTTAATCTTTTGACTCCAAACAACTGTTGGATGTGAATTATGACTTTTTCAAATAAAATAAGTGTGTTTAAAGTCATTTATGTGCCTGAAATTGGTCAAAATTGAAGCTTTTGAGTAAGCAAAACTCTGTAAAAATGGCAATTTTGGTCACTCTGAGGGGTTAAAAAGTGGTTATTCAACATGAGGCACGATCTATTTGACATTTTGAATCATTTTTGGTATAGTCCGAAAGATTCATTTTCTGATGAAAAACGATGACTCCAGACCTGTCGAACGTCCCCAAAATGGTCCATATCGATGAAATTTTAACATTTCATCTTTTGACTCCAAACGACTGTTGGATGTGAATTATGACTTTTCAACTAAAATAAGTGTGTTTAAAGTCATTTATGTGCCTGAAATTGGTCAAAATTGAAGCTTTTGAGTAAGCAAAACTCTGTAAAAATGGCAATTTTGGTCACTCTGAGGGGTTAAAAAGTGGTTATTCAACATGAGGCACCATCACTTTGACATTTCGAATCATTTTTGGTACAGTCCGAAAAATTCATTTTCTGATGAAAAACGATGACTCCGGACCTGTCGAACGTACCCAAAATGGTCCATATCGATGAAATTTTAACATTTAATCTTTTGACTCCAAACAACTGTTGGATGTGAATTAAGTCTTTTTCAACTAAAATAAGTGTGCTTAAAGTCATTTATGTGCCTGAAATTGGTCAAAATTGAAGCTTTTGTGTAAGCAAAACTCTGTAAAAATGGCAATTTTGGTCACTCTGAGGGGTTAAAAAGTGGTTATTCAACATGAGGCACCATCACTTTGACATTTTGAATCATTTTTGGTACAGTCTGAAAAATTCATTTTCTGATGAAAAACGATGACTCCGGACCTGTCGAACGTCCCCAAAATGGTCCATATCGATGAAATTTAAACATTTAATCTTTTGACTCCAAACAACTGTTGGATGTGAATTAAGTCTTTTTCAACTAAAATAAGTGTGTTTAAAGTCATTTATGTGCCTGAAATTGGTCAAAATTGAAGCTTTTGTGTAAGCAAAACTCTGTAAAAATGGCAATTTTGGTCACTCTGAGGGGTTAAAAAACGGTTATTCAACATGAGGCACGATCCAATTGACATTTTGAATCATTTTTGGTACAGTCCAAAAAATCAATTTTCGGATGAAAAACGATGACTCCGGACATGTCGAACGTTCCCAAAATGGTCTATAATGATGAAATTTTAACATTTAATCTTTTGACTCTAAATGACTGTTGGATGTGAATTATGACTTTTTCAACTAAAATAAGTGTGTTTAAAGTCATTTCTGTGCCTGAAACTGGTCAAAATTGAAGCTTTGAGTAAGCAAAACTCTGTAATAATGGCAATTTTGGTCACTCTGAGGGGTTAAAAAGTGGTTATTCAACATGAGGCACGATCCATTTGACATTTTGAATCATTTTTGGTACAGTCCGAAAAATTCATTTTCTGATGAAAAACGATGACTCTGGACCTGTCGAACGCCCCCAAAATGGTCCATATCGATGAAATTTTAACATTTAATCCTTTGACTCCAAACGACTGTTGGATGTGAATTAAGTCTTTTTCAACTAAAATAAGTGTGTTTAAAGTCATTTATGTGCCTGAAATTGGTCAAAATTGAAGCTTTTGTGTAATCAAAACTCTGTAAAAATGGCAATTTTGGTCACTCTGAGGGGTTAAAAAGTGGTTATTCAACATGAGGCACGATCACTTTGACATTTTGAATCATTTTTGGTACAGTCTGAAAAATTAATTTTTTGATGAAAAACGATGACTCCAGACCTGTCAAACATCCCCAAAATGGTCCATATCGATGAAATTTTAACATTTAATCTTTTGACTCCAAATGACTGTTGGATGTGAATTATGACTTTTTCAACTAAAATAAGTGTGTTTAAAGTCATTTATGTGCCTGAAATTGGTCAAAATTGAAGCTTTTGAGTAAGCAAAACTCTGTAAAAATGGCAATTTTGGTCACTCTGAGGGGTTAAAAAGTGGTTATTCAACATGAGGCACCATCACTTTGACATTTTGAATCATTTTTGGTACAGTCCGAAAAATTCATTTTCTGATGAAAAACGATGACTCCGGACCTGTTGAACGTCCCCAAAATGGTCCATATCGATGACATTTTAACATTTAATCTTTTGACTCCAAACGACTGTTGGATGTGAATTATGACTTTTTCAACTAAAATAAGTGTGTTTAAAGTCATTTATGTGCCTGAAATTGGTCAAAATTGAAGCTTTTGTGTAAGCAAAACTCTGTAAAAATGGCAATTTTGGTCACTCTGAGGGGTTAAAAAACGGTTATTCAACATGAGGCACGATCCATTTGACATTTTGAATCATTTTTGGTACAGTCTGAAAAATTCATTTTCTGATGAAAAACGATGACTCCGGACCTGTCGAACGTCCCCAAAATGGTCCATATCGATGACATTTTAACATTTAATCTTTTGACTCCAAACAACTGTTGGATGTGAATTATGACTTTTTCAAATAAAATAAGTGTGTTTAAAGTCATTTATGTGCCTGAAATTGGTCAAAATTGAAGCTTTTGAGTAAGCAAAACTCTGTAAAAATGGCAATTTTGGTCACTCTGAGGGGTTAAAAAGTGGTTATTCAACATGAGGCACGATCTATTTGACATTTTGAATCATTTTTGGTATAGTCCGAAAGATTCATTTTCTGATGAA
The DNA here is from genome assembly GCF_964263255.1 of Lissotriton vulgaris. Lineage (NCBI taxonomy): Eukaryota > Metazoa > Chordata > Amphibia > Caudata > Salamandridae > Lissotriton > Lissotriton vulgaris. The sequence goes on along the minus strand of NW_028249553.1, from coordinate 179,596 downwards.
AAACGATGACTCCAGACCTGTCGAACGTCCCCAAAATGGTCCATATCGATGAAATTTTAACATTTAATCTTTTGACTCCAAACGACTGTTGGATGTGAATTATGACTTTTTCAACTAAAATAAGTGTGTTTAAAGTCATTTATGTGCCTGAAATTGGTCAAAATTGAAGCTTTTGAGTAAGCAAAACTCTGTAAAAATGGCAATTTTGGTCACTCTGAGGGGTTAAAAAGTGGTTATTCAACATGAGGCACCATCACTTTGACATTTCGAATCATTTTTGGTACAGTCCGAAAAATTCATTTTCTGATGAAAAACGATGACTCCGGACCTGTCGAACGTACCCAAAATGGTCCATATCGATGAAATTTTAACATTTAATCTTTTGACTCCAAACAACTGTTGGATGTGAATTAAGTCTTTTTCAACTAAAATAAGTGTGCTTAAAGTCATTTATGTGCCTGAAATTGGTCAAAATTGAAGCTTTTGTGTAAGCAAAACTCTGTAAAAATGGCAATTTTGGTCACTCTGAGGGGTTAAAAAGTGGTTATTCAACATGAGGCACCATCACTTTGACATTTTGAATCATTTTTGGTACAGTCTGAAAAATTCATTTTCTGATGAAAAACGATGACTCCGGACCTGTCGAACGTCCCCAAAATGGTCCATATCGATGAAATTTAAACATTTAATCTTTTGACTCCAAACAACTGTTGGATGTGAATTAAGTCTTTTTCAACTAAAATAAGTGTGTTTAAAGTCATTTATGTGCCTGAAATTGGTCAAAATTGAAGCTTTTGTGTAAGCAAAACTCTGTAAAAATGGCAATTTTGGTCACTCTGAGGGGTTAAAAAACGGTTATTCAACCTGAGGCACCATCACTTTGACATTTTGAATCATTTTTGGTACAGTCCGAAAAATTCATTTTCTGATGAAAAACGATGACTCCGGACCTGTCGAACGTCCCCAAAATGGTCCATATCGATGACATTTTAACATTTAATCTTTTGACTCCAAACAACTGTTGGATGTGAATTAAGTCTTTTTCAACTAAAATAAGTGTGTTTAAAGTCATTTATGTGCCTGAAATTGGTCAAAATTGAAGCTTTTGTGTAAGCAAAACTCTGTAAAAATGGCAATTTTGGTCACTCTGAGGGGTTAAAAAGTGGTTATTCAACATGAGGCACGATCTATTTGACATTTTGAATCATTTTTGGTATAGTCCGAAAAATTCATTTTCTGATGAAAAACGATGACTCCAGACCTGTCGAACGTCCCCAAAATGGTCCATATCGATGAAATTTTAACATTTAATCTTTTGACTCCAAACGACTGTTGGATGTGAATTATGACTTTTTCAACTAAAATAAGTGTGTTTAAAGTCATTTATGTGCCTGAAATTGGTCAAAATTGAAGCTTTTGAGTAAGCAAAACTCTGTAAAAATGGCAATTTTGGTCACTCTGAGGGGTTAAAAAGTGGTTATTCAACATGAGGCACCATCACTTTGACATTTTGAATCATTTTTGGTACAGTCCGAAAAATTCATTTTCTGATGAAAAACGATGACTCCGGACCTGTCGAACGTACCCAAAATGGTCCATATCGATGAAATTTTAACATTTAATCTTTTGACTCCAAACAACTGTTGGATGTGAATTAAGTCTTTTTCAACTAAAATAAGTGTGTTTAAAGTCATTTCTGTGCCTGAAACGGGTCAAAATTGAAGCTTTTGAGTAAGCAAAACTCTGTAAAAATGGCAATTTTGGTCACTGTGAGGGTTTAAAAAGTGGTTATTCAACATGAGGCACGATCCAATTGACATTTTGAATCATTTTTGGTACAGTCCAAAAAATCAATTTTCGGATGAAAAACGATGACTCCGGACATGTCGAATGTTCCCAAAATGGTCTATAATGATGAAATTTTAACATTTAATCTTTTGACTCTAAATGACTGTTGGATGTGAATTATGACTTTTTCAACTAAAATAAGTGTGTTTAAAGTCATTTCTGTGCCTGAAACTGGTCAAAATTGAAGCTTTTGAGTAAGCAAAACTCTGTAATAATGGCAATTTTGGTCACTGTGAGGGTTTGAAAAGTGGTTATTCAACATGAGGCACGATCCAATTGACATTTTGAATCATTTTTGTACAGTCCAAAAAATCAATTTTCGGATGAAAAACGATGACTCCGGACATGTCGAACGTTCCCAAAATACTCTATAATGATGACATTTTAACATTTAATTTTTTGACTCTAAATGACTGTTGGATGTGAATTATGACTTTTTCAACTAAAATAAGTGTGTTTAAAGTCATTTCTGTGCCTGAAACGGGTCAAAATTGAAGCTTTTGAGTTAGCAAAACTCTGTAAAAATGGCAATTTTGGTCACTGTGAGGGTTTAAAAAGTGGTTATTCAACATGAGGCACGATCCAATTGACATTTTGAATCATTTTTGGTACAGTCCAAAAAATCAATTTTCGGATGAAAAACGATGACTCCGGACATGTCGAACGTTCCCAAAATGGTCTATAATGATGAAATTTTAACATTTAATCTTTTGACTCTAAATGACTGTTGGATGTGAATTATGACTTTTTCAACTAAAATAAGTGTGTTTAAAGTCATTTCTGTGCCTGAAACGGGTCAAAATTGAAGCTTTTGAGTAAGCAAAACTCTGTAAAAATGGCAATTTTGGTCACTGTGAGGGTTTAAAAAGTGGTTATTCAACATGAGGCACGATCCAATTGACATTTTGAATCATTTTTGGTACAGTCCAAAAAATCAATTTTCGGATGAAAAACGATGACTCCGGACATGTCGAACGTTCCCAAAATGGTCTATAATGATGAAATTTTAACATTTAATCTTTTGACTCTAAATGACTGTTGGATGTGAATTATGACTTTTTCAACTAAAATAAGTGTGTTTAAAGTCATTTCTGTGCCTGAAACTGGTCAAAATTGAAGCTTTGAGTAAGCAAAACTCTGTAATAATGGCAATTTTGGTCACTCTGAGGGGTTAAAAAGTGGTTATTCAACATGAGGCACGATCCATTTGACATTTTGAATCATTTTTGGTACAGTCCGAAAAATTCATTTTCTGATGAAAAACGATGACTCTGGACCTGTCGAACGCCCCCAAAATGGTCCATATCGATGAAATTTTAACATTTAATCCTTTGACTCCAAACGACTGTTGGATGTGAATTAAGTCTTTTTCAACTAAAATAAGTGTGTTTAAAGTCATTTATGTGCCTGAAATTTGTCAAAATTGAAGCTTTTGTGTAATCAAAACTCTGTAAAAATGGCAATTTTGGTCACTCTGAGGGGTTAAAAAGTGGTTATTCAACATGAGGCACGATCACTTTGACATTTTGAATCATTTTTGGTACAGTCTGAAAAATTAATTTTTTGATGAAAAACGATGACTCCAGACCTGTCAAACATCCCCAAAATGGTCCATATCGATGAAATTTTAACATTTAATCTTTTGACTCCAAATGACTGTTGGATGTGAATTATGACTTTTTCAACTAAAATAAGTGTGTTTAAAGTCATTTATGTGCCTGAAATTGGTCAAAATTGAAGCTTTTGAGTAAGCAAAACTCTGTAAAAATGGCAATTTTGGTCACTCTGAGGGGTTAAAAAGTGGTTATTCAACATGAGGCACCATCACTTTGACATTTTGAATCATTTTTGGTACAGTCCGAAAAATTCATTTTCTGATGAAAAACGATGACTCCGGACCTGTCGAACGTACCCAAAATGGTCTATATCGATGAAATTTTAACATTTAACCTTTTGACTCCAAACAACTGTTGGATGTGAATTAAGTCTTTTTCAACTAAAATAAGTGTGTTTAAAGTCATTTCTGTGCCTGAAACGGGTCAAAATTGAAGCTTTTGAGTAAGCAAAACTCTGTAAAAATGGCAATTTTGGTCACTGTGAGGGTTTAAAAAGTGGTTATTCAACATGAGGCACGATCCAATTGACATTTTGAATCATTTTTGGTACAGTCCAAAAAATCAATTTTCGGATGAAAAACGATGACTCCGGACATGTCGAACGTTCCCAAAATGGTCTATAATGATGAAATTTTAACATTTAATCTTTTGACTCTAAATGACTGTTGGATGTGAATTATGACTTTTTCAACTAAAATAAGTGTGTTTAAAGTCATTTCTGTGCCTGAAACTGGTCAAAATTGAAGCTTTTGAGTAAGCAAAACTCTGTAATAATGGCAATTTTGGTCACTGTGAGGGTTTAAAAAGTGGTTATTCAACATGAGGCACGATCCAATTGACATTTTGAATCATTTTTGGTACAGTCCAAAAAATCAATTTTCGGATGAAAAACGATGACTCCGGACATGTCGAACGTTCCCAAAATACTCTATAATGATGACATTTTAACATTTAATTTTTTGACTCTAAATGACTGTTGGATGTGAATTATGACTTTTTCAACTAAAATAAGTGTGTTTAAAGTCATTTCTGTGCCTGAAACGGGTCAAAATTGAAGCTTTTGAGTTAGCAAAACTCTGTAAAAATGGCAATTTTGGTCACTGTGAGGGTTTAAAAAGTGGTTATTCAACATGAGGCACGATCCAATTGACATTTTGAATCATTTTTGGTACAGTCCAAAAAATCAATTTTCGGATGAAAAACGATGACTCCGGACATGTCGAACGTTCCCAAAATGGTCTATAATGATGAAATTTTAACATTGAATCTTTTGTCTCTAAATGACTGTTGGATGTGAATTATGACTTTTTCAACTAAAATAAGTGTGTTTAAAGTCATTTCTGTGCCTGAAACGGGTCAAAATTGAAGCTTTTGAGTAAGCAAAACTCTGTAAAAATGGCAATTTTGGTCACTGTGAGGGTTTAAAAAGTGGTTATTCAACATGAGGCACGATCCAATTGACATTTTGAATCATTTTTGGTACAGTCCAAAAAATCAATTTTCGGATGAAAAACGATGACTCTGGACCTGTCGAACGCCCCCAATATGGTCCATATCGATGAAATTTTAACATTTAATCCTTTGACTCCAAACGACTGTTGGATGTGAATTAAGTCTTTTTCAACTAAAATAAGTGTGTTTAAAGTCATTTATGTGCCTGAAATTGGTCAAAATTGAAGCTTTTGTGTAAGCAAAACTCTGTAAAAATGGCAATTTTGGTCACTCTGAGGGGTTAAAAAGTGGTTATTCAACATGAGGCACGATCACTTTGACATTTTGAATCATTTTTGGTACAGTCTGAAAAATTAATTTTTTGATGAAAAACGATGACTCCAGACCTGTCGAACATCCCCAAAATGGTCCATATCGATGAAATTTTAACATTTAATCTTTTGACTCCAAACGACTGTTGGATGTGAATTATGACTTTTTCAAATAAAATAAGTGTGTTTAAAGTCATTTATGTGCCTGAAATTGGTCAAAATTGAAGCTTTTGAGTAAGCAAAACTCTGTAAAAATGGCAATTTTGGTCACTCTGAGGGGTTAAAAAGTGGTTATTCAACATGAGGCACGATCTATTTGACATTTTGAATCATTTTTGGTACAGTCCGAAAAATTCATTTTCTGATGAAAAACGATGACTCTGGACCTGTCGAACGCCCCCAAAATGGTCCATATCGATGAAATTTTAACATTTAATCCTTTGACTCCAAACGACTGTTGGATGTGAATTAAGTCTTTTTCAACTAAAATAAGTGTGTTTAAAGTCATTTATGTGCCTGAAATTTGTCAAAATTGAAGCTTTTGTGTAATCAAAACTCTGTAAAAATGGCAATTTTGGTCACTCTGAGGGGTTAAAAAGTGGTTATTCAACATGAGGCACGATCACTTTGACATTTTGAATCATTTTTGGTACAGTCTGAAAAATTAATTTTTTGATGAAAAACGATGACTCCAGACCTGTCAAACATCCCCAAAATGGTCCATATCGATGAAATTTTAACATTTAATCTTTTGACTCCAAATGACTGTTGGATGTGAATTATGACTTTTTCAACTAAAATAAGTGTGTTTAAAGTCATTTATGTGCCTGAAATTGGTCAAAATTGAAGCTTTTGAGTAAGCAAAACTCTGTAAAAATGGCAATTTTGGTCACTCTGAGGGGTTAAAAAGTGGTTATTCAACATGAGGCACCATCACTTTGACATTTTGAATCATTTTTGGTACAGTCCGAAAAATTCATTTTCTGATGAAAAACGATGACTCCGGACCTGTCGAACGTACCCAAAATGGTCTATATCGATGAAATTTTAACATTTAACCTTTTGACTCCAAACAACTGTTGGATGTGAATTAAGTCTTTTTCAACTAAAATAAGTGTGTTTAAAGTCATTTCTGTGCCTGAAACGGGTCAAAATTGAAGCTTTTGAGTAAGCAAAACTCTGTAAAAATGGCAATTTTGGTCACTGTGAGGGTTTAAAAAGTGGTTATTCAACATGAGGCACGATCCAATTGACATTTTGAATCATTTTTGGTACAGTCCAAAAAATCAATTTTCGGATGAAAAACGATGACTCCGGACATGTCGAACGTTCCCAAAATGGTCTATAATGATGAAATTTTAACATTTAATCTTTTGACTCTAAATGACTGTTGGATGTGAATTATGACTTTTTCAACTAAAATAAGTGTGTTTAAAGTCATTTCTGTGCCTGAAACTGGTCAAAATTGAAGCTTTTGAGTAAGCAAAACTCTGTAATAATGGCAATTTTGGTCACTGTGAGGGTTTAAAAAGTGGTTATTCAACATGAGGCACGATCCAATTGACATTTTGAATCATTTTTGGTACAGTCCAAAAAATCAATTTTCGGATGAAAAACGATGACTCCGGACATGTCGAACGTTCCCAAAATACTCTATAATGATGACATTTTAACATTTAATTTTTTGACTCTAAATGACTGTTGGATGTGAATTATGACTTTTTCAACTAAAATAAGTGTGTTTAAAGTCATTTCTGTGCCTGAAACGGGTCAAAATTGAAGCTTTTGAGTTAGCAAAACTCTGTAAAAATGGCAATTTTGGTCACTGTGAGGGTTTAAAAAGTGGTTATTCAACATGAGGCACGATCCAATTGACATTTTGAATCATTTTTGGTACAGTCCAAAAAATCAATTTTCGGATGAAAAACGATGACTCCGGACATGTCGAACGTTCCCAAAATGGTCTATAATGATGAAATTTTAACATTGAATCTTTTGTCTCTAAATGACTGTTGGATGTGAATTATGACTTTTTCAACTAAAATAAGTGTGTTTAAAGTCATTTCTGTGCCTGAAACGGGTCAAAATTGAAGCTTTTGAGTAAGCAAAACTCTGTAAAAATGGCAATTTTGGTCACTGTGAGGGTTTAAAAAGTGGTTATTCAACATGAGGCACGATCCAATTGACATTTTGAATCATTTTTGGTACAGTCCAAAAAATCAATTTTCGGATGAAAAACGATGACTCTGGACCTGTCGAACGCCCCCAATATGGTCCATATCGATGAAATTTTAACATTTAATCCTTTGACTCCAAACGACTGTTGGATGTGAATTAAGTCTTTTTCAACTAAAATAAGTGTGTTTAAAGTCATTTATGTGCCTGAAATTGGTCAAAATTGAAGCTTTTGTGTAAGCAAAACTCTGTAAAAATGGCAATTTTGGTCACTCTGAGGGGTTAAAAAGTGGTTATTCAACATGAGGCACCATCACTTTGACATTTTGAATCATTTTTGGTACAGTCCGAAAAATTAATTTTTTGATGAAAAACGATGACTCCGGACCTGTCGAACATCCCCAAAATGGTCCATATCGATGAAATTTTAACATTTAATCTTTTGACTCCAAACGACTGTTGGATGTGAATTATGACTTTTTCAAATAAAATAAGTGTGTTTAAAGTCATTTATGTGCCTGAAATTGGTCAAAATTGAAGCTTTTGTGTAAGCAAAACTCTGTAAAAATGGCAATTTTGGTCTCTCTGTGGGGTTACAAAGTGGTTATTCAACATGAGGCACCATCACTTTGACATTTTGAATCATTTTTGGTACAGTCTGAAAAATTCATTTTCTGATGAAAAACGATGACTCCGGACCTGTCGAACGTCCCCAAAATGGTCCATATCGATGAAATTTTAACATTTAATCTTTTGACTCCAAACAACTGTTGGATGTGAATTAAGTCTTTTTCAACTAAAATAAGTGTGTTTAAAGTCATTTATGTGCCTGAAATTGGTCAAAATTGAAGCTTTTGTGTAAGCAAAACTCTGTAAGAATGGCAATTTTGGTCACTCTGAGGGGTTAAAAAGTGGTTATTCAACATTAGGCACGATCTATTTGACATTTTGAATCATTTTTGGTATAGTCCGAAAAATTCATTTTCTGATGAAAAAAGATGACTCCAGACCTGTCGAACGTCCCCAAAATGGTCCATATCGATGACATTTTAACATTTAATCTTTTGACTCCAAACGACTGTTGGATGTGAATTATGACTTTTTCAACTAAAATAAGTGTGTTTAAAGTCATTTATGTGCCTGAAATTGGTCAAAATTGAAGCTTTTGAGTAAGCAAAACTCTGTAAAAATGGCAATTTTGGTCACTCTGAGGGGTTAAAAAGTGGTTATTCAACATGAGGCACCATCACTTTGACATTTTGAATCATTTTTGGTACAGTCCGAAAAATTCATTTTCTGATGAAAAACGATGACTCCGGACCTGTCGAACGTACCCAAAATGGTCCATATCGATGAAATTTTAACATTTAATCTTTTGACCCCAAACAACTGTTGGATGTGAATTAAGTCTTTTTCAACTAAAATAAGTGTGCTTAAAGTCATTTATGTGCCTGAAATTGGTCAAAATTGAAGCTTTTATGTAAGCAAAACTCTGTAAAAATGGCAATTTTGGTCACTCTGAGGGGTTAAAAAGTGGTTATTCAACATGAGGCACAATCCATTTGACATTTTGAATAATTTTTGGTATAGTCCGAAAAATTCATTTTCTGATGAAAAACGATGACTCCGGACCTGTCGAACGTCCCCAAAATGGTCCATATCGATAAAATTTTAACATTTAATCTTTTGACTCTAAACGACTGTTGGATGTGAATTATGACTTTTTCAACTAAAATAAGTGTGTTTAAAGTCATTTATGTGCCTGAAATTGGTCAAAATTGAAGCTTTTGTGTAAGCAAAACTCTGTAAAAATGGCAATTTTGGTCACTCTGAGGGTTAAAAAGTGGTTATTCAACCTGAGGCACCATCACTTTGACATTTTGAATAATTTTTGGTACAGTCCGAAAAATTCATTTTCTGATGAAAAACGATGACTCCGGACCTGTCGAACGTCCCCAAAATGGTCCATATCGATAAAATTTTAACATTTAATCTTTTGACTCTAAACGACTGTTGGATGTGAATTATGACTTTTTCAACTAAAATAAGTGTGTTTAAAGTCATTTATGTGCCTGAAATTGGTCAAAATTGAAGCTTTTGTGTAAGCAAAACTCTGTAAAAATGGCAATTTTGGTCACTCTGAGGGTTAAAAAGTGGTTATTCAACCTGAGGCACCATCACTTTGACATTTTGAATAATTTTTGGTACAGTCCGAAAAATTCATTTTCTGATGAAAAACGATGACTCCGGACCTGTCGAACGTCCCCAAAATGGTCCACATCGATGAAATTTTAACATTTAATCCTTTGACTCCAAACGACTGTTGGATGTGAATTAAGTCTTTTTCAACTAAAATAAGTGTGTTTAAAGTCATTTATGTGCCTGAAATTGGTCAAAATTGAAACTTGTGAGTAAGCAAAACTCTGTAAAAATGGCAATTTTGGTCACTCTGAGGGGTTAAAAAGTGGTTATTCAACATGAGGCACGATCCTTTTGACATTTTGAATCAATTTTGGTATAGTCCGAAAAATTCATTTTCTGATGAAAAACGATGACTCCGGACTTGTCGAACGTCCCCAAAATGGTCCATATCGATGAAATTTTAACATTTAATCCTTTGACTCCAAACGACTGTTGGATGTGAATTAAGTCTTTTTCAACTAAAATAAGTGTGTTTAAAGTCATTTATGTGCCTGAAATTGGTCAAAATTGAAGCTTTTGTGTAAGCAAAACTCTGTAAAAATGGCAATTTTGGTCACTCTGAGGGGTTAAACAGTGGTTATTCAACATGAGGCACCATCACTTTGACATTTTGAATCATTTTTGGTACAGTCTGAAAAATTCATTTTCTGATGAAAAACGATGACTCCGGACCTGTCGAACGTCCCCAAAATGGTCCATATCGATGAAATTTTAACATTTAATCTTTTGACTCCAAACAACTGTTGGATGTGAATTAAGTCTTTTTCAACTAAAATAAGTGTGTTTAAAGTCATTTATGTGCCTGAAATTGGTCAAAATTGAAGCTTTTGTGTAAGCAAAACTCTGTAAGAATGGCAATTTTGGTCACTCTGAGGGGTTAAAAAGTGGTTATTCAACATTAGGCACGATCTATTTGACATTTTGAATCATTTTTGGTATAGTCCGAAAAATTCATTTTCTGATGAAAAAAGATGACTCCAGACCTGTCGAACGTCCCCAAAATGGTCCATATCGATGACATTTTAACATTTAATCTTTTGACTCCAAACGACTGTTGGATGTGAATTATGACTTTTTCAACTAAAATAAGTGTGTTTAAAGTCATTTATGTGCCTGAAATTGGTCAAAATTGAAGCTTTTGAGTAAGCAAAACTCTGTAAAAATGGCAATTTTGGTCACTGTGAGGGTTTAAAAAGTGGTTATTCAACATGAGGCACGATCCAATTGACATTTTGAATCATTTTTGGTACAGTCCAAAAAATCAATTTTCGGATGAAAAACGATGACTCCGGACATGTCGAACGTTCCCAAAATGGTCTATAATGATGAAATTTTAACATTTAATCTTTTGACTCTAAATGACTGTTGGATGTGAATTATGACTTTTTCAACTAAAATAAGTGTGTTTAAAGTCATTTCTGTGCCTGAAACTGGTCAAAATTGAAGCTTTTGAGTAAGCAAAACTCTGTAATAATGGCAATTTTGGTCACTGTGAGGGTTTAAAAAAAGGTTATTCAACATGAGGCACGATCCAATTGACATTTTTAATCATTTTTGGTACAGTCCAAAAAATCAATTTTCGGATGAAAAACGATGACTCCGGACATGTCGAACGTTCCCAAAATGGTCTATAATGATGAAATTTTAACATTTAATCTTTTGACTCTAAATGACTGTTGGATGTGAATTATGACTTTTTCAATTAAAATAAGTGTGTTTAAAGTCATTTATGTGCCTGAAATTGGTCAAAATTGAAACTTTTGAGTAAGCAAAACTCTGTAAAAATGGCAATTTTGGTCACTCTGAGGGGTTAAAAAGTGGTTATTCAACATGAGGCACCATCACTTTGACATTTTGAATCATTTTTGGTACAGTCCGAAAAATTCATTTTCTGATGAAAAACGATGACTCCGGACCTGTCGAACGTACCCAAAATGGTCCATATCGATGAAATTTTAACATTTAATCTTTTGACTCTAAATGACTGTTGGATGTGAATTATGACTTTTTCAATTAAAATAAGTGTGTTTAAAGTCATTTATGTGCCTGAAATTGGTCAAAATTGAAACTTTTGAGTAAGCAAAACTCTGTAAAAATGGCAATTTTGGTCACTCTGAGGGGTTAAAAAGTGGTTATTCAACATGAGGCACCATCACTTTGACATTTTGAATCATTTTTGGTACAGTCCGAAAAATTCATTTTCTGATGAAAAACGATGACTCCGGACCTGTCGAACGTACCCAAAATGGTCCATATCGATGAAATTTTAACATTTAATCTTTTGACTCCAAACAACTGTTGGATGTGAATTAAGTCTTTTTCAACTAAAATAAGTGTGCTTAAAGTCATTTATGTGCCTGAAATTGGTCAAAATTGAAGCTTTTGTGTAAGCAAAACTCTGTAAAAATGGCAATTTTGGTCACTCTGAGGGGTTAAAAAGTGGTTATTCAACATGAGGCACGATCCATTTGACATTTTGAATCATTTTTGGTATAGTCCAAAAAATTCATTTTCTGATGAAAAACGATGACTCCGGACCTGTCGAACGTCCCCAAAATGGTCCATATCGATAAAATTTTAACATTTAATCTTTTGACTCTAAACGACTGTTGGATGTGAATTATGACTTTTTCAACTAAAATAAGTGTGTTTAAAGTCATTTATGTGCCTCAAATTGGTCAAAATTGAAGCTTTTGTGTAAGCAAAACTCTGTAAAAATGGCAATTTTGGTCACTCTGAGGGGTTAAAAAGTGGTTATTCAACCTGAGGCACCATCACTTTGACATTTTGAATAATTTTTGGTACAGTCCGAAAAATTCATTTTCTGATGAAAAACGATGACTCCGGACCTGTCGAACGTCCCCAAAATTGTCCACATCGATGAAATTTTAACATTTAATCCTTTGACTCCAAACGACTGTTGGATGTGAATTAAGTCTTTTGCAACTAAAATAAGTGTGTTTAAAGTCATTTATGTGCCTGAAATTGGTCAAAATTGAAACTTGCGAGTAAGCAAAACTCTGTAAAAATGGCAATTTTGGTCATTTTGAGGGATTAAAAAGTGGTTATTCAACATGAGGCACGATCTATTTGACATTTTGAATCATTTTTGGTATAGTCCGATAAATTCATTTTCTGATGAAAAACGATGACTCCAGACCTGTCGAACGTCCCCAAAATGGTCCATATCGATGAAATTTTAACATTTAATCTTTTGACTCCAAACAACTGTTGGATGTGAATTAAGTCTTTTTCAACTAAAATAAGTGTGTTTAAAGTCATTTATGTGCCTGAAATTGGTCAAAATTGAAGCTTTTGTGTCAGCAAAACTCTGTAAAAATGGCAATTTTGGTCACTCTGAGGGGTTAAAAAGTGGTTATTCAACATGAGGCACGATCCATTTGACATTTTGAATCAATTTTGGTATAGTCCGAAAAATTCATTTTCTGATGAAAAACGATGACTCCGGACCTGTCGAACGTCCCCAAAATGGTCCATATCGATGAAATTTTAACATTTAATCCTTTGACTCCAAACGACTGTTGGATGTGAATTAAGTCTTTTTCAACTAAAATAAGTGTGTTTAAAGTCATTTATGTGCCTGAAATTGGTCAAAATTGAAGCTTTTGTGTAAGCAAAACTCTGTAAAAATGGCAATTTTGGTCACTCTGAGGGGTTAAACAGTGGTTATTCAACAGGAGGCACGATCACTTTGACATTTTGAATCATTTTTGGTACAGTCCGAAAAATTAATTTTTTGATGAAAAACGATGACTCCGGACCTGTCGAACATCCCCAGAATGGTCCATATCGATGAAATTTTAACATTTAATCTTTTGACTCCAAACGACTTTTGGATGTGAATTATGACTTTTTCAAATAAAATAAGTGTGTTTAAAGTCATTTATGTGCCTGAAATTGGTCAAAATTGAAGCTTTTGTGTAAGCAAAACTCTGTACAAATGGCAATTTTTGGTCTCTCTGAGGGGTTACAAAGTGGTTATTCAACATGAGGCACCATCACTTTGACATTTTGAATCATTTTTGGTACAGTCTGAAAAATTCATTTTCTGATGAAAAACGATGACTCCGGACCTGTCGAACGTCCCCAAAATGGTCCATATCGATGAAATTTTAACATTTAATCTTTTGTCTCCAAACAACTGTTGGATGTGAATTAAGTCTTTTTCAACTAAAATAAGTGTGTTTAAAGTCATTTATGTGCCTGAAATTGGTCAAAATTGAAGCTTTTGTGTAAGCAAAACTCTGTAAAAATGGCAATTTTGGTCACTCTGAGGGGTATAAAAACGGTTATTCAACCTGAGGCACCATCACTTTGACATTTTGAATCATTTTTGTTACAGTCCGAAAAATTCATTTTCTGATGAAAAACGATGACTCCGGACCTGTCGAACGTCCCCAAAATGGTCCATATCGATGACATTTTAACATTTAATCGTTTGACTCCAAACAACTGTTGGATGTGAATTAAGTCTTTTTCAACTAAAATAAGTGTGTTTAAAGTCATTTATGTGCCTGAAATTGGTCAAAATTGAAGCTTTTGTGTAAGCAAAACTCTGTAAAAATGGCAATTTTGGTCACTCTGAGGGGTTAAAAAGTGGTTATTCAACATGAGGCACGATCCATTTGACATTTTGAATCATTTTTGGTATAGTCCAAAAAATTCATTTTCTGATGAAAAACGATGACTCCGGACCTGTCGAACGTCCCCAAAATAGTCCATATCGATGAAATTTTAACATTTAATCTTTTGACTCCAAACGACTGTTGGATGTGAATTAAGTCTTTTTCAACTAAAATAAGTGTGTTTAAAGTCATTTATGTGCCTGAAATTGGTCAAAATTGAAGCTTTTGTGTAAGCAAAACTCTGTAAAAATGGCAATTTTGGTCACTCTGAGGGGTTAAAAAGTGGTTATTCAACATGAGGCACCATCACTTTGACATTTCGAATCATTTTTGGTACAGTCCGAAAAATTCATTTTCTGATGAAAAACGATGACTCCGGACCTGTCGAACGTCCCCAAAATGGTCCATATCGATGAAATTTTAACATTTAATCTTTTGACTCCAAACGACTGTTGGATGTGAATTAAGTCTTTTTCAACTAAAATAAGTGTGTTTAAAGTCATTTCTGTGCCTGAAACGGGTCAAAATTGAAGCTTTTGAGTAAGCAAAACTCTGTAAAAATGGCAATTTTGGTCACTGTGAGGGTTTAAAAAGTGGTTATTCAACATGAGGCACGATCCAATTGACATTTTGAATCATTTTTGGTACAGTCCAAAAAATCAATTTTCGGATGAAAAACGATGACTCCGGACATGTCGAACGTTCCCAAAATGGTCTATAATGATGAAATTTTAACATTTAATCTTTTGACTCTAAATGACTGTTGGATGTGAATTATGACTTTTTCAACTAAAATAAGTGTGTTTAAAGTCATTTCTGTGCCTGAAACTGGTCAAAATTGAAGCTTTTGAGTAAGCAAAACTCTGTAATAATGGCAATTTTGGTCACTGTGAGGGTTTAAAAAGTGGTTATTCAACATGAGGCACGATCCAATTGACATTTTGAATCATTTTTGGTACAGTCCAAAAAATCAATTTTCGGATGAAAAACGATGACTCCGGACATGTCGAACGTTCCCAAAATACTCTATAATGATGACATTTTAACATTTAATTTTTTGACTCTAAATGACTGTTGGATGTGAATTATGACTTTTTCAACTAAAATAAGTGTGTTTAAAGTCATTTCTGTGCCTGAAACGGGTCAAAATTGAAGCTTTTGAGTAAGCAAAACTCTGTAAAAATGGCAGTTTTGGTCACTGTGAGGGTTTAAAAAGTGGTTATTCAACATGAGGCACGATCCAATTGACATTTTGAATCATTTTTGGTACACTCCAAAAAACAATTTTCGGATGAAAAGCGATGACTCCGGACATGTCGAACGTTCCCAAAATGGTCCATATCGATGACATTTTAACATTTAATCTTTTGACTCTAAATGACTGTTGGATGTGAATTATGACTTGTTTAACTAAAATAAGTGTGTTTAAAGTCATTTCTGTGCCTGAAACTGGTCAAAATTGAAGCTTTTGAGTAAGCAAAACTCTGTAATAATGGCAATTTTGGTCACTCTGAGGGGTTAAAAAGTGGTTATTCAACATGAGGCACGATCCATTTGACATTTTGAATCATTTTTGGTACAGTCCGAAAAATTCATTTTCTGATGAAAAACGATGACTCTGGACCTGTCGAACGTCCCCAAAATGGTCCATATCGATGAAATTTTAACATTTAATCCTTTGACTCCAAACGACTGTTGGATGTGAATTAAGTCTTTTTCAACTAAAATAAGTGTGTTTAAAGTCATTTATGTGCCTGAAATTGGTCAAAATTGAAGCTTTTGTGTAAGCAAAACTCTGTAAAAATGGCAATTTTGGTCACTCTGAGGGGTTAAAAAGTGGTTATTCAACATGAGGCACGATCACTTTGACATTTTGAATCATTTTTGGTATAGTCCGAAAAATTCATTTTCTGATGAAAAACGATGACTCCAGACCTGTCAAACGTCCCCAAAATGGTCCATATCGATGAAATTTTGACATTTAATCTTTTGACTCCAAACGACTGTTGGATGTGAATTATGACTTTTTCAACTAAAATAAGTGTGTTTAAAGTCATTTATGTGCCTGAAATTGGTCAAAATTGAAGCTTTTGAGTAAGCAAAACTCTGTAAAAATGGCAATTTTGGTCACTCTGAGGGGTTAAAAAGTGGTTATTCAACATGAGGCACCATCACTTTGACATTTCGAATCATTTTTGGTACAGTCCGAAAAATTCATTTTCTGATGAAAAACGATGACTCCGGACCTGTCGAACGTACCCAAAATGGTCCATATCGATGAAATTTTAACATTTAATCTTTTGACTCCAAACAATTGTTGGATGTGAATTAAGTCTTTTTCAACTAAAATAAGTGTGCTTAAAGTCATTTATGTGCCTGAAATTGGTCAAAATTGAAGCTTTTGTGTAAGCAAAACTCTGTAAAAATGGCAATTTTGGTCACTCTGAGGGGTTAAAAAGTGGTTATTCAACCTGAGGCACCATCACTTTGACATTTTGAATAATTTTTGGTACAGTCCGAAAAATTCATTTTCTGATGAAAAACGATGACTCCGGACCTGTCGAACGTCCCCAAAATGGTCCATATCGATGAAATTTTAACATTTAATCTTTTGACTCCAAACGACTGTTGGATGTGAATTATGACTTTTTCAACTAAAATAAGTGTGTTTAAAGTCATTTATGTGCCTGAAATTGGTCAAAATTTAAGCTTTTGTGTTATCAAAACTCTGTAAAAATGGCAATTTTGGTCACTCTGAGGGGTTAAAAAGTGGTTATTCAACATGAGGCACGATCTATTTGACATTTTGAATCATTTTTGGTATAGTCCGAAAAATTCATTTTCTGATGAAAAACGATGACTCCAGACCTGTCGAACGTCCCCAAAATGGTCCATATCGATGAAATTTTGACATTTAATCTTTTGACTCCAAACGACTGTTGGATGTGAATTATGACTTTTTCAACTAAAATAAGTGTGCTTAAAGTCATTTATGTGCCTGAAATTGGTCAAAATTGAAGCTTTTGTGTAAGCAAAACTCTGTAAAAATGGCAATTTTGGTCACTCTGAGGGGTTAAAAAGTGGTTATTCAACATGAGGCACGATCCATTTGACATTTTGAATCATTTTTGGTATAGTCCGAAAAATTCATTTTCTGATGAAAAACGATGACTCCGGACCTGTTGAACGTCCCCAAAATGGTCCATATCGATAACATTTTAACATTTAATCTTTTGACTCTAAACGACTGTTGGATGTGAATTATGACTTTTTCAACTAAAATAAGTGTGTTTAAAGTCATTTATGTGCCTGAAATTGGTCAAAATTGAAGCTTTTGTGTAAGCAAAACTCTGTAAAAATGGCAATTTTGGTCACTCTGAGGGGTTAAAAAGTGGTTATTCAACCTGAGGCACCATCACTTTGACATTTTGAATAATTTTTGGTACGGTCCGAAAACTTCATTTTCTGATGAAAAACGATGACTCCGGACCTGTCGAACGTCCCCAAAATGGTCCATATCGATGACATTTTAACATTTAATCTTTTGACTCCAAACGACTGTTGGATGTGAATTATGACTTTTTCAACTAAAATAAGTGTGTTTAAAGTCATTTATGTGCCTGAAATTGGTCAAAATTTAAGCTTTTGTGTAAGCAAAACTCTGTAAAAATGGCAATTTTGGTCACTCTGAGGGGTTAAAAAGTGGTTATTCAACATGAGGCACGATCTATTTGACATTTTGAATCATTTTTGGTATAGTCCGAAAAATTCATTTTCTGATGAAAAACGATGACTCCGGACCTGTCGAACGTACCCAAAATGGTCCATATCGATGAAATTTTAACATTTAATCTTTTGACTCCAAACGACTGTTGGATGTGAATTATGACTTTTTCAACTAAAATAAGTGTGTTTAAAGTCATTTATGTGCCTGAAATTGGTCAAAATTGAAGCTTTTGAGTAAGCAAAACTCTGTAAAAATGGCAATTTTGGTCACTCTGAGGGGTTAAAAAGTGGTTATTCAACATGAGGCACCATCACTTTGACATTTTGAATCATTTTTGGTACAGTCCGAAAAATTCATTTTCTGATGAAAAACGATGACTCCGGACCTGTCGAACGTACCCAAAATGGTCCATATCGATGAAATTTTAATATTTAATCTTTTGACTCCAAACAATTGTTGGATGTGAATTAAGTCTTTTTCAACTAAAATAAGTGTGCTTAAAGTCATTTATGTGCCTGAAATTGGTCAAAATTTAAGCTTTTGTGTTATCAAAACTCTGTAAAAATGGCAATTTTGGTCACTCTGAGGGGTTAAAAAGTGGTTATTCAACATGAGGCACGATCTATTTGACATTTTGAATCATTTTTGGTATAGTCCGAAAAATTCATTTTCTGATGAAAAACGATGACTCCAGACCTGTCGAACGTCCCCAAAATGGTCCATATCGATGAAATTTTGACATTTAATCTTTTGACTCCAAACGACTGTTGGATGTGAATTATGACTTTTTCAACTAAAATAAGTGTGCTTAAAGTCATTTATGTGCCTGAAATTGGTCAAAATTGAAGCTTTTGAGTAAGCAAAACTCTGTAAAAATGGCAATTTTGGTCACTCTGAGGGGTTAAAAAGTGGTTATTCAACATGAGGCACCATCACTTTGACATTTCGAATCATTTTTGGTACAGTCCGAAAAATTCATTTTCTGATGAAAAACGATGACTCTGGACCTGTCGAACGTACCCAAAATGGTCCATATCGATGAAATTTTAACATTTAATCTTTTGACTCCAAACAATTGTTGGATGTGAATTAAGTCTTTTTCAACTAAAATAAGTGTGCTTAAAGTCATTTATGTGCCTGAAATTGGTCAAAATTGAAGCTTTTGTGTAAGCAAAACTCTGTAAAAATGGCAATTTTGGTCACTCTGAGGGGTTAAAAAGTGGTTATTCAACATGAGGCACGATCCATTTGACATTTTGAATCATTTTTGGTATAGTCCGAAAAATTCATTTTCTGATGAAAAACGATGACTCCGGACCTGTCGAACGTCCCCAAAATGGTCCATATCGATAAAATTTTAACATTTAATCTTTTGACTCTAAACGACTGTTGGATGTGAATTATGAATTTTTCAACTAAAATAAGTGTGTTTAAAGTCATTTATGTGCCTGAAATTGGTCAAAATTGAAGCTTTTGTGTAAGCAAAACTCTGTAAAAATGGCAATTTTGGTCACTCTGAGGGGTTAAAAAGTGGTTATTCAACCTGAGGCACCATCACTTTGACATTTTGAATAATTTTTGGTACAGTCCGAAAACTTCATTTTCTGATGAAAAACGATGACTCCGGACCTGTCGAACGTCCCCAAAATGGTCCATATCGATGACATTTTAACATTTAATCTTTTGACTCCAAACGACTGTTGGATGTGAATTATGACTTTTTCAACTAAAATAAGTGTGTTTAAAGTCATTTATGTGCCTGAAATTGGTCAAAATTTAAGCTTTTGTGTAAGCAAAATTCTGTAAAAATGGCAATTTTGGTCACTCTGAGGGGTTAAAAAGTGGTTATTCAACATGAGGCACGATCTATTTGACATTTTGAATCATTTTTGGTATAGTCCGAAAAATTCATTTTCTGATGAAAAACGATGACTCCGGACCTGTCGAACGTACCCAAAATGGTCCATATCGATGAAATTTTAACATTTAATCTTTTGACTCCAAACGACTGTTGGATGTGAATTATGACTTTTTCAACTAAAATAAGTGTGTTTAAAGTCATTTATGTGCCTGAAATTGGTCAAAATTGAAGCTTTTGAGTAAGCAAAACTCTGTAAAAATGGCAATTTTGGTCACTCTGAGGGGTTAAAAAGTGGTTATTCAACATGAGGCACCATCACTTTGACATTTTGAATCATTTTTGGTACAGTCCGAAAAATTCATTTTCTGATGAAAAACGATGACTCCGGACCTGTCGAACGTACCCAAAATGGTCCATATCGATGAAATTTTAACATTTAATCTTTTGACTCCAAACAACTGTTGGATGTGAATTAAGTCTTTTTCAACTAAAATAAGTGTGCTTAAAGTCATTTATGTGCCTGAAATTGGTCAAAATTGAAGCTTTTGTGTAAGCAAAACTCTGTAAAAATGGCAATTTTGGTCACTCTGAGGGGTTAAAAAGTGGTTATTCAACATGAGGCACCATCACTTTGACATTTTGAATCATTTTTGGTATAGTCCGAAAAATTCATTTTCTGATGAAAAACGATGACTCCGGACCTGTCGAACGTACCCAAAATGGTCCATATCGATGAAATTTTAACATTTAATCTTTTGACTCCAAACGACTGTTGGATGTGAATTATGACTTTTTCAACTAAAATAAGTGTGTTTAAAGTCATTTATGTGCCTGAAATTGGTCAAAATTGAAGCTTTTGAGTAAGCAAAACTCTGTAAAAATGGCAATTTTGGTCACTCTGAGGGGTTAAAAAGTGGTTATTCAACATGAGGCACCATCACTTTGACATTTTGAATCATTTTTGGTACAGTCCGAAAAATTCATTTTCTGATGAAAAACGATGACTCCGGACCTGTCGAACGTACCCAAAATGGTCCATATCGATGAAATTTTAACATTTAATCTTTTGACTCCAAACAACTGTTGGATGTGAATTAAGTCTTTTTCAACTAAAATAAGTGTGCTTAAAGTCATTTATGTGCCTGAAATTGGTCAAAATTGAAGCTTTTGTGTAAGCAAAACTCTGTAAAAATGGCAATTTTGGTCACTCTGAGGGGTTAAAAAGTGGTTATTCAACATGAGGCACCATCACTTTGACATTTTGAATCATTTTTGGTATAGTCCGAAAAATTCATTTTCTGATGAAAAACGATGACTCCGGACCTGTCGAACGTCCCCAAAATGGTCCATATCGATGAAATTTTAACATTTAATCTTTTGACTCCAAACGACTGTTGGATGTGAATTATGACTTTTTCAACTAAAATAAGTGTGTTTAAAGTCATTAATGTGCCTGAAATTGGTCAAAATTGAAGCTTTTGTGTAAGCAAAACTCTGTAAAAATGGCAATTTTGGTCACTCTGAGGGGTTAAAAAGTGGTTATTCAACATGAGGCACGATCCATTTGACATTTTGAATCATTTTTGGTACAGTCCGAAAAATTCATTTTCTGATGAAAAACGATGACTCCGGACCTGTCGAACGTCCCCAAAATGGTCCATATCGATGACATTTTAACATTTAATCTTTTGACTCCAAACGACTGTTGGATGTGAATTAAGTCTTTTTCAACTAAAATAAGTGTGTTTAAAGTCATTTATGTGCCTGAAATTGGTCAAAATTGAAGCATTTGTGTAAGCAAAACTCTGTAAAAATGGCAATTTTGGTCACTCTGAGGGGTTAAAAAGTGGTTATTCAACATGAGGCACGATCACTTTGACATTTTGAATCATTTTTGGTACAGTCTGAAAAATTAATTTTTTGATGAAAAACGATGACTCCAGACCTGTCGAACATCCCCAAAATGGTCCATATCGATGAAATTTTAACATTTAATCTTTTGACTCCAAACGACTGTTGGATGTGAATTATGACTTTTTCAAATAAAATAAGTGTGTTTAAAGTCATTTATGTGCCTGAAATTGGTCAAAATTGAAGGTTTTGTGTAAGCAAAACTCTGTAAAAATGGCAATTTTGGTCACTCTGAGGGGTTAAAAAGTGGTTATTCAACATGAGGTACGATCAATTTGACATTTTGAATCATTTTTGGTATAGTCCGAAAAATTCATTTTCTGATGAAAAACGATGACTCCGGACCTGTCGAACGTACCCAAAATGGTCCATATCGATGAAATTTTAACATTTAATCTTTTGACTCCAAACGACTGTTGGATGTGAATTATGACTTTTTCAACTAAAATAAGTGTGTTTAAAGTCATTTATGTGCCTGAAATTGGTCAAAATTGAAGCTTTTGAGTAAGCAAAACTCTGTAAAAATGGCAATTTTGGTCACTCTGAGGGGTTAAAAAGTGGTTATTCAACATGAGGCACCATCACTTTGACATTTTGAATCATTTTTGGTACAGTCCGAAAAATTCATTTTCTGATGAAAAACGATGACTCCGGACCTGTCGAACGTACCCAAAATGGTCCATATCGATGAAATTTTAATATTTAATCTTTTGACTCCAAACAATTGTTGGATGTGAATTAAGTCTTTTTCAACTAAAATAAGTGTGCTTAAAGTCATTTATGTGCCTGAAATTGGTCAAAATTTAAGCTTTTGTGTTATCAAAACTCTGTAAAAATGGCAATTTTGGTCACTCTGAGGGGTTAAAAAGTGGTTATTCAACATGAGGCACGATCTATTTGACATTTTGAATCATTTTTGGTATAGTCCGAAAAATTCATTTTCTGATGAAAAACGATGACTCCAGACCTGTCGAACGTCCCCAAAATGGTCCATATCGATGAAATTTTGACATTTAATCTTTTGACTCCAAACGACTGTTGGATGTGAATTATGACTTTTTCAACTAAAATAAGTGTGCTTAAAGTCATTTATGTGCCTGAAATTGGTCAAAATTGAAGCTTTTGAGTAAGCAAAACTCTGTAAAAATGGCAATTTTGGTCACTCTGAGGGGTTAAAAAGTGGTTATTCAACATGAGGCACCATCACTTTGACATTTCGAATCATTTTTGGTACAGTCCGAAAAATTCATTTTCTGATGAAAAACGATGACTCTGGACCTGTCGAACGTACCCAAAATGGTCCATATCGATGAAATTTTAACATTTAATCTTTTGACTCCAAACAATTGTTGGATGTGAATTAAGTCTTTTTCAACTAAAATAAGTGTGCTTAAAGTCATTTATGTGCCTGAAATTGGTCAAAATTGAAGCTTTTGTGTAAGCAAAACTCT
This sequence comes from Lissotriton vulgaris, assembly GCF_964263255.1. Taxonomy (NCBI): domain Eukaryota; kingdom Metazoa; phylum Chordata; class Amphibia; order Caudata; family Salamandridae; genus Lissotriton; species Lissotriton vulgaris. Next base: position 156,396 of record NW_028249553.1, on the reverse strand, counting down.
GTAAAAATGGCAATTTTGGTCACTCTGAGGGGTTAAAAAGTGGTTATTCAACATGAGGCACGATCCATTTGACATTTTGAATCATTTTTGGTATAGTCCGAAAAATTCATTTTCTGATGAAAAACGATGACTCCGGACCTGTCGAACGTCCCCAAAATGGTCCATATCGATAAAATTTTAACATTTAATCTTTTGACTCTAAACGACTGTTGGATGTGAATTATGAATTTTTCAACTAAAATAAGTGTGTTTAAAGTCATTTATGTGCCTGAAATTGGTCAAAATTGAAGCTTTTGTGTAAGCAAAACTCTGTAAAAATGGCAATTTTGGTCACTCTGAGGGGTTAAAAAGTGGTTATTCAACCTGAGGCACCATCACTTTGACATTTTGAATAATTTTTGGTACAGTCCGAAAACTTCATTTTCTGATGAAAAACGATGACTCCGGACCTGTCGAACGTCCCCAAAATGGTCCATATCGATGACATTTTAACATTTAATCTTTTGACTCCAAACGACTGTTGGATGTGAATTATGACTTTTTCAACTAAAATAAGTGTGTTTAAAGTCATTTATGTGCCTGAAATTGGTCAAAATTTAAGCTTTTGTGTAAGCAAAATTCTGTAAAAATGGCAATTTTGGTCACTCTGAGGGGTTAAAAAGTGGTTATTCAACATGAGGCACGATCTATTTGACATTTTGAATCATTTTTGGTATAGTCCGAAAAATTCATTTTCTGATGAAAAACGATGACTCCGGACCTGTCGAACGTACCCAAAATGGTCCATATCGATGAAATTTTAACATTTAATCTTTTGACTCCAAACGACTGTTGGATGTGAATTATGACTTTTTCAACTAAAATAAGTGTGTTTAAAGTCATTTATGTGCCTGAAATTGGTCAAAATTGAAGCTTTTGAGTAAGCAAAACTCTGTAAAAATGGCAATTTTGGTCACTCTGAGGGGTTAAAAAGTGGTTATTCAACATGAGGCACCATCACTTTGACATTTTGAATCATTTTTGGTACAGTCCGAAAAATTCATTTTCTGATGAAAAACGATGACTCCGGACCTGTCGAACGTACCCAAAATGGTCCATATCGATGAAATTTTAACATTTAATCTTTTGACTCCAAACAACTGTTGGATGTGAATTAAGTCTTTTTCAACTAAAATAAGTGTGCTTAAAGTCATTTATGTGCCTGAAATTGGTCAAAATTGAAGCTTTTGTGTAAGCAAAACTCTGTAAAAATAGCAATTTTGGTCACTCTGAGGGGTTAAAAAGTGGTTATTCAACATGAGGCACCATCACTTTGACATTTTGAATCATTTTTGGTATAGTCCGAAAAATTCATTTTCTGATGAAAAACGATGACTCCAGACCTGTCGAACGTCCCCAAAATGGTCCATATCGATGAAATTTTGACATTTAATCTTTTGACTCCAAACGACTGTTGGATGTGAATTATGACTTTTTCAACTAAAATAAGTGTGCTTAAAGTCATTTATGTGCCTGAAATTGGTCAAAATTGAAGCTTTTGAGTAAGCAAAACTCTGTAAAAATGGCAATTTTGGTCACTCTGAGGGGTTAAAAAGTGGTTATTCAACATGAGGCACCATCACTTTGACATTTCGAATCATTTTTGGTACAGTCCGAAAAATTCATTTTCTGATGAAAAACGATGACTCTGGACCTGTCGAACGTACCCAAAATGGTCCATATCGATGAAATTTTAACATTTAATCTTTTGACTCCAAACAATTGTTGGATGTGAATTAAGTCTTTTTCAACTAAAATAAGTGTGCTTAAAGTCATTTATGTGCCTGAAATTGGTCAAAATTGAAGCTTTTGTGTAAGCAAAACTCTGTAAAAATGGCAATTTTGGTCACTCTGAGGGGTTAAAAAGTGGTTATTCAACATGAGGCACGATCCATTTGACATTTTGAATCATTTTTGGTATAGTCCGAAAAATTCATTTTCTGATGAAAAACGATGACTCCGGACCTGTCGAACGTCCCCAAAATGGTCCATATCGATAAAATTTTAACATTTAATCTTTTGACTCTAAACGACTGTTGGATGTGAATTATGAATTTTTCAACTAAAATAAGTGTGTTTAAAGTCATTTATGTGCCTGAAATTGGTCAAAATTGAAGCTTTTGTGTAAGCAAAACTCTGTAAAAATGGCAATTTTGGTCACTCTGAGGGGTTAAAAAGTGGTTATTCAACCTGAGGCACCATCACTTTGACATTTTGAATAATTTTTGGTACAGTCCGAAAACTTCATTTTCTGATGAAAAACGATGACTCCGGACCTGTCGAACGTCCCCAAAATGGTCCATATCGATGACATTTTAACATTTAATCTTTTGACTCCAAACGACTGTTGGATGTGAATTATGACTTTTTCAACTAAAATAAGTGTGTTTAAAGTCATTTATGTGCCTGAAATTGGTCAAAATTTAAGCTTTTGTGTAAGCAAAATTCTGTAAAAATGGCAATTTTGGTCACTCTGAGGGGTTAAAAAGTGGTTATTCAACATGAGGCACGATCTATTTGACATTTTGAATCATTTTTGGTATAGTCCGAAAAATTCATTTTCTGATGAAAAACGATGACTCCGGACCTGTCGAACGTACCCAAAATGGTCCATATCGATGAAATTTTAACATTTAATCTTTTGACTCCAAACGACTGTTGGATGTGAATTATGACTTTTTCAACTAAAATAAGTGTGTTTAAAGTCATTTATGTGCCTGAAATTGGTCAAAATTGAAGCTTTTGAGTAAGCAAAACTCTGTAAAAATGGCAATTTTGGTCACTCTGAGGGGTTAAAAAGTGGTTATTCAACATGAGGCACCATCACTTTGACATTTTGAATCATTTTTGGTACAGTCCGAAAAATTCATTTTCTGATGAAAAACGATGACTCCGGACCTGTCGAACGTACCCAAAATGGTCCATATCGATGAAATTTTAACATTTAATCTTTTGACTCCAAACAACTGTTGGATGTGAATTAAGTCTTTTTCAACTAAAATAAGTGTGCTTAAAGTCATTTATGTGCCTGAAATTGGTCAAAATTGAAGCTTTTGTGTAAGCAAAACTCTGTAAAAATGGCAATTTTGGTCACTCTGAGGGGTTAAAAAGTGGTTATTCAACATGAGGCACCATCACTTTGACATTTTGAATCATTTTTGGTATAGTCCGAAAAATTCATTTTCTGATGAAAAACGATGACTCCGGACCTGTCGAACGTACCCAAAATGGTCCATATCGATGAAATTTTAACATTTAATCTTTTGACTCCAAACGACTGTTGGATGTGAATTATGACTTTTTCAACTAAAATAAGTGTGTTTAAAGTCATTTATGTGCCTGAAATTGGTCAAAATTGAAGCTTTTGAGTAAGCAAAACTCTGTAAAAATGGCAATTTTGGTCACTCTGAGGGGTTAAAAAGTGGTTATTCAACATGAGGCACCATCACTTTGACATTTTGAATCATTTTTGGTACAGTCCGAAAAATTCATTTTCTGATGAAAAACGATGACTCCGGACCTGTCGAACGTACCCAAAATGGTCCATATCGATGAAATTTTAACATTTAATCTTTTGACTCCAAACAACTGTTGGATGTGAATTAAGTCTTTTTCAACTAAAATAAGTGTGCTTAAAGTCATTTATGTGCCTGAAATTGGTCAAAATTGAAGCTTTTGTGTAAGCAAAACTCTGTAAAAATGGCAATTTTGGTCACTCTGAGGGGTTAAAAAGTGGTTATTCAACATGAGGCACCATCACTTTGACATTTTGAATCATTTTTGGTATAGTCCGAAAAATTCATTTTCTGATGAAAAACGATGACTCCGGACCTGTCGAACGTCCCCAAAATGGTCCATATCGATGAAATTTTAACATTTAATCTTTTGACTCCAAACGACTGTTGGATGTGAATTATGACTTTTTCAACTAAAATAAGTGTGTTTAAAGTCATTAATGTGCCTGAAATTGGTCAAAATTGAAGCTTTTGTGTAAGCAAAACTCTGTAAAAATGGCAATTTTGGTCACTCTGAGGGGTTAAAAAGTGGTTATTCAACATGAGGCACGATCCATTTGACATTTTGAATCATTTTTGGTACAGTCCGAAAAATTCATTTTCTGATGAAAAACGATGACTCCGGACCTGTCGAACGTCCCCAAAATGGTCCATATCGATGACATTTTAACATTTAATCTTTTGACTCCAAACGACTGTTGGATGTGAATTAAGTCTTTTTCAACTAAAATAAGTGTGTTTAAAGTCATTTATGTGCCTGAAATTGGTCAAAATTGAAGCATTTGTGTAAGCAAAACTCTGTAAAAATGGCAATTTTGGTCACTCTGAGGGGTTAAAAAGTGGTTATTCAACATGAGGCACGATCACTTTGACATTTTGAATCATTTTTGGTACAGTCTGAAAAATTAATTTTTTGATGAAAAACGATGACTCCAGACCTGTCGAACATCCCCAAAATGGTCCATATCGATGAAATTTTAACATTTAATCTTTTGACTCCAAACGACTGTTGGATGTGAATTATGACTTTTTCAAATAAAATAAGTGTGTTTAAAGTCATTTATGTGCCTGAAATTGGTCAAAATTGAAGGTTTTGTGTAAGCAAAACTCTGTAAAAATGGCAATTTTGGTCACTCTGAGGGGTTAAAAAGTGGTTATTCAACATGGGGCACAATCCATTTGACATTTTGAATCATTTTTGGTATAGTCCGTAAAATTCATTTTCTGATGAAAAACGGTGACTCCGGACCTGTTGAACGTCCCCAAAATGGTCCATATCGATGAAATTTTAACATTTAATCTTTTGACTCCAAACGACTGTTGGATGTGAATTAAGTATTTTTCAACTAAAATACGTGTGTTTAAAGTCATTTATGTGCCTGAAATTGGTCAAAATTGAAGCTTTTGTGTAAGCAAAACTCTGTAAAAATGGCAATTTTGGTCACTCTGATGGGTTAAAAAGTGGTTATTCAACATGAGGCACGATCTATTTGACATTTTGAATCATTTTTGGTATAGTCCGAAAAATTCATTTTCTGATGAAAAACGATGACTCCGGACCTGTCGAACGTCCCCAAAATGGTCCATATCGATGAAATTTTAACATTTAATCTTTTGACTCCAAACGACTGTTGGATGTGAATTATGACTTTTTCAACTAAAATAAGTGTGTTTAAAGTCATTTATGTGCCTGAAATTGGTCAAAATTGAAACTTGTGAGTAAGCAAAACTCTGTAAAAATGGCAATTTTGGTCACTCTGAGGGGTTAAAAAGTGGTTATTCAACATGAGGCACCATCACCTTGACATTTTGAATCATTTTTGGTACAGTCTGAAAAATTCATTTTCTGATGAAAAACGATGACTCCGGACCTGTCGAACGTCCCCAAAATGGTCCATATCGATGAAATTTTAACATTTAATCTTTTGACTCCAAACGACTGTTGGATGTGAATTATGACTTTTTCAACTAAAATAAGTGTGTTTAAAGTCATTTATGTGCCTGAAATTGGTCAAAATTTAAGCTTTTGTGTAAGCAAAACTCTGTAAAAATGGCAATTTTGGTCACTCTGAGGGGTTAAAAAGTGGTTATTCAACATGAGGCACGATCAATTTGACATTTTGAATCATTTTTGGTATAGTTCGAAAAATTTATTTTCTGATGAAAAACGATGACTCCGGACCTGTCGAACGTCCCCAAAATGGTCCATATCGATAAAATTTTAACATTTAATCTTTTGACTCTAAACGACTGTTGGATGTGAATTATGACTTTTTCAACTAAAATAAGTGTGTTTAAAGTCATTTATGTGCCTGAAATTGGTCAAAATTGAAGCTTTTGTGTAAGCAAAACTCTGTAAAAATGGCAATTTTGGTCACTCTGAGGGGTTAAAAAGTGGTTATTCAACCTGAGGCACCATCACTTTGACATTTTGAATAATTTTTGGTACAGTCCGAAAAATTCATTTTCTGATGAAAAACGATGACTCCGGACCTGTCGAACGTCCCCAAAATGGTCCATATCGATGAAATTTTAACATTTAATCTTTTGACTCCAAACGACTGTTGGATGTGAATTATGACTTTTTCAACTAAAATAAGTGTGTTTAAAGTCATTTATGTGCCTGAAATTGGTCAAAATTGAAACTTGTGAGTAAGCAAAACTCTGTAAAAATGGCAATTTTGGTCACTCTGAGGGGTTAAAAAGTGGTTATTCAACATGAGGCACCATCACCTTGACATTTTGAATCATTTTTGGTACAGTCTGAAAAATTCATTTTCTGATGAAAAACGATGACTCCGGACCTGTCGAACGTCCCCAAAATGGTCCATATCGATGAAATTTTAACATTTAATCTTTTGACTCCAAACGACTGTTGGATGTGAATTATGACTTTTTCAACTAAAATAAGTGTGTTTAAAGTCATTTATGTGCCTGAAATTGGTCAAAATTGAAGCTTTTGAGTAAGCAAAACTCTGTAAAAATGGCAATTTTGGTCACTCTGAGGGGTTAAAAAGTGGTTATTCAACATGAGGCACCATCACTTTGACATTTTGAATCATTTTTGGTACAGTCCGAAAAATTCATTTTCTGATGAAAAACGATGACTCCGGACCTGTCGAACGTACCCAAAATGGTCCATATCGATGAAATTTTAACATTTAATCTTTTGACTCCAAACAACTGTTGGATGTGAATTAAGTCTTTTTCAACTAAAATAAGTGTGCTTAAAGTCATTTATGTGCCTGAAATTGGTCAAAATTGAAGCTTTGTGTAAGCAAAACTCTGTAAAAATGGCAATTTTGGTCACTCTGAGGGGTTAAAAAGTGGTTATTCAACATGAGGCACCATCACTTTGACATTTTGAATCATTTTTGGTATAGTCCGAAAAATTCATTTTCTGATGAAAAACGATGACTCCGGACCTGTCGAACGTCCCCAAAATGGTCCATATCGATGAAATTTTAACATTTAATCTTTTGACTCCAAACGACTGTTGGATGTGAATTATGACTTTTTCAACTAAAATAAGTGTGTTTAAAGTCATTAATGTGCCTGAAATTGGTCAAAATTGAAGCTTTTGTGTAAGCAAAACTCTGTAAAAATGGCAATTTTGGTCACTCTGAGGGGTTAAAAAGTGGTTATTCAACATGAGGCACGATCCATTTGACATCTTGAATCATTTTTGGTACAGTCCAAAAAATTCATTTTCTGATGAAAAACGATGACTCCGGACCTGTCGAACGTCCCCAAAATGGTCCATATCGATGACATTTTAACATTTAATCTTTTGACTCCAAACGACTGTTGGATGTGAATTAAGTATTTTTCAACTAAAATACGTGTGTTTAAAGTCATTTATGAGCCTGAAATTGGTCAAAATTGAAGCTTTTGTGTAAGCAAAACTCTGTAAAAATGGCAATTTTGGTCACTCTGATGGGTTAAAAAGTGGTTATTCAACATGAGGCACGATCTATTTGACATTTTGAATCATTTTTGGTATAGTCCGAAAAATTCATTTTCTGATGAAAAACGATGACTCCGGACCTGTCGAACGTCCCCAAAATGGTCCATATCGATGAAATTTTAACATTTAATCTTTTGACTCCAAACGACTGTTGGCTGTGAATTATGACTTTTTCAACTAAAATAAGTGTGTTTAAAGTCATTTATGTGCCTGAAATTGGTCAAAATTGAAACTTGTGAGTAAGCAAAACTCTGTAAAAATGGCAATTTTGGTCACTCTGAGGGGTTAAAAAGTGGTTATCCAACAAGAGGCACCATCACCTTGACATTTTGAATCATTTTTGGTACAGTCTGAAAAATTCATTTTCTGATGAAAAACGATGACTCCGGACCTGTCGAACGTCCCCAAAATGGTCCATATCGATGAAATTTTAACATTTAATCTTTTGACTCCAAACGACTGTTGGATGTGAATTATGACTTTTTCAACTAAAATAAGTGTGTTTAAAGTCATTTATGTGCCTGAAATTGGTCAAAATTTAAGCTTTTGTGTAAGCAAAACTCTGTAAAAATGGCAATTTTGGTCACTCTGAGGGGTTAAAAAGTGGTTATTCAACATGAGGCACAATCAATTCGACATTTTGAATCATTTTTGGTATAGTTCGAAAAATTTATTTTCTGATGAAAAACGATGACTCCGGACCTGTCGAACGTCCCCAAAATGGTCCATATCGATAAAATTTTAACATTTAATCTTTTGACTCTAAACGACTGTTGGATGTGAATTATGACTTTTTCAACTAAAATAAGTGTGTTTAAAGTCATTTATGTGCCTGAAATTGGTCAAAATTGAAGCTTTTGTGTAAGCAAAACTCTGTAAAAATGGCAATTTTGGTCACTCTGAGGGGTTAAAAAGTGGTTATTCAACCTGAGGCACCATCACTTTGACATTTTGAATAATTTTTGGTACAGTCCGAAAAATTCATTTTCTGATGAAAAACGATGACTCCGGACCTGTCGAACGTCCCCAAAATGGTCCATATCGATGAAATTTTAACATTTAATCTTTTGACTCCAAACGACTGTTGGATGTGAATTATGACTTTTTCAACTAAAATAAGTGTGTTTAAAGTCATTTATGTGCCTGAAATTGGTCAAAATTTAAGCTTTTGTGTAAGCAAAACTCTGTAAAAACGGCAATTTTGGTCACTCTGAGGGGTTAAAAAGTGGTTATTCAACATGAGGCACGATCTATTTGACATTTTGAATCATTTTTGGTATAGTCCGAAAAATTCATTTTCTGATGAAAAACGATGACTCCGGACCTGTCGAACGTACCCAAAATGGTCCATATCGATGAAATTTTAACATTTAATCTTTTGACTCCAAACGACTGTTGGATGTGAATTATGACTTTTTCAACTAAAATAAGTGTGTTTAAAGTCATTTATGTGCCTGAAATTGGTCAAAATTGAAACTTGTGAGTAAGCAAAACTCTGTAAAAATGGCAATTTTGGTGACTCTGAGGGGTTAAAAAGTGGTTATTCAACATGAGGCACCATCACCTTGACATTTTGAATCATTTTTGGTACAGTCTGAAAAATTCATTTTCTGATGAAAAACGATGACTCCGGACCTGTCGAACGTCCCCAAAATGGTCCATATCGATGAAATTTTAACATTTAATCTTTTGACTCCAAACGACTGTTGGATGTGAATTATGACTTTTTCAACTAAAATAAGTGTGTTTAAAGTCATTTATGTGCCTGAAATTGGTCAAAATTTAAGCTTTTGTGTAAGCAAAACTCTGTAAAAATGGCAATTTTGGTCACTCTGAGGGGTTAAAAAGTGGTTATTCAACATGAGGCACGATCAATTCGACATTTTGAATCATTTTTGGTATAGTTCGAAAAATTTATTTTCTGATGAAAAACGATGACTCCGGACCTGTCGAACGTCCCCAAAATGGTCCATATCGATAAAATTTTAACATTTAATCTTTTGACTCTAAACGACTGTTGGATGTGAATTATGACTTTTTCAACTAAAATAAGTGTGTTTAAAGTCATTTATGTGCCTGAAATTGGTCAAAATTGAAGCTTTTGTGTAAGCAAAACTCTGTAAAAATGGCAATTTTGGTCACTCTGAGGGGTTAAAAAGTGGTTATTCAACCTGAGGCACCATCACTTTGACATTTTGAATAATTTTTGGTACAGTCCGAAAAATTCATTTTCTGATGAAAAACGATGACTCCGGACCTGTCGAACGTCCCCAAAATGGTCCATATCGATGAAATTTTAACATTTAATCTTTTGACTCCAAACGACTGTTGGATGTGAATTATGACTTTTTCAACTAAAATAAGTGTGTTTAAAGTCATTTATGTGCCTGAAATTGGTCAAAATTTAAGCTTTTGTGTAAGCAAAACTCTGTAAAAACGGCAATTTTGGTCACTCTGAGGGGTTAAAAAGTGGTTATTCAACATGAGGCACGATCTATTTGACATTTTGAATCATTTTTGGTATAGTCCGAAAAATTCATTTTCTGATGAAAAACGATGACTCCGGACCTGTCGAACGTACCCAAAATGGTCCATATCGATGAAATTTTAACATTTAATCTTTTGACTCCAAACGACTGTTGGATGTGAATTATGACTTTTTCAACTAAAATAAGTGTGTTTAAAGTCATTTATGTGCCTGAAATTGGTCAAAATTGAAACTTGTGAGTAAGCAAAACTCTGTAAAAATGGCAATTTTGGTGACTCTGAGGGGTTAAAAAGTGGTTATTCAACATGAGGCACCATCACCTTGACATTTTGAATCATTTTTGGTACAGTCTGAAAAATTCATTTACTGATGAAAAACAATGACTCCGGACCTGTCGAACGTCCCCACAATGGTCCATATCGATGAAATTTTAACATTTAATCTTTTGACTCCAAACAACTGTTGGATGTGAATTAAGTCTTTTTCAACTAAAATAAGTGTGTTTAAAGTCATTTATGTGCCTGAAATTGGTCAAAATTGAAGCTTTTGTGTAGGCAAAACTCTGTAAAAATGGCAATTTTGGTCACTCTGAGGGGTTAAAAAGTGGTTATTCAACATGAGGCACGATCCATTTGACATTTTGAATCATTTTTGGTATAGTCCAAAAAATTCATTTTCTGATGAAAAACGATGACTCCGGACCTGTCGAACGTCCCCAAAATGGTCCATATCGATGAAATTTTAACATTTAATCTTTTGACTCCAAACGACTGTTGGATCTGAATTAAGTCTTTTTCAACTAAAATAAGTGTGTTTAAAGTCATTTATGTGCCTGAAATTGGTCAAAATTGAAGCTTTTGTGTAAGCAAAACTCTGTAAAAATGGCAATTTTGGTCACTCTGAGGGGTTAAAAAGTGGTTATTCAACATGAGGCACTATCTATTTGACATTTTGAATAATTTTTGGTATAGTCCGAAAAATTCATTTTCTGATGAAAAACGATGACTCCGGACCTGTCGAACGTACCCAAAATGGTCCATATCGATGAAATTTTAACATTTAATCTTTTGACTCCAAACGACTGTTGGATGTGAATTATGACTTTTTCAACTAAAATAAGTGTGTTTAAAGTCATTTATGTGCCTGAAATTGGTCAAAATTGAAGCTTTTGAGTAAGCAAAACTCTGTAAAAATGGCAATTTTGGTCACTCTGAGGGGTTAAAAAGTGGTTATTCAACATGAGGCACCATCACTTTGACATTTTGAATCATTTTTGGTACAGTCTGAAAAATTCATTTTCTGATGAAAAACGATGACTCCGGACCTGTCGAACGTACCCAAAATGGTCCATATCGATGAAATTTTAACATTTAATCTTTTGACTCCAAACAACTGTTGGATGTGAATTAAGTCTTTTTCAACTAAAATAAGTGTGCTTAAAGTCATTTATGTGCCTGAAATTGGTCAAAATTGAAGCTTTTGTGTAAGCAAAACTCTGTAAAAATGGCAATTTTGGTCACTCTGAGGGGTTAAAAAGTGGTTATTCAACATGAGGCACCATCACTTTGACATTTTGAATCATTTTTGGTATAGTCCGAAAAATTCATTTTCTGATGAAAAACGATGACTCCGGACCTGTCGAACGTCCCCAAAATGGTCCATATCGATGAAATTTTAACATTTCATCTTTTGACTCCAAACGACTATTGGATGTGAATTATGACTTTTTCAACTAAAATAAGTGTGTTTAAAGTCATTAATGTGCCTGAAATTGGTAAAAATTGAAGCTTTTGTGTAAGCAAAACTCTGTAAAAATGGCAATTTTGGTCACTCTGAGGGGTTAAAAAGTGGTTATTCAACATGAGGCACAATCCATTTGACATTTTGAATCATTTTTGGTACAGTCCGAAAAATTCATTTTCTGATGAAAAACGATGACTCCGGACCTGTCGAACGTCCCCAAAATGGTCCATATCGATGACATTTTAACATTTAATCTTTTGACTCCAAACGACTGTTGGATGTGAATTATGACTTTTTCAAATAAAATAAGTGTGTTTAAAGTCATTTATGTGCCTGAAATTGGTCAAAATTGAAGGTTTTGTGTAAGCAAAACTCTGTAAAAATGGCAATTTTGGTCACTCTGAGGGGTTAAAAAGTGGTTATTCAACATGAGGCACGATCAATTTGACATTTTGAATCATTTTTGGTATAGTCCGTAAAATTCATTTTCTGATGAAAAACGATGACTCCGGACCTGTCGAACGTCCCCAAAATGGTCCATATCGATGAAATTTTAACATTTAATCTTTTGACTCCAAACGACTGATGGATGTGAATTAAGTCTTTTTCAACTAAAATACGTGTGTTTAAAGTCATTTATGTGCCTGAAATTGGTCAAAATTGAAGCTTTTGTGTAAGCAAAACTCTGTAAAAATGGCAATTTTGGTCACTCTGATGGGTTAAAAAGTGGTTATTCAACATGAGGCACGATCTATTTGACATTTTGAATCATTTTTGGTATAGTCCGAAAAATTCATTTTCTGATGAAAAACGTCCCCAAAATGGTCCATATCGATGAAATTTTAACATTTAATCTTTTGACTCCAAACGACTGTTGGATGTGAATTATGACTTTTTCAACTAAAATAAGTGTGTTTAAAGTCATTTATGTGCCTGAAATTGGTCAAAATTAAAACTTGTGAGTAAGCAAAACTCTGTAAAAATGGCAATTTTGGTCACTCTGAGGGGTTAAAAAGTGGTTATTCAACATGAGGCACCATCACCTTGACATTTTGAATCATTTTTGGTACAGTCTGAAAAATTCATTTTCTGATGAAAAACGATGACTCCGGACCTGTCGAACGTCCCCAAAATGGTCCATATCGATGAAATTTTAACATTTAATCTTTTGACTCCAAACAACTGTTGGATGTGAATTAAGTCTTTTTCAACTAAAATAAGTGTGTTTAAAGTCATTTATGTGCCTGAAATTGGTCAAAATTGAAGCTTTTGTGTAAGCAAAACTCTGTAAAAATGGCAATTTTGGTCACTCTGAGGGGTTAAAAAGTGGTTATTCAACATGAGGCACCATCACCTTGACATTTTGAATCATTTTTGGTACAGTCTGAAAAATTCATTTTCTGATGAAAAACGATGACTCCGGACCTGTCGAACGTACCCAAAATGGTCCATATCGATGAAATTTTAACATTTAATCTTTTGACTCCAAACAACTGTTGGATGTGAATTAAGTCTTTTTCAACTAAAATAAGTGTGCTTAAAGTCATTTATGTGCCTGAAATTGGTCAAAATTGAAGCTTTTGTGTAAGCAAAACTCTGTAAAAATGGCAATTTTGGTCACTCTGAGGGGTTAAAAAGTGGTTATTCAACATGAGGCACCATCACTTTGACATTTTGAATCATTTTTGGTATAGTCCGAAAAATTCATTTTCTGATGAAAAACGATGACTCCGGACCTGTCGAACGTCCCCAAAATGGTCCATATCGATGAAATTTTAACATTTCATCTTTTGACTCCAAACGACTATTGGATGTGAATTATGACTTTTTCAACTAAAATAAGTGTGTTTAAAGTCATTAATGTGCCTGAAATTGGTAAAAATTGAAGCTTTTGTGTAAGCAAAACTCTGTAAAAATGGCAATTTTGGTCACTCTGAGGGGTTAAAAAGTGGTTATTCAACATGAGGCACAATCCATTTGACATTTTGAATCATTTTTGGTACAGTCCGAAAAATTCATTTTCTGATGAAAAACGATGACTCCGGACCTGTCGAACGTCCCCAAAATGGTCCATATCGATGACATTTTAACATTTAATCTTTTGACTCCAAACGACTGTGGGATGTGAATTATGACTTTTTCATCTAAAATAAGTGTGTTTAAAGTCATTTATGTGCCTGAAATTGGTCAAAATTGAAGCTTTTGAGTAAGCAAAACTCTGTAAAAATGGCAATTTTGGTCACTCTGAGGGGTTAAAAAGTGGTTATTCAACATGAGGCACCATCACTTTGACATTTTGAATCATTTTTGGTACAGTCTGAAAAATTCATTTTCTGATGAAAAACGATGACTCCGGACCTGTCGAACGTACCCAAAATGGTCCATATCGATGAAATTTTAACATTTAATCTTTTGACTCCAAACAACTGTTGGATGTGAATTAAGTCTTTTTCAACTAAAATAAGTGTGTTTAAAGTCATTAATGTGCCTGAAATTGGTAAAAATTGAAGCTTTTGTGTAAGCAAAACTCTGTAAAAATGGCAATTTTGGTCACTCTGAGGGGTTAAAAAGTGGTTATTCAACATGAGGCACAATCCATTTGACATTTTGAATCATTTTTGGTACAGTCCGAAAAATTCATTTTCTGATGAAAAACGATGACTCCGGACCTGTCGAACGTCCCCAAAATGGTCCATATCGATGACATTTTAACATTTAATCTTTTGACTCCAAACGACTGTTGGATGTGAATTATGACTTTTTCAACTAAAATAAGTGTGTTTAAAGTCATTTATGTGCCTGAAATTGGTCAAAATTGAAGCTTTTGAGTAAGCAAAACTCTGTAAAAATGGCAATTTTGGTCACTCTGAGGGGTTAAAAAGTGGTTATTCAACATGAGGCACCATCACTTTGACATTTTGAATCATTTTTGGTACAGTCTGAAAAATTCATTTTCTGATGAAAAACGATGACTCCGGACCTGTCGAACGTACCCAAAATGGTCCATATCGATGAAATTTTAACATTTAATCTTTTGACTCCAAACAACTGTTGGATGTGAATTAAGTCTTTTTCAACTAAAATAAGTGTGCTTAAAGTCATTTATGTGCCTGAAATTGGTCAAAATTGAAGCTTTTGTGTAAGCAAAACTCTGTAAAAATGGCAATTTTGGTCACTCTGAGGGGTTAAAAAGTGGTTATTCAACATGAGGCACCATCACTTTGACATTTTGAATCATTTTTGGTATAGTCCGAAAAATTCATTTTCTGATGAAAAACGATGACTCCGGACCTGTCGAACGTCCCCAAAATGGTCCATATCGATGAAATTTTAACATTTCATCTTTTGACTCCAAACGACTATTGGATGTGAATTATGACTTTTTCAACTAAAATAAGTGTGTTTAAAGTCATTAATGTGCCTGAAATTGGTCAAAATTGAAGCTTTTGTGTAAGCAAAACTCTGTAAAAATGGCAATTTTGGTCACTCTGATGGGTTAAAAAGTGGTTATTCAACATGAGGCACGATCTATTTGACATTTTGAATCATTTTTGGTATAGTCCGAAAAATTCATTTTCTGATGAAAAACGTCCCCAAAATGGTCCATATCGATGAAATTTTAACATTTAATCTTTTGACTCCAAAGGACTGTTGGATGTGAATTATGACTTTTTCAACTAAAATAAGTGTGTTTAAAGTCATTTATGTGCCTGAAATTGGTCAAAATTAAAACTTGTGAGTAAGCAAAACTCTGTAAAAATGGCAATTTTGGTCACTCTGAGGGGTTAAAAAGTGGTTATTCAACATGAGGCACCATCACCTTGACATTTTGAATCATTTTTGGTACAGTCTGAAAAATTCATTTTCTGATGAAAAACGATGACTCCGGACCTGTCGAACGTCCCCAAAATGGTCCATATCGATGAAATTTTAACATTTAATCTTTTGACTCCAAACAACTGTTGGATGTGAATTAAGTCTTTTTCAACTAAAATAAGTGTGTTTAAAGTCATTTATGTGCCTGAAATTGGTCAAAATTGAAGCTTTTGTGTAAGCAAAACTCTGTAAAAATGGCAATTTTGGTCACTCTGGGGGGTTAAAAAGTGGTTATTCAACATGAGGCACGATCCATTTGACATTTTGAATCATTTTTGGTATAGTCCGAAAAATTCATTTTCTGATGAAAAACGATGACTCCGGACCTGTCGAACGTCCCCAAAATGGTCCATATCGATGAAATTTTAACATTTAATCCTTTGACTCCAAACGACTGTTGGATGTGAATTAAGTCTTTTTCAACTAAAATAAGTGTGTTTAATGTCATTTATGTGCCTGAAATTGGTCAAAATTGAAGCTTTTGTGTAAGCAAAACTCTGTAAAAATGGCAATTTTGGTCACTCTGAGGGGTTAAAAAGTGGTTATTCAACATGAGGCACCATCACCTTGACATTTTGAATCATTTTTGGTACAGTCTGAAAAATTCATTTTCTGATGAAAAACAATGACTCCGGACCTGTCGAACGTCCCCAAAATGGTCCATATCGATGAAATTTTAACATTTAATCTTTTGACTCCAAACAACTGTTGGATGTGAATTAAGTCTTTTTCAACTAAAATAAGTGTGTTTAAAGTCATTTATGTGCCTGAAATTGGTCAAAATTGAAGCTTTTGTGTAAGCAAAACTCTGTAAAAATGGCAATTTTGGTCACTCTGAGGGGTTAAAAAGTGGTTATTCAACATGAGGCACGATCCATTTGACATTTTGAATCATTTTTGGTATAGTCCGAAAAATTCATTTTCTGATGAAAAACGATGACTCCGGACCTGTCGAACGTCCCCAAAATGGTCCATATCGATGAAATTTTAACATTTAATCCTTTGACTCCAAACGACTGCTGGATGTGAATTAAGTCTTTTTCAACTAAAATAAGTGTGTTTAAAGTCATTTATGTGCCTGAAATTGGTCAAAATTGAAGGTTTTGTGTAAGCAAAACTCTGTAAAAATGGCAATTTTGGTCACTCTGAGGGTTTAAAAAGTGGTTATTCAGCATGAGGCACCATCACCTTGACATTTTGAATCATTTTTGGTACAGTCTGAAAAATTCATTTTCTGATGAAAAACGATGACTCCGGACCTGTCGAACGTCCCCAAAATGGTCCATATCGATGAAATTTTAACATTTAATCTTTTGACTCCAAACAACAGTTGGATGTGAATTAAGTCTTTTTCAACTAAAATAAGTGTGTTTAAAGTCATTTATGTGCCTGAAATTGGTCAAAATTGAAGCTTTTGTGTAAGCAAAACTCTGTAAAAATGGCAATTTTGGTCACTCTGAGGGGCTAAAAAGTGGTTATTCAACATGAGGCACGATCCATTTGACATTTTGAATCATTTTTGGTATAGTCCGAAAAATTCATTTTCTGATGAAAAACGATGACTCCGGACCTGTCGAACGTCCCCAAAATGGTCCATATCGATGAAATTTTAACATTTAATCTTTTGACTCCAAACGACTGTTGGATGTGAATTATGACTTTTTCAACTAAAATAAGTGTGTTTAAAGTCATTAATGTGCCTGAAATTGGTAAAAATTGAAGCTTTTGTGTAAGCAAAACTCTGTAAAAATGGCAATTTTGGTCACTCTAAGGGGTTAAAAAGTTGTTATTCAACATGAGGCACAATCCATTTGACATTTTGAATCATTTTTGGTACAGTCTGAAAAATTCATTTTCTGATGAAAAACGATGACTCCGGACCTGTCGAACGTCCCCAAAATGGTCCATATCGATGACATTTTAACATTTAATCTTTTGACTCCAAACGACTGTTGGATGTGAATTAAGTCTTTTTCAACTAAAATAAGTGTGTTTAAAGTCATTTATGTGCCTGAAATTGGTCAAAATTGAAGCTTTTGTGTAAGCAAAACTCTGTAAAAATGGCAATTTTGGTCACTCTGAGGGGTTAAAAAGTAGTTATTCAACATGAGGCACGATCACTTTGACATTTTGAATCATTTTTGGTACAGTCTGAAAAATTAATTTTTTGATGAAAAACGATGACTCCAGACCTGTCGAACATCCCCAAAATGGTCCATATCGATGAAATTTGAAAATTTAATCTTTTGACTCCAAACGACGGTTGGATGTGAATTATGACTTTTTCAAATAAAATAAGTGTGTTTAAAGTCATTTATGTGCCTGAAATTGGTCAAAATTGAAGGTTTTGTGTAAGCAAAACTCTGTAAAAATGGCAATTTTGGTCACTCTGAGGGGTTAAAAAGTGGTTATTCAACATGAGGCACGATCAATTTGACATTTTGAATCATTTTTGGTATAGTCCGAAAAATTCATTTTCTGATGAAAAACGATGACTCCGGACCTGTCGAACGTCCCCAAAATGGTCCATATCGATGAAATTTTAACATTTAATCTTTTGACTCCAAACAACTGTTGGATGTGAATTATGACTTTTTCAACTAAAATAAGTGTGTTTAAAGTCATTTATGTGCCTGAAATTGGTCAAAATTGAAGCTTTTGTGTAAGCAATACTCTGTAAAAATGGCAATTTTGGTCTCTCTGAGAGGTTAAAAAGTGGTTATTCAACATGAGGCACAATCCATTTGACATTTTGAATCATTTTTGGTATAGTCCGTAAAATTCATTTTCTGATGAAAAACGATGACTCCGGACCTGTCGAACGTCCCCAAAATGGTCCATATCGATGAAATTTTAACATTTAATCTTTTGACTCCAAACGACTGTTGGATGTGAATTAAGTCTTTTTCAACTAAAATACGTGTGTTTAAAGTCATTTATGTGCCTGAAATTGGTCAAAATTGAAGCTTTTGTGTAAGCAAAACTCTGTAAAAATGGCAATTTTGGTCACTCTGATGGGTTAAAAAGTGGTTATTCAACATGAGGCACGATCTATTTGACATTTTGAATAATTTTTGGTATAGTCCGAAAAATTCATTTTCTGATGAAAAACGATGACTCCGGACCTGTCGAACGTCCCCAAAATGGTCCATATCGATGAAATTTTAATATTTAATCTTTTGACTCCAAACGACTGTTGGATGTGAATTATGACTTTTTCAACTAAAATAAGTGTGTTTAAAGTCATTTATGTGCCTGAAATTGGTCAAAATTGAAACTTGTGAGTAAGCAAAACTCTGTAAAAATGGCAATTTTGGTCACTCTGAGGGGTTAAAAAGTGGTTATTCAACATGAGGCACCATCACCTTGACATTTTGAATCATTTTTGTTACAGTCTGAAAAATTCATTTTCTGATGAAAAACGATGACTCCTGGAAAGGGGCGACCATTCGGTCCCCCCGAACGTATGGTGGAGTACCACGATCCCCCCGGAAAGCCATCTTGGGCGGGAGGCGAGCCTCGGCTGGTATGCCCGAAGCGGCGTAGCCGGGGCGCGCCTTTTTCCCGCCCTGGAGTGGGCTGGCCTAGACACTGATGCGGCCGGCCACGCCCTTGGGGCAGGCCGGGGCGGGTTTACGCCCGCCCTGAAGACCGATAAAAGGAGCAACAAGCCAAGAAAGCATCCTCTTGTTCCTGTGCTCTGAAGCTGCACCTCCTCGCTGCACGTGAGCTCGAGACGGAATGAAGAGCCAATTTTGAGCGTTGTAATCTTTCTTGTTTGTTTTGCAGATACTCGGTTTGGAGAATGCCCAAGAAAGCGGGAAAGCGAATGACTACCGAACAGATGCTGCGTGTTCTTATGAAAGAGGTGACCGACCTAAAGAGGCGAATGGCGGATAAAGACGAGGAAGGGGGACCGAAACGTCCTTTGGCAGGAGCAGCTCCGGGAGGAAAAGGCAAGAGGCCCAGAAGGGGAGCAGCTGGGGGAGACATCCCGGTTCCCTGTACCCCACTCGAAAAACCAACTCCGGCGCCGGAAGAGGGGAATCCGATTCCCGTGGTGATCACCCCCATGTCCGGGGAGGATATGCCGCCCGAGCTGGCAGCACAATTAGCAGCGTGGTTGGGTAAAGGTAGCAAGGGCGCCACGGCTGACGACGCGCAGGTATTGATGAAACAACTGCGTGAAACAAGGGAAGCGGCTGCGGCAGTAGAGAAGCCACCTGGAACAGGTCCAGTCGCAGATACAGCTTCCGGTTCAGGTAAGTGGCCATTGCCGATTGCAAGGGATGAGTCTGCACCCTCACGAAGGGAAAAGTTGGGTCAACATGTCCCTTTGGCTATTAAAGAGAAGATATGGGCAGATGAGTATATAAACATCTTCTCGTTGCTTACCGATCATTATGAGATGGAGCATGTTAAGAGCCAGAAGGAGCTCATGCATCCGAGTGTTTGGCGCGCAAAGATGGCCGCCTTTAAGGTAAATGAAAACATTGGCACTTGGGGCAGAGCATGGGGGATTTTTACATCCATCATGGGTGAACGTAGGCCCGAATTGCTGTCCGAATTGCCGATTTATCAGTCACGGATCATGGGGTATTCTGTATCACACGAGGGCAATCAATGGTTCTGTTATGATAATATTTTCAGAAAAGCGAAAGAACATGATAAAAACTTAACTTGGGATTGTTATGATTCTGTGTCTTGGTCCAAAATGGAAGATACTGGTATGTTGAAGTTGCCATTGGTAGGGAGTAGCGTGGGTGAATCCTCCCGCCAATATGCTGGGACGCCCTTTCGATCAGGTACGAGTTACGACAACCACTCGAGGCCGATCGGCAACGCAGGTAAAAGGGGGATTTGTTGGAACTTTAACAGGGGTAAATGTACGAGGCCCCAGGGGTCTTGCAAATTTAGGCACGAATGTGGTGGGTGTGGGCAAGCATCCCATCCTGAGTCCATGTGCAGAGCCAAAACGGGTGATAACGGGGGTAGAGGAGGCGCCAAACAGGTCTGATATTGTCCGAGGGGCGCCTTTACCTACTCCGATTGATACCATGGCAATGATTCCCTGGCTCAGCGAATACCCAGATCACGCTTCCGCTGGGGTGTTGCGGAACGGGTTTTCATATGGTTTCCGCATCCCAGTGGGGGAGTTTCAGGGTATAGCGAAATGTAAAAACCAAATATCGGTCTTGCAACATACGTCCGTAGTACAGGAGAAGATCGGGAAAGAGGTTACTCGAGGTCGAGTCGCCGGTCCATTTAATGTGCCACCAGTTGCTAACTTTGTTTGTTCCCCTTTAGGGGTGGTCCCCAAGAAGGACCCGGGTGAGTTTCGGCTGATACATAATCTATCAGCCCCACGTGGTCTTTCCGTAAACGATGCGATAGACCCGGAAGTGTGTTCGGTGCGGTACGCATCCTTCGATGAGGCCGTGGCCATATTGAATCGCCTGGGGCCCGGTGCGCTGATGGCAAAATCTGATATCGAGTCAGCGTTCCGGTTGCTCCCGGTACATCCAGACGACCAGCGTCTCCTTGGTTTCATGTTTCAGGGTCACTATTACATGGATCGGTGTATGCCGATGGGGTGCTCTATATCTAGTGCCTATTTTGAAAAGTTCAGTTGTTTCCTGCAATGGGTCTTCACAAAGAAGACGGGGTTTCAACATGTTATGCATTATCTCGATGACTTTTTGTTTCTGGGGGCAGCCGGGGATCCGGCATGTGGACAGGCTTTGACTGAATTTTGTGTCTTGATGAAGCAGTTTGGCGTGCCATTGGCACCAGGTAAGACTGTGGGTCCCTCGACTTGCCTCGAGTTTCTGGGGATCGAGCTCGACTCTGAAGAAGGTTGTTTTCGTTTACCAGAAGACAAAGTGTTAAGATTCAGGGCATGCCTGCAAACGTGTATAAGTGAGTCTAAGGTTAAGCTACATCAATTACAACAATTGGTGGGACAGTTGAATTTTGCCCTAAGAGTAATACCGATGGCCCGCCCCTTCTCCCGCTCGATCGCTCAAGCCATGGTCGGCCTGAAGGAGGGTCATCATCGCACGAGGCTCTCGGCTGAGGTTCGCCAGGACATGCGCATTTGGTTGGCATTTCTGGCAGACTTCAATGGTCGAATTGTCTGGAATAAACCGGCGGTGTCCTCCGAAGAGCTGGGGCTGTGGACAGATTCGGCTGGGAGCATTGGTTTTGGTGCCATATTCGGCACACAATGGTCGGCTCAAAAATGGCCGTTATGGTGGCATGAGTGTGGGCTGACCAGTAACATTGCCTTTCTTGAACTTTTTCCCATTCTGGTGGCCCTGAAAACTTGGCCTGAGGGATTCAGAGATCACTCTGTGGTGTTTTGGTCCGATAACATGACCGTGGTTGAGTGTATCAATAGCCAGGCAGCACGATGCAAATGGATGCTGAGATTGCTCAAGGAAATTGTGTTATTGTGTTTGCAATTAAACGTGTTATTTAGGGCAAGACATGTGCCGGGGGTAATGAATCAAGCGGCTGATGCGCTTTCTCGTTTTCGTATGCAGGCCTTCTGGGGTTTTCTGCCCACAGCGGACCCGGTGGCGGCACCCTTTCCCGAAGCTCTCTGGTCTCTCGGTGCCCCGAACTACAGAACCTCGTGGGAGAGAGTTTAGCACCCCGGACAAGGAAGGCATATGAAGGGGCGTTCCGAGCCTATTGGGCCTTTTTGGGGACTGCTAGGGGAGAGCTTTGGGGCCAGGAAGAGCTAGTAGTAAAATTTCTGCTGTCTTTACATCAGGCAGGCAAATCAGTGGCTACGGCCCAGAGGCATCGGGCCGCCATTTCCTTCATGGCAAGGGCTCATGGGATCCAGGACCCGACTGCGTCTTTTGTTGTGCAAAAAGCGCTACGTGGGTGGCAACGCCTTGAGGGTCGCAGAGTAGATGAAAGGCGCCCGATAGGTTTGGATAGGTTGGCCCTGTTATTATCCATACTCCCTGCAACGTGTTCATCCCGGTATGAAACAGTGTTATTCCGAGCCGCTTTTACGCTGGCATTCCATGGGGCTATGCGGGTAAGCGAACTAGTGGCAAGGAACAAGCAGGATGTGATGGGGGGACTGTGCCGAGAGCACGTTCAGGTCAGAGGGGGGACAATGACTGTCTCGTTCGTCAGGTCCAAGACCGATCAGGGTGCGATGGGTGACTGCATACTTATACAAGGGATTCCCGGGTCCTCCATGTGCCCGGTGAGTTGTGTAGAGGAGTATTTGGCACAAAGGGTGGCATCATGGGGGGGGACTTTGTTGAGACACGCTGATGCCACCCCACTGACGAGGTTTCAGTTTCAGCGGGTGCTTGCGATGTCGATTGCCGCTGCGGGCTTGAACCCGGGCGAGTTTGGGACCCATTCCTTTCGGATAGGGGCTGCTACAGAGGCTAAAGCCAGGGGTCTGAATGTCGAACAAGTTAAACGTATGGGGCGTTGGTCCTCCAACTGTTATAAAAGGTATGTGCGGTTGCACATGTTGTGAAGCTGTAATGATGTACTCACGCTTCTTGTTTTTGTTTGGTTTCAGTTGCGCAAGCCTACGAGGCGGGGCGGACTATGCAGTCGACCCAACACCGGGCCAGCGGTCAGACATCACCGGCTGTGAAAGAGGAGGTGTGGGTCGTGGGCCACTCATACCTGAGGCGTGCCGCGGACGTATTCAAGGCAGGTGACATGATTCACGTGGCTGGGGAATACGGGTACAGGGTGTCCTTCTACGGAAGGGGCGGACTCTGTATTGACCAGTTTCAATCATTTTTCGAGGGTTTGCTAGGGCGGACGAGGTCACCGCCGTCTATAGTCATAGTACATCTTGGGGGCAATGATTTGGTCACCACTGGTAGACGACTTCTTCTTGAGGCAATGCTTTCCACTGTAAGTTGGTTGGCGAGGAGAGTTCCAGGGTGCACGATTGCATGGTCCCATATGATCCCACGAAAAGTATGGCGGGGGGCTATTTCTGTTTCTGCTCTGAATCATTCAGTAAGAAAAATCAATAACAAAGTGAGTAGATTGTTCCGTTCCAATACACTGCATTCGATTTCGCATGGTTGTATTACTGGTGACAGTATGTATTTGGGGGATGGTGTTCACTTGTCCCGGGTGGGGAACGAGTTACTCATAGGAGACTTGATGGCTTGGCTAAAGACTTTAGGACATGACCTTTAGGTAGGAGTTTTGTGGGGGGTCCGGATAGCCGGTCAACTATCCGGCCTGTGGCGGTAAGGTCATGATCGGTGAGCACTAATTGGAAGATCCCTATGAGTGGGCGTCACCCATTACGGATGGGAGCGCTCGAGGGAGGTGGCCATTGGCCCCTCAACGGGGAGGCGGTCCCTTCTAAGGATGGGCCGCCGAAAGGAAAGGAAAGGCGGTCAAGGCCCCTTCCTGGGTAGGAGGGGCTACAGCCCTCTCCTGGGGAATTTCCCGGGGCCAGGACATCTGCGACGGCAGATGTGGTAAGTTGTGTGGGGTTTGGGGAGGGGTCTACGCTACCTTCTAGATACCTCACACGAGTCCTCGGACGACCTTTAAGTGGCGTCGAGTTTATTGGGGCCCCCGTCAAGTCAAGGGAAATTGGTAGTTGCACTTGAGGTACACCTCTGTGCAGTCGCCCCTCACAAGTGAGGGGGATATTTCTGGTTTAGGGATCTTGACACCGGTTACGACCTTGCCGTTGGCCCTTAAACGTTAGGATGTACAATTTCAAATTGCAAAGTTAATATTTTGTAGGATGTTAGTTCGGCTAGGAGAACCTTTGTATTAGAGAATATGTTAAGGTTAGCCAAACATCGCAATGTGGTAATGAAATTGTACATAATATGAAACTGTTATTTTAATGTTTTAATTTTGTTTCATATTTTAATAAATACGGCCGGGAGGGTCACTCCCTCCCGTCTTCCAAAAGTTCAGAACTGTTTCCGGTTTCCCATCCTTGGGGATTGTGTTGAGAGGGGGTGGCGGGTATCTCAGCCATATGGAAAGGGGCGACCATTCGGTCCCCCCGAACGTATGGTGGAGTACCACGATCCCCCCGGGAAGCCATCTTGGGCGGGAGGCGAGCCTCGGCTGGTATGCCCGAAGCGGCGTAGCCGGGGCGCGCCTTTTTCCCACCCTGGAGTGGGCTGGCCTAGACACTGACGCGGCCGGCCACGCCCTTGGGGCAGGCCGGGGCGGGTTTACGCCCGCCCTGAAGATGGATAAAAGGAGCAACAAGCCAAGAAAGCATCCTCTTGTTCCTGTGCTCTGAAGCTGCACCTCCTCGCTGCACGTGAGCTCGAGACGGAACGAAGAGCCAATTTTGACCCACCCACCAGCCCCTGAGGACAGCAAGTGGTTTTGAATAAAGTTTTGATGTGGTAACTTTAATTTTGTTTGTAGGTTGGGAGTATTGTCATGATAACTTTGAATATGCAATAAAGAATGGTCGATTTGTGGTATGTTTTGTGAATAAAGTAATCCTGCTCTAGTAAGCATGCTTTAATAAAGTGGTTGTTGTTACTGTCTTTTAGGTAATTTAGTCATTTAGTTTAGAATTGTCGTATTTATTTTGGTCGGGCGGTAAGGTCATGATCGGTGAGCACTAATTGGAAGATCCCTATGAGTGGGCGTCACCCATTACGGATGGGAGCGCTCGAGGGAGGTGGCCATTGGCCCCTCAACGGGGAGGCGGTCCCTTCTAAGGATGGGCCGCCGAAAGGAAAGGAAAGGCGGTCAAGGCCCCTTCCTGGGTAGGAGGGGCTACAGCCCTCTCCTGGGGAATTTCCCGGGGCCAGGACATCTGCGACGGCAGATGTGGTAAGTTGTGTGGGGTTTGGGGAGGGGTCTACGCTACCTTCTAGATACCTCACACGAGTCCTCGGACGACCTTTAAGTGGCGTCGAGTTTATTGGGGCCCCCGTCAAGTCAAGGGAAATTGGTAGTTGCACTTGAGGTACACCTCTGTGCAGTCGCCCCTCACAAGTGAGGGGGATATTTCTGGTTTAGGGATCTTGACACCGGTTACGACCTTGCCGTTGGCCCTTAAACGTTAGGATGTACAATTTCAAATTGCAAAGTTAATATTTTGTAGGATGTTAGTTCGGCTAGGAGAACCTTTGTATTAAAGAATATGTTAAGGTTAGCCAAACATCGCAATGTGGTAATGAAATTGTACATAATATGAAACTGTTATTTTAATGTTTTAATTTTGTTTCATATTTTAATAAATACGGCCGGGAGGGTCACTCCCTCCCGTCTTCCAAAAGTTCAGAACTGTTTCCGGTTTCCCATCCTTGGGGATTGTGTTGAGAGGGGGTGGCGGGTATCTCAGCCATAGGACCTGTCGAACGTCCCCAAAATGGTCCATATCAATGAAATTGTAACATTTAATCTTTTGACTCCAAACAACTGTTGGATGTGAATTAAGTCTTTTTCAACTAAAATAAGTGTGTTTAAAGTCATTTATGTGCCTGAAATTGGTCAAAATTGAAGCTTTTGTGTAAGCAAAACTCTGTAAAAATGGCAATTTTGGTCACTCTGAGGGGTTAAAAAGTGGTTATTCAACATGAGGCACGATCCATTTGACATTTTGAATCATTTTTGGTATAGTCCGAAAAATTCATTTTCTGATGAAAAACGATGACTCCGGACCTGTCGAACGTCCCCAAAATGGTCCATATCGATGAAATTTTAACATTTGATCCTTTGACTCCAAACGACTGTTGGATGTGAATTAAGTCTTTTTCAACTAAAATAAGTGTGTTTAAAGTCATTTATGTGCCTGAAATTGGTCAAAATTGAAGCTTTTGTGTAAGCAAAACTCTGTAAAAATGGCAATTTTGGTCACTCTGATGGGTTAAAAAGTGGTTATTCAACATGAGGCACGATCTATTTGACATTTTGAATCATTTTTGGTATAGTCCGAAAAATTCATTTTCTGATGAAAAACAATGACTCCGGACCTGTCGAACGTCCCCAAAATGGTCCATATCGATGAAATTTTAACATTTAATCTTTTGACTCCAAACGACTGTTGGGTGTGAATTATGACTTTTTCAACTAAAATAAGTGTGTTTAAAGTCATTTATGTGCCTGAAATTGGTCAAAATTGAAACTTGTGAGTAAGCAAAACTCTGTAAAAATGGCAATTTTGGTCACTCTGAGGGGTTAAAAAGTGGTTATTCAACATGAGGCACCATCACCTTGACATTTTGAATCATTTTTGGTACAGTCTGAAAAATTCATTTTCTGATGAAAAACGATGACTCCGGACCTGTCGAACGTCCCCAAAATGGTCCATATCGATGAAATTTTAACATTTAACCCCTTCCATGCTAATGACAAGGCCAGCTCGTCATGGGTGTTACCTGCGCTGCGCTCATGACGACCTGACCTTGTCATGAACAATGGGAAAAAATGAGTGCTAGCGCCCAGCGGGAAAACCCTTAGCAGCCAAGGTGTTAATCTTTAGACTCCAAACAACAGTTGGATGTGAATTAAGTCTTTTTCAACTAAAATAAGTGTGTTTAAAGTCATTTATGTGCCTGAAATTGGTCAAAATTGAAGCTTTTGTGTAAGCAAAACTCTGTAAAAATGGCAATTTTGGTCACTCTGAGGGGCTAAAAAGTGGTTATTCAACATGAGGCACGATCCATTTGACATTTTGAATCATTTTTGGTATAGTCCGAAAAATTCATTTTCTGATGAAAAACGATGACTCCGGACCTGTCGAACGTCCCCAAAATGGTCCATATCGATGAAATTTTAACATTTAATCCTTTGACTCCAAACGACTGTTGGATGTGAATTAAGTCTTTTTCAACTAAAATAAGTGTGTTTAAAGTCATTTATGTGCCTGAAATTGGTCAAAATTGAAGCTTTTGTGTAAGCAAAACTCTGTAAAAATGGCAATTTTGGTCACTCTGAGGGGTTAAAAGGTGGTTATTCAACATGAGGCACCATCACCTTGACATTTCGAATCATTTTTGGTACAGTCTGAAAAATTCATTTTCTGATGAAAAACAATGACTCCGGACCTGTCGAACGTCCCCAAAATGGTCCATATCGATGAAATTTTAACATTTAATCTTTTGACTCCAAACAACTGTTGGATGTGAATTAAGTCTTTTTCAACTAAAATAAGTGTGTTTAAAGTCATTTATGTGCCTGAAATTCGTCAAAATTGAAGCTTTTGTGTAAGCAAAACTCTGTAAAAATGGCAATTTTGGTCACTCTGAGGGGTTAAAAAGTGGTTATTCAACATGAGGCACGATCCATTTGACATTTTGAATCATTTTTGGTATAGTCCGAAAAATTCATTTTCTGATGAAAAACGATGACTCCGGACCTGTCGAACGTCCCCAAAATGGTCCATATCGATGAAATTTTAACATTTAATCTTTTGACTCCAAACGACAGTTGGATGTGAATTATGACTTTTTCAAATAAAATAAGTGTGTTTAAAGTCATTTATGTGCCTGAAATTGGTCAAAATTGAAGCTTCTGTGTAAGCAAAACTCTGTAAAAATGGCAATTTTGGTCTCTCTGAGGGGTTACAAAGTGGTTATTCAACATGAGGCACAATCCATTTGACATTTTGAATCATTTTTGGTATAGTCCGTAAAATTCATTTTCTGATGAAAAACGATGACTCCGGACCTGTCGAACGTCCCCAAAATGGTCCATATCGATGAAATTTTAACATTTAATCTTTTGACTCCAAACGACTGTTGGATGTGAATTAAGTCTTTTTCAACTAAAATAAGTGTGTTTAAAGTCATTTATGTGCCTAAAATTGGTCAAAATTGAAGCTTTTGTGTAAGCAAAACTCTGTAAAAATGGCAATTTTGGTCACTCTGAGGGGTTAAAAAGTGGTTATTCAACAAGAGGCAACATCACTTTGACATTATGAATCATTTTTGGTACAGTCTGAAAAATTCATTTTCTGATGAAAAACGATGACTCCGGACCTGTCGAACGTCCCCAAAATGGTCCATATCGATGAAATTTTAACATTTAATCTTTTGACTCCAAACGACTGTTGGGTGTGAATTATGACTTTTTCAACTAAAATAAGTGTGTTTAAAGTCATTTATGTGCCTGAAATTGGTCAAAATTGAAACTTGTGAGTAAGCAAAACTCTGTAAAAATGGCAATTTTGGTCACTCTGAGGGGTTAAAAAGTGGTTATTCAACATGAGGCACCATCACCTTGACATTTTGAATCATTTTTGGTACAGTCTGAAAAATTCATTTTCTGATGAAAAACGATGACTCCGGACCTGTCGAACGTCCCCAAAATGGTCCATATCGATGAAATTTTAACATTTAACCCCTTCCATGCTAATGACAAGGCCAGCTCGTCATGGGTGTTACCTGCGCTGCGCTCATGACGAGCTGACCTTGTCATGAACAATGGGAAAAAATGAGTGCTAGCGCCCAGCGGGAAAACCCTTAGCAGCCAAGGTGTTAATCTTTTGACTCCAAACAACAGTTGGATGTGAATTAAGTCTTTTTCAACTAAAATAAGTGTGTTTAAAGTCATTTATGTGCCTGAAATTGGTCAAAATTGAAGCTTTTGTGTAAGCAAAACTCTGTAAAAATGGCAATTTTGGTCACTCTGAGGGGCTAAAAAGTGGTTATTCAACATGAGGCACGATCCATTTGACATTTTGAATCATTTTTGGTATAGTCCGAAAAATTCATTTTCTGATGAAAAACGATGACTCCGGACCTGTCGAACGTCCCCAAAATGGTCCATATCGATGAAATTTTAACATTTAATCCTTTGACTCCAAACGACTGTTGGATGTGAATTAAGTCTTTTTCAACTAAAATAAGTGTGTTTAAAGTCATTTATGTGCCTGAAATTGGTCAAAATTGAAGCTTTTGTGTAAGCAAAACTCTGTAAAAATGGCAATTTTGGTCACTCTGAGGGGTTAAAAGGTGGTTATTCAACATGAGGCACCATCACCTTGACATTTCGAATCATTTTTGGTACAGTCTGAAAAATTCATTTTCTGATGAAAAACAATGACTCCGGACCTGTCGAACGTCCCCAAAATGGTCCATATCGATGAAATTTTAACATTTAATCTTTTGACTCCAAACAACTGTTGGATGTGAATTAAGTCTTTTTCAACTAAAATAAGTGTGTTTAAAGTCATTTATGTGCCTGAAATTCGTCAAAATTGAAGCTTTTGTGTAAGCAAAACTCTGTAAAAATGGCAATTTTGGTCACTCTGAGGGGTTAAAAAGTGGTTATTCAACATGAGGCACGATCCATTTGACATTTTGAATCATTTTTGGTATAGTCCGAAAAATTCATTTTCTGATGAAAAACGATGACTCCGGACCTGTCGAACGTCCCCAAAATGGTCCATATCGATGAAATTTTAACATTTAATCTTTTGACTCCAAACGACTGTTGGATGTGAATTATGACTTTTTCAAATAAAATAAGTGTGTTTAAAGTCATTTATGTGCCTGAAATTGGTCAAAATTGAAGCTTTTGTGTAAGCAAAACTCTGTAAAAATGGCAATTTTGGTCTCTCTGAGGGGTTACAAAGTGGTTATTCAACATGAGGCACAATCCATTTGACATTTTGAATCATTTTTGGTATAGTCCGTAAAATTCATTTTCTGATGAAAAACGATGACTCCGGACCTGTCGAACGTCCCCAAAATGGTCCATATCGATGAAATTTTAACATTTAATCTTTTGACTCCAAACGACTGTTGGATGTGAATTAAGTCTTTTTCAACTAAAATAAGTGTGTTTAAAGTCATTTATGTGCCTAAAATTGGTCAAAATTGAAGCTTTTGTGTAAGTAAAACTCTGTCAAAATGGCAATTTTGGTCACTCTGAGGGGTTAAAAAGTGGTTATTCAACAAGAGGCACCATCACTTTGACATTATGAATCATTTTTGGTACAGTCTGAAAAATTCATTTTCTGATGAAAAACGATGACTCCGGACCTGTCGAACGTCCCCAAAATGGTCCATATCGATGAAATTTTAACATTTAATCTTTTGACTCCAAACAACTGTTGGATGTGAATTAAGTCTTTTTCAACTAAAATAAGTGTATTTAAAGTCATTTATGTGCTTGAAATTGGTCAAAATTGAAGCTTTTGTGTAAGCAAAACTCTGTAAAAATGGCAATTTTGGTCACTCTGAGGGGTTAAAAAACGGTTATTCAACCTGAGGCACCATCACTTTGACATTTTGAATCATTTTTGGTACAGTCCGAAAAATTCATTTTCTGATGAAAAACGATGACTCCGGACCTGTCGAACATCCCCAAAATGGTCCATATCGATGACATTTGAACATTTAATCTTTTGACTCCAAACAACTGTTGGATGTGAATTAAGTCTTTTTCAACTAAAATAAGTGTGTTTAAAGTCATTTATGTGCCTGAAAATGGTCAAAATTGAAGCTTTTGTGTAAGCAAAACTCTGTAAAAATGGCAATTTTGGTCACTCTGAGGGGTTAAAAAGTGGTTATTTAACATGAGGCACGATCCATTTGACATTTTGAATCATTTTTGGTATAGTCCAAAAAATTCATTTTCTGATGAAAAACGATGACTCCGGACCTGTCGAACGTCCCCAAAATGGTCCATATCGATGAAATTTTAACATTTAATCTTTTGACTCCAAACGACTGTTGGATCTGAATTAAGTCTTTTTCAACTAAAATAAGTGTGTTTAAAGTCATTTATGTGCCTGAAATTGGTCAAAATTGAAGCTTTTGTGTAAGCAAAACTCTGTAAAAATGGCAATTTTGGTCACTCTGAGGGGTTAAAAAGTGGTTATTCAACATGAGGCACGATCTATTTGACATTTTTAATCATTTTTGGTATAGTCCGAAAAATTCATTTTCTGATGAAAAACGATGACTCCGGACCTGTCGAACGTACCCAAAATGGTCCATATCGATGAAATTTTAACATTTAATCTTTTGACTCCAAACGACTGTTGGATGTGAATTATGACTTTTTCAACTAAAATAAGTGTGTTTAAAGTCATTTATGTGCCTGAAATTGGTCAAAATTGAAGCTTTTGAGTAAGCAAAACTCTGTAAAAATGGCAATTTTGGTCACTCTGAGGGGTTAAAAAGTGGTTATTCAACATGAGGCACCATCACTTTGACATTTTGAATCATTTTTGGTACAGTCCGAAAAATTCATTTTCTGATGAAAAACGATGACTCCGGACCTGTCGAACGTACCCAAAATGGTCCATATCGATGAAATTTTAACATTTAATCATTTGACTCCAAACAACTGTTGGATGTGAATTAAGTCTTTTTCAACTAAAATAAGTGTGCTTAAAGTCATTTATGTGCCTGAAATTGGTCAAAATTGAAGCTTTTGTGTAAGCAAAACTCTGTAAAAATGGCAATTTTGGTCACTCTGAGGGGTTAAAAAGTGGTTATTCAACATGAGGCACCATCACTTTGACATTTTGAATCATTTTTGGTATAGTCCGAAAAATTCATTTTCTGATGAAAAACGATGACTCCGGACCTGTCGAACGTCCTCAAAATGGTCCATATCGATGAAATTTTAACATTTAATCTTTTGACTCCAAACGACTGTTGGATGTGAATTATGACTTTTTCAAATAAAATAAGTGTGTTTAAAGTCATTTATGTGCCTGAAATTGGTCAAAATTGAAGCTTTTGTGTAAGCAAAACTCTGTAAAAATGGCAATTTTGGTCACTCTGAGGGGTTAAAAAGTGGTTATTCAACATGAGGCACGATCCATTTGACATTTTGAATCATTTTTGGTATAGTCCGAAAAATTCATTTTCTGATGAAAAACGATGACTCCGGACCTGTCGAACGTCCCCAAAATGGTCCATATCGATGAAATTTTAACATTTAATCCTTTGACTCCAAACGACTGTTGGATGTGAATTAAGTCTTTTTCAACTAAAATAAGTGTGTTTAAAGTCATTTATGTGCCTGAAATTGGTCAAAATTGAAGCTTTTGTGTAAGCAAAACTCTGTAAAAATGGCAATTTTGGTCACTCTGAGGGGTTAAAAAGTGGTTATTCAACATGAGGCACCATCACCTTGACATTTTGAATCATTTTTGGTACAGTCTGAAAAATTCATTTTCTGATGAAAAACAATGACTCCGGACCTGTCGAACGTCCCCAAAATGGTCCATATTGATGAAATTTTAACATTTAATCTTTTGACTCCAAACAACTGTTGGATGTGAATTAAGTCTTTTTCAACTAAAATAAGTGTGTTTAAAGTCATTTATGTGCCTGAAATTCGTCAAAATTGAAGCTTTTGTGTAAGCAAAACTCTGTAAAAATGGCAATTTTGGTCACTCTGAGGGGTTAAAAAGTGGTTATTCAACATGAGGCACGATCCATTTGACATTTTGAATCATTTTTGGTATAGTCCGAAAAATTCATTTTCTGATGAAAAACGATGACTCCGGACCTGTCGAACGTCCCCAAAATGGTCCATATCGATGAAATTTTAACATTTAATCTTTTGACTCCAAACGACTGTTGGATGTGAATTATGACTTTTTCAAATAAAATAAGTGTGTTTAAAGTCATTTATGTGCCTGAAATTGGTCAAAATTGAAGCTTTTGTGTAAGCAAAACTCTGTAAAAATGGCAATTTTGGTCTCTCTGAGGGGTTACAAAGTGGTTATTCAACATGAGGCACAATCCATTTGACATTTTGAATCATTTTTGGTATAGTCCGTAAAATTCATTTTCTGATGAAAAACGATGACTCCGGACCTGTCGAACGTCCCCAAAATGGTCCATATCGATGAAATTTTAACATTTAATCTTTTGACTCCAAACGACTGTTGGATGTGAATTAAGTCTTTTTCAACTAAAATAAGTGTGTTTAAAGTCATTTATGTGCCTAAAATTGGTCAAAATTGAAGCTTTTGTGTAAGCAAAACTCTGTAAAAATGGCAATTTTGGTCACTCTGAGGGGTTAAAAAGTGGTTATTCAACATGAGGCACCATCACCTTGACATTTTGAATCATTTTTGGTACAGTCTGAAAAATTCATTTTCTGATGAAAAACGATGACTCCGGACCTGTCGAACGTCCCCAAAATGGTCCATATCGATGAAATTTTAACATTTAACCCCTTCCATGCTAATGACAAGGCCAGCTCGTCATGGGTGTTACCTGCGCTGCGCTCATGACGAGCTGACCTTGTCATGAACAATGGGAAAAAATGAGTGCTAGCGCCCAGCGGGAAAACCCTTAGCAGCCAAGGTGTTAATCTTTTGACTCCAAACAACAGTTGGATGTGAATTAAGTCTTTTTCAACTAAAATAAGTGTGTTTAAAGTCATTTATGTGCCTGAAATTGGTCAAAATTGAAGCTTTTGTGTAAGCAAAACTCTGTAAAAATGGCAATTTTGGTCACTCTGAGGGGCTAAAAAGTGGTTATTCAACATGAGGCACGATCCATTTGACATTTTGAATCATTTTTGGTATAGTCCGAAAAATTCATTTTCTGATGAAAAATGATGACTCCGGACCTGTCGAACGTCCCCAAAATGGTCCATATCGATGAAATTTTAACATTTAATCTTTTGACTCCAAACAACTGTTGGATGTGAATTAAGTCTTTTTCAACTAAAATAAGTGTGTTTAAAGTCATTTATGTGCCTGAAATTCGTCAAAATTGAAGCTTTTGTGTAAGCAAAACTCTGTAAAAATGGCAATTTTGGTCACTCTGAGGGGTTAAAAAGTGGTTATTCAACATGAGGCACGATCCATTTGACATTTTGAATCATTTTTGGTATAGTCCGAAAAATTCATTTTCTGATGAAAAACGATGACTCCGGACCTGTCGAACGTCCCCAAAATGGTCCATATCGATGAAATTTTAACATTTAATCTTTTGACTCCAAACGACTGTTGGATGTGAATTATGACTTTTTCAAATAAAATAAGTGTGTTTAAAGTCATTTATGTGCCTGAAATTGGTCAAAATTGAAGCTTTTGTGTAAGCAAAACTCTGTAAAAATGGCAATTTTGGTCTCTCTGAGGGGTTACAAAGTGGTTATTCAACATGAGGCACAATCCATTTGACATTTTGAATCATTTTTGGTATAGTCCGTAAAATTCATTTTCTGATGAAAAACGATGACTCCGGACCTGTCGAACGTCCCCAAAATGGTCCATATCGATGAAATTTTAACATTTAATCTTTTGACTCCAAACGACTGTTGGATGTGAATTAAGTCTTTTTCAACTAAAATAAGTGTGTTTAAAGTCATTTATGTGCCTAAAATTGGTCAAAATTGAAGCTTTTGTGTAAGCAAAACTCTGTAAAAATGGCAATTTTGGTCACTCTGAGGGGTTAAAAAGTGGTTATTCAACAAGAGGCACCATCACTTTGACATTATGAATCATTTTTGGTACAGTCTGAAAAATTCATTTTCTGATGAAAAACGATGACTCCGGACCTGTCGAACGTCCCCAAAATGGTCCATATCGATGAAATTTTAACATTTAATCTTTTGACTCCAAACAACTGTTGGATGTGAATTAAGTCTTTTTCAACTAAAATAAGTGTATTTAAAGTCATTTATGTGCTTGAAATTGGTCAAAATTGAAGCTTTTGTGTAAGCAAAACTCTGTAAAAATGGCAATTTTGGTCACTCTGAGGGGTTAAAAAACGGTTATTCAACCTGAGGCACCATCACTTTGACATTTTGAATCATTTTTGGTACAGTCCGAAAAATTCATTTTCTGATGAAAAACGATGACTCCGGACCTGTCGAACATCCCCAAAATGGTCCATATCGATGACATTTGAACATTTAATCTTTTGACTCCAAACAACTGTTGGATGTGAATTAAGTCTTTTTCAACTAAAATAAGTGTGTTTAAAGTCATTTATGTGCCTGAAATTGGTCAAAATTGAAGCTTTTGTGTAAGCAAAACTCTGTAAAAATGGCAATTTTGGTCACTCTGAGGGGTTAAAAAGTGGTTATTCAACATGAGGCACGATCCATTTGACATTTTGAATCATTTTTGGTATAGTCCAAAAAATTCATTTTCTGATGAAAAACGATGACTCCGGACCTGTCGAACGTCCCCAAAATGGTCCATATCGATGAAATTTTAACATTTAATCTTTTGACTCCAAACGACTGTTGGATCTGAATTAAGTCTTTTTCAACTAAAATAAGTGTGTTTAAAGTCATTTATGTGCCTGAAATTGGTCAAAATTGAAGCTTTTGTGTAAGCAAAACTCTGTAAAAATGGCAATTTTGGTCACTCTGAGGGGTTAAAAAGTGGTTATTCAACATGAGGCACGATCTATTTGACATTTTTAATCATTTTTGGTATAGTCCGAAAAATTCATTTTCTGATGAAAAACGATGACTCCGGACCTGTCGAACGTACCCAAAATGGTCCATATCGATGAAATTTTAACATTTAATCTTTTGACTCCAAACGACTGTTGGATGTGAATCATGACTTTTTCAACTAAAATAAGTGTGTTTAAAGTCATTTATGTGCCTGAAATTGGTCAAAATTGAAGCTTTTGAGTAAGCAAAACTCTGTAAAAATGGCAATTTTGGTCACTCTGAGGGGTTAAAAAGTGGTTATTCAACATGAGGCACCATCACTTTGACATTTTGAATCATTTTTGGTACAGTCCGAAAAATTCATTTTCTGATGAAAAACGATGACTCCGGACCTGTCGAACGTACCCAAAATGGTCCATATCGATGAAATTTTAACATTTAATCTTTTGACTCCAAACAACTGTTGGATGTGAATTAAGTCTTTTTCAACTAAAATAAGTGTGCTTAAAGTCATTTATGTGCCTGAAATTGGTCAAAATTGAAGCTTTTGTGTAAGCAAAACTCTGTAAAAATGGCAATTTTGGTCACTCTGAGGGGTTAAAAAGTGGTTATTCAACATGAGGCACCATCACTTTGACATTTTGAATCATTTTTGGTATAGTCCGAAAAATTCATTTTCTGATGAAAAACGATGACTCCGGACCTGTCGAACGTCCTCAAAATGGTCCATATCGATGAAATTTTAACATTTAATCTTTTGACTCCAAACGACTGTTGGATGTGAATTATGACTTTTTCAACTAAAATAGGTGTGTTTAAAGTCATTTATGTGCCTGAAATTGGTCAAAATTGAAGCTTTTGTGTAAGCAAAACTCTGTAAAAATGGCAATTTTGGTCACTCTGAGGGGTTAAAAAGTGGTTATTCAACATGAGGCACGATCCATTTGACATTTTGAATCATTTTTGGTATAGTCCGAAAAATTCATTTTCTGATGAAAAACGATGACTCCGGACCTGTCGAACGTCCCCAAAATGGTCCATATCGATGAAATTTTAACATTTAATCCTTTGACTCCAAACGACTGTTGGATGTGAATTAAGTCTTTTTCAACTAAAATAAGTGTGTTTAAAGTCATTTATGTGCCTGAAATTGGTCAAAATTGAAGCTTTTGTGTAAGCAAAACTCTGTAAAAATGGCAATTTTGGTCACTCTGAGGGGTTAAAAAGTGGTTATTCAACATGAGGCACCATCACCTTGACATTTTGAATCATTTTTGGTACAGTCTGAAAAATTCATTTTCTGATGAAAAACAATGACTCCGGACCTGTCGAACGTCCCCAAAATGGTCCATATTGATGAAATTTTAACATTTAATCTTTTGACTCCAAACAACTGTTGGATGTGAATTAAGTCTTTTTCAACTAAAATAAGTGTGTTTAAAGTCATTTATGTGCCTGAAATTCGTCAAAATTGAAGCTTTTGTGTAAGCAAAACTCTGTAAAAATGGCAATTTTGGTCACTCTGAGGGGTTAAAAAGTGGTTATTCAACATGAGGCACGATCCATTTGACATTTTGAATCATTTTTGGTATAGTCCGAAAAATTCATTTTCTGATGAAAAACGATGACTCGGGACCTGTCGAACGTCCCCAAAATGGTCCATATCGATAAAATTTTAACATTTAATCTTTTGACTCCAAACGACTGTTGGATGTGAATTATGACTTTTTCAAATAAAATAAGTGTGTTTAAAGTCATTTATGTGCCTGAAATTGGTCAAAATTGAAGCTTTTGTGTAAGCAAAACTCTGTAAAAATGGCAATTTTGGTCTCTCTGAGGGGTTACAAAGTGGTTATTCAACATGAGGCACAATCCATTTGACATTTTGAATCATTTTTGGTATAGTCCGAAAAATTCATTTTCTGATGAAAAACGATGACTCCGGACCTGTCGAACGTACCCAAAATGGTCCATATCGATGAAATTTTAACATTTAATCTTTTGACTCCAAACGACTGTTGGATGTGAATTATGACTTTTTCAACTAAAATAAGTGTGTTTAAAGTCATTTATGTGCCTGAAATTGGTCAAAATTGAAGCTTTTGA
Organism: Lissotriton vulgaris; assembly: GCF_964263255.1. Lineage (NCBI taxonomy): Eukaryota > Metazoa > Chordata > Amphibia > Caudata > Salamandridae > Lissotriton > Lissotriton vulgaris. The sequence goes on along the minus strand of NW_028249553.1, from coordinate 118,328 downwards.
GTAAGCAAAACTCTGTAAAAATGGCAATTTTGGTCACTCTGAGGGGTTAAAAAGTGGTTATTCAACATGAGGCACCATCACTTTGACATTTTGAATCATTTTTGGTACAGTCCGAAAAATTCATTTTCTGATGAAAAACGATGACTCCGGACCTGTCGAACGTACCCAAAATGGTCCATATCGATGAAATTTTAACATTTAATCTTTTGACTCCAAACAACTGTTGGATGTGAATTAAGTCTTTTTCAACTAAAATAAGTGTGCTTAAAGTCATTTATGTGCCTGAAATTGGTCAAAATTGAAGCTTTTGTGTAAGCAAAACTCTGTAAAAATGGCAATTTTGGTCACTCTGAGGGGTTAAAAAGTGGTTATTCAACATGAGGCACCATCACTTTGACATTTTGAATCATTTTTGGTATAGTCCGAAAAATTCATTTTCTGATGAAAAACGATGACTCCGGACCTGTCGAACGTCCTCAAAATGGTCCATATCGATGAAATTTTAACATTTAATCTTTTGACTCCAAACGACTGTTGGATGTGAATTATGACTTTTTCAACTAAAATAAGTGTGTTTAAAGTCATTTATGTGCCTGAAATTGGTCAAAATTGAAGCTTTTGTGTAAGCAAAACTCTGTAAAAATGGCAATTTTGGTCACTCTGAGGGGTTAAAAAGTGGTTATTCAACATGAGGCACGATCCATTTGACATTTTGAATCATTTTTGGTATAGTCCGAAAAATTCATTTTCTGATGAAAAACGATGACTCCGGACCTGTCGAACGTCCCCAAAATGGTCCATATCGATGAAATTTTAACATTTAATCCTTTGACTCCAAACGACTGTTGGATGTGAATTAAGTCTTTTTCAACTAAAATAAGTGTGTTTAAAGTCATTTATGTGCCTGAAATTGGTCAAAATTGAAGCTTTTGTGTAAGCAAAACTCTGTAAAAATGGCAATTTTGGTCACTCTGAGGGGTTAAAAAGTGGTTATTCAACATGAGGCACCATCACCTTGACATTTTGAATCATTTTTGGTACAGTCTGAAAAATTCATTTTCTGATGAAAAACAATGACTCCGGACCTGTCGAACGTCCCCAAAATGGTCCATATTGATGAAATTTTAACATTTAATCTTTTGACTCCAAACAACTGTTGGATGTGAATTAAGTCTTTTTCAACTAAAATAAGTGTGTTTAAAGTCATTTATGTGCCTGAAATTCGTCAAAATTGAAGCTTTTGTGTAAGCAAAACTCTGTAAAAATGGCAATTTTGGTCACTCTGAGGGGTTAAAAAGTGGTTATTCAACATGAGGCACGATCCATTTGACATTTTGAATCATTTTTGGTATAGTCCGAAAAATTCATTTTCTGATGAAAAACGATGACTCCGGACCTGTCGAACGTCCCCAAAATGGTCCATATCGATGAAATTTTAACATTTAATCTTTTGACTCCAAACGACTGTTGGATGTGAATTATGACTTTTTCAAATAAAATAAGTGTGTTTAAAGTCATTTATGTGCCTGAAATTGGTCAAAATTGAAGCTTTTGTGTAAGCAAAACTCTGTAAAAATGGCAATTTTGGTCTCTCTGAGGGGTTACAAAGTGGTTATTCAACATGAGGCACAATCCATTTGACATTTTGAATCATTTTTGGTATAGTCCGTAAAATTCATTTTCTGATGAAAAACGATGACTCCGGACCTGTCGAACGTCCCCAAAATGGTCCATATCGATGAAATTTTAACATTTAATCTTTTGACTCCAAACGACTGTTGGATGTGAATTAAGTCTTTTTCAACTAAAATAAGTGTGTTTAAAGTCATTTATGTGCCTAAAATTGGTCAAAATTGAAGCTTTTGTGTAAGCAAAACTCTGTAAAAATGGCAATTTTGGTCACTCTGAGGGCTTAAAAAGTGGTTATTCAACATGAGGCACCATCACCTTGACATTTTGAATCATTTTTGGTACAGTCTGAAAAATTCATTTTCTGATGAAAAACGATGACTCCGGACCTGTCGAACGTCCCCAAAATGGTCCATATCGATGAAATTTTAACATTTAACCCCTTCCATGCTAATGACAAGGCCAGCTCGTCATGGGTGTTACCTGCGCTGCGCTCATGACGAGCTGACCTTGTCATGAACAATGGGAAAAAATGAGTGCTAGCGCCCAGCGGGAAAACCCTTAGCAGCCAAGGTGTTAATCTTTTGACTCCAAACAACAGTTGGATGTGAATTAAGTCTTTTTCAACTAAAATAAGTGTGTTTAAAGTCATTTATGTGCCTGAAATTGGTCAAAATTGAAGCTTTTGTGTAAGCAAAACTCTGTAAAAATGGCAATTTTGGTCACTCTGAGGGGCTAAAAAGTGGTTATTCAACATGAGGCACGATCCATTTGACATTTTGAATCATTTTTGGTATAGTCCGAAAAATTCATTTTCTGATGAAAAACGATGACTCCGGACCTGTCGAACGTCCCCAAAATGGTCCATATCGATGAAATTTTAACATTTAATCCTTTGACTCCAAACGACTGTTGGATGTGAATTAAGTCTTTTTCAACTAAAATAAGTGTGTTTAAAGTCATTTATGTGCCTGAAATTGGTCAAAATTGAAGCTTTTGTGTAAGCAAAACTCTGTAAAAATGGCAATTTTGGTCACTCTGAGGGGTTAAAAGGTGGTTATTCAACATGAGGCACCATCACCTTGACATTTCGAATCATTTTTGGTACAGTCTGAAAAATTCATTTTCTGATGAAAAACAATGACTCCGGACCTGTCGAACGTCCCCAAAATGGTCCATATCGATGAAATTTTAACATTTAATCTTTTGACTCCAAACAACTGTTGGATGTGAATTAAGTCTTTTTCAACTAAAATAAGTGTGTTTAAAGTCATTTATGTGCCTGAAATTCGTCAAAATTGAAGCTTTTGTGTAAGCATAACTCTGTAAAAATGGCAATTTTGGTCACTCTGAGGGGTTAAAAAGTGGTTATTCAACATGAGGCACGATCCATTTGACATTTTGAATCATTTTTGGTATAGTCCGAAAAATTCATTTTCTGATGAAAAACGATGACTCCGGACCTGTCGAACGTCCCCAAAATGGTCCATATCGATGAAATTTTAACATTTAATCTTTTGACTCCAAACGACTGTTGGATGTGAATTATGACTTTTTCAAATAAAATAAGTGTGTTTAAAGTCATTTATGTGCCTGAAATTGGTCAAAATTGAAGCTTTTGTGTAAGCAAAACTCTGTAAAAATGGCAATTTTGGTCTCTCTGAGGGGTTACAAAGTGGTTATTCAACATGAGGCACAATCCATTTGACATTTTGAATCATTTTTGGTATAGTCCGTAAAATTCATTTTCTGATGAAAAACGATGACTCCGGACCTGTCGAACGTCCCCAAAATGGTCCATATCGATGAAATTTTAACATTTAATCTTTTGACTCCAAACGACTGTTGGATGTGAATTAAGTCTTTTTCAACTAAAATAAGTGTGTTTAAAGTCATTTATGTGCCTAAAATTGGTCAAAATTGAAGCTTTTGTGTAAGCAAAACTCTGTAAAAATGGCAATTTTGGTCACTCTGAGGGGTTAAAAAGTGGTTATTCAACAAGAGGCACCATCACTTTGACATTATGAATCATTTTTGGTACAGTCTGAAAAATTCATTTTCTGATGAAAAACGATGACTCCGGACCTGTCGAACGTCCCCAAAATGGTCCATATCGATGAAATTTTAACATTTAATCTTTTGACTCCAAACAACTGTTGGATGTGAATTAAGTCTTTTTCAACTAAAATAAGTGTATTTAAAGTCATTTATGTGCTTGAAATTGGTCAAAATTGAAGCTTTTGTGTAAGCAAAACTCTGTAAAAATGGCAATTTTGGTCACTCTGAGGGGTTAAAAAACGGTTATTCAACCTGAGGCACCATCACTTTGACATTTTGAATCATTTTTGGTACAGTCCGAAAAATTCATTTTCTGATGAAAAACGATGACTCCGGACCTGTCGAACGTCCCCAAAATGGTCCATATCGATGACATTTGAACATTTAATCTTTTGACTCCAAACAACTGTTGGATGTGAATTAAGTCTTTTTCAACTAAAATAAGTGTGTTTAAAGTCATTTATGTGCCTGAAATTGGTCAAAATTGAAGCTTTTGTGTAAGCAAAACTCTGTAAAAATGGCAATTTTGGTCACTCTGAGGGGTTAAAAAGTGGTTATTCAACATGAGGCACGATCCATTTGACATTTTGAATCATTTTTGGTATAGTCCAAAAAATTCATTTTCTGATGAAAAACGATGACTCCGGACCTGTCGAACGTCCCCAAAATGGTCCATATCGATGAAATTTTAACATTTAATCTTTTGACTCCAAACGACTGTTGGATCTGAATTAAGTCTTTTTCAACTAAAATAAGTGTGTTTAAAGTCATTTATGTGCCTGAAATTGGTCAAAATTGAAGCTTTTGTGTAAGCAAAACTCTGTAAAAATGGCAATTTTGGTCACTCTGAGGGGTTAAAAAGTGGTTATTCAACATGAGGCACGATCTATTTGACATTTTTAATCATTTTTGGTATAGTCCGAAAAATTCATTTTCTGATGAAAAACGATGACTCCGGACCTGTCGAACGTACCCAAAATGGTCCATATCGATGAAATTTTAACATTTAATCTTTTGACTCCAAACGACTGTTGGATGTGAATTATGACTTTTTCAACTAAAATAAGTGTGTTTAAAGTCATTTATGTGCCTGAAATTGGTCGAAATTGAAGCTTTTGAGTAAGCAAAACTCTGTAAAAATGGCAATTTTGGTCACTCTGAGGGGTTAAAAAGTGGTTATTCAACATGAGGCACCATCACTTTGACATTTTGAATCATTTTTGGTACAGTCCGAAAAATTCATTTTCTGATGAAAAACGATGACTCCGGACCTGTCGAACGTACCCAAAATGGTCCATATCGATGAAATTTTAACATTTAATCTTTTGACTCCAAACAACTGTTGGATGTGAATTAAGTCTTTTTCAACTAAAATAAGTGTGCTTAAAGTCATTTATGTGCCTGAAATTGGTCAAAATTGAAGCTTTTGTGTAAGCAAAACTCTGTAAAAATGGCAATTTTGGTCACTCTGAGGGGTTAAAAAGTGGTTATTCAACATGAGGCACCATCACTTTGACATTTTGAATCATTTTTGGTATAGTCCGAAAAATTCATTTTCTGATGAAAAACGATGACTCCGGACCTGTCGAACGTCCTCAAAATGGTCCATATCGATGAAATTTTAACATTTAATCTTTTGACTCCAAACGACTGTTGGATGTGAATTATGACTTTTTCAACTAAAATAAGTGTGTTTAAAGTCATTTATGTGCCTGAAATTGGTCAAAATTGAAGCTTTTGTGTAAGCAAAACTCTGTAAAAATGGCAATTTTGGTCACTCTGAGGGGTTAAAAAGTGGTTATTCAACATGAGGCACGATCCATTTGACATTTTGAATCATTTTTGGTATAGTCCGAAAAATTCATTTTCTGATGAAAAACGATGACTCCGGACCTGTCGAACGTCCCCAAAATGGTCCATATCGATGAAATTTTAACATTTAATCCTTTGACTCCAAACGACTGTTGGATGTGAATTAAGTCTTTTTCAACTAAAATAAGTGTGTTTAAAGTCATTTATGTGCCTGAAATTGGTAAAAATTGAAGCTTTTGTGTAAGCAAAACTCTGTAAAAATGGCAATTTTGGTCACTCTGAGGGGTTAAAAAGTGGTTATTCAACATGAGGCACCATCACCTTGACATTTTGAATCATTTTTGGTACAGTCTGAAAAATTCATTTTCTGATGAAAAACAATGACTCCGGACCTGTCGAACGTCCCCAAAATGGTCCATATTGATGAAATTTTAACATTTAATCTTTTGACTCCAAACAACTGTTGGATGTGAATTAAGTCTTTTTCAACTAAAATAAGTGTGTTTAAAGTCATTTATGTGCCTGAAATTCGTCAAAATTGAAGCTTTTGTGTAAGCAAAACTCTGTAAAAATGGCAATTTTGGTCACTCTGAGGGGTTAAAAAGTGGTTATTCAACATGAGGCACGATCCATTTGACATTTTGAATCATTTTTGGTATAGTCCGAAAAATTCATTTTCTGATGAAAAACGATGACTCCGGACCTGTCGAACGTCCCCAAAATGGTCCATATCGATGAAATTTTAACATTTAATCTTTTGACTCCAAACGACTGTTGGATGTGAATTATGACTTTTTCAAATAAAATAAGTGTGTTTAAAGTCATTTATGTGCCTGATGTTGGTCAAAATTGAAGCTTTTGTGTAAGCAAAACTCTGTAAAAATGGCAATTTTGGTCTCTCTGAGGGGTTACAAAGTGGTTATTCAACATGAGGCACAATCCATTTGACATTTTGAATCATTTTTGGTATAGTCCGTAAAATTCATTTTCTGATGAAAAACGATGACTCCGGACCTGTCGAACGTCCCCAAAATGGTCCATATCGATGAAATTTTAACATTTAATCTTTTGACTCCAAACGACTGTTGGATGTGAATTAAGTCTTTTTCAACTAAAATAAGTGTGTTTAAAGTCATTTATGTGCCTAAAATTGGTCAAAATTGAAGCTTTTGTGTAAGCAAAACTCTGTAAAAATGGCAATTTTGGTCACTCTGAGGGGTTAAAAAGTGGTTATTCAACAAGAGGCACCATCACTTTGACATTATGAATCATTTTTGGTACAGTCTGAAAAATTCATTTTCTGATGAAAAACGATGACTCCGGACCTGTCGAACGTCCCCAAAATGGTCCATATCGATGAAATTTTAACATTTAATCTTTTGACTCCAAACAACTGTTGGATGTGAATTAAGTCTTTTTCAACTAAAATAAGTGTATTTAAAGTCATTTATGTGCTTGAAATTGGTCAAAATTGAAGCTTTTGTGTAAGCAAAACTCTGTAAAAATGGCAATTTTGGTCACTCTGAGGGGTTAAAAAACGGTTATTCAACCTGAGGCACCATCACTTTGACATTTTGAATCATTTTTGGTACAGTCCGAAAAATTCATTTTCTGATGAAAAACGATGACTCCGGACCTGTCGAACATCCCCAAAATGGTCCATATCGATGACATTTGAACATTTAATCTTTTGACTCCAAACAACTGTTGGATGTGAATTAAGTCTTTTTCAACTAAAATAAGTGTGTTTAAAGTCATTTATGTGCCTGAAATTGGTCAAAATTGAAGCTTTTGTGTAAGCAAAACTCTGTAAAAATGGCAATTTTGGTCACTCTGAGGGGTTAAAAAGTGATTATTCAACATGAGGCACGATCCATTTGACATTTTGAATCATTTTTGGTATAGTCTAAAAAATTCATTTTCTGATGAAAAACGATGACTCCGGACCTGTCGAACGTCCCCAAAATGGTCCATATCGATGAAATTTTAACATTTAATCTTTTGACTCCAAACGACTGTTGGATCTGAATTAAGTCTTTTTCAACTAAAATAAGTGTGTTTAAAGTCATTTATGTGCCTGAAATTGGTCAAAATTGAAGCTTTTGTGTAAGCAAAACTCTGTAAAAATGGCAATTTTGGTCACTCTGAGGGGTTAAAAAGTGGTTATTCAACATGAGGCACGATCTATTTGACATTTTTAATCATTTTTGGTATAGTCCGAAAAATTCATTTTCTGATGAAAAACGATGACTCTGGACCTGTCGAACGTACCCAAAATGGTCCATATCGATGAAATTTTAACATTTAATCTTTTGACTCCAAACGACTGTTGGATGTGAATTATGACTTTTTCAACTAAAATAAGTGTGTTTAAAGTCATTTATGTGCCTGAAATTGGTCAAAATTGAAGCTTTTGAGTAAGCAAAACTCTGTAAAAATGGCAATTTTGGTCACTCTGAGGGGTTAAAAAGTGGTTATTCAACATGAGGCACCATCACTTTGACATTTTGAATCATTTTTGGTACAGTCCGAAAAATTCATTTTCTGATGAAAAACGATGACTCCGGACCTGTCGAACGTACCCAAAATGGTCCATATCGATGAAATTTTAACATTTAATCTTTTGACTCCAAACAACTGTTGGATGTGAATTAAGTCTTTTTCAACTAAAATAAGTGTGCTTAAAGTCATTTATGTGCCTGAAATTGGTCAAAATTGAAGCTTTTGTGTAAGCAAAACTCTGTAAAAATGGCAATTTTGGTCACTCTGAGGGGTTAAAAAGTGGTTATTCAACATGAGGCACCATCACTTTGACATTTTGAATCATTTTTGGTATAGTCCGAAAAATTCATTTTCTGATGAAAAACGATGACTCCGGACCTGTCGAACGTCCTCAAAATGGTCCATATCGATGAAATTTTAACATTTAATCTTTTGACTCCAAACGACTGTTGGATGTGAATTATGACTTTTTCAACTAAAATAAGTGTGTTTAAAGTCATTTATGTGCCTGAAATTGGTCAAAATTGAAGCTTTTGTGTAAGCAAAACTCTGTAAAAATGGCAATTTTGGTCACTCTGAGGGGTTAAAAAGTGGTTATTCAACATGAGGCACGATCCATTTGACATTTTGAATCATTTTTGGTATAGTCCGAAAAATTCATTTTCTGATGAAAAACGATGACTCCGGACCTGTCGAACGTCCCCAAAATGGTCCATATCGATGAAATTTTAACATTTAATCCTTTGACTCCAAACGACTGTTGGATGTGAATTAAGTCTTTTTCAACTAAAATAAGTGTGTTTAAAGTCATTTATGTGCCTGAAATTGGTAAAAATTGAAGCTTTTGTGTAAGCAAAACTCTGTAAAAATGGCAATTTTGGTCACTCTGAGGGGTTAAAAAGTGGTTATTCAACATGAGGCACCATCACCTTGACATTTTGAATCATTTTTGGTACAGTCTGAAAAATTCAGTTTCTGATGAAAAACAATGACTCCGGACCTGTCGAACGTCCCCAAAATGGTCCATATTGATGAAATTTTAACATTTAATCTTTTGACTCCAAACAACTGTTGGATGTGAATTAAGTCTTTTTCAACTAAAATAAGTGTGTTTAAAGTCATTTATGTGCCTGAAATTCGTCGAAATTGAAGCTTTTGTGTAAGCAAAACTCTGTAAAAATGGCAATTTTGGTCACTCTGAGGGGTTAAAAAGTGGTTATTCAACATGAGGCACGATCCATTTGACATTTTGAATCATTTTTGGTATAGTCCGAAAAATTCATTTTCTGATGAAAAACGATGACTCCGGACCTGTCGAACGTCCCCAAAATGGTCCATATCGATGAAATTTTAACATTTAATCTTTTGACTCCAAACGACTGTTGGATGTGAATTATGACTTTTTCAAATAAAATAAGTGTGTTTAAAGTCATTTATATGCCTGAAATTGGTCTAAATTGAAGCTTTTGTGTAAGCAAAACTCTGTAAAAATGGCAATTTTGGTCTCTCTGAGGGGTTACAAAGTGGTTATTCAACATGAGGCACAATCCATTTGACATTTTGAATCATTTTTGGTATAGTCCGTAAAATTCATTTTCTGATGAAAAACGATGACTCCGGACCTGTCGAACGTCCCCAAAATGGTCCATATCGATTAAATTTTAACATTTAATCTTTTGACTCCAAACGACTGTTGGATGTGAATTAAGTCTTTTTCAACTAAAATAAGTGTGTTTAAAGTCATTTATGTGCCTAAAATTGGTCAAAATTGAAGCTTTTGTGTAAGCAAAACTCTGTAAAAATGGCAATTTTGGTCACTCTGAGGGGTTAAAAAGTGGTTATTCAACAAGAGGCACCATCACTTTGACATTATGAATCATTTTTGGTACAGTCTGAAAAATTCATTTTCTGATGAAAAACGATGACTCCGGACCTGTCGAACGTCCCCAAAATGGTCCATATCGATGAAATTTTAACATTTAATCTTTTGACTCCAAACAACTGTTGGATGTGAATTAAGTCTTTTTCAACTAAAATAAGTGTATTTAAAGTCATTTATGTGCTTGAAATTGGTCAAAATTGAAGCTTTTGTGTAAGCAAAACTCTGTAAAAATGGCAATTTTGGTCACTCTGAGGGGTTAAAAAACGGTTATTCAACCTGAGGCACCATCACTTTGACATTTTGAATCATTTTTGGTACAGTCCGAAAAATTCATTTTCTGATGAAAAACGATGACTCCGGACCTGTCGAACATCCCCAAAATGGTCCATATCGATGACATTTGAACATTTAATCTTTTGACTCCAAACAACTGTTGGATGTGAATTAAGTCTTTTTCAACTAAAATAAGTGTGTTTAAAGTCATTTATGTGCCTGAAATTGGTCAAAATTGAAGCTTTTGTGTAAGCAAAACTCTGTAAAAATGGCAATTTTGGTCACTCTGAGGGGTTAAAAAGTGGTTATTCAACATGAGGCACGATCCATTTGACATTTTGAATCATTTTTGGTATAGTCCAAAAAATTCATTTTCTGATGAAAAACGATGACTCCGGACCTGTCGAACGTCCCCAAAATGGTCCATATCGATGAAATTTTAACATTTAATCTTTTGACTCCAAACGACTGTTGGATCTGAATTAAGTCTTTTTCAACTAAAATAAGTGTGTTTAAAGTCATTTATGTGCCTGAAATTGGTCAAAATTGAAGCTTTTGTGTAAGCAAAACTCTGTAAAAATGGCAATTTTGGTCACTCTGAGGGGTTAAAAAGTGGTTATTCAACATGAGGCACGATCTATTTGACATTTTTAATCATTTTTGGTATAGTCCGAAAAATTCATTTTCTGATGAAAAACGATGACTCCGGACCTGTCGAACGTACCCAAAATGGTCCATATCGATGAAATTTTAACATTTAATCTTTTGACTCCAAACGACTGTTGGATGTGAATTATGACTTTTTCAACTAAAATAAGTGTGTTTAAAGTCATTTATGTGCCTGAAATTGGTCAAAATTGAAGCTTTTGAGTAAGCAAAACTCTGTAAAAATGGCAATTTTGGTCACTCTGAGGGGTTAAAAAGTGGTTATTCAACATGAGGCACCATCACTTTGACATTTTGAATCATTTTTGGTACAGTCCGAAAAATTCATTTTCTGATGAAAAACGATGACTCCGGACCTGTCGAACGTACCCAAAATGGTCCATATCGATGAAATTTTAACATTTAATCTTTTGACTCCAAACAACTGTTGGATGTGAATTAAGTCTTTTTCAACTAAAATAAGTGTGCTTAAAGTCATTTATGTGCCTGAAATTGGTCAAAATTGAAGCTTTTGTGTAAGCAAAACTCTGTAAAAATGGCAATTTTGGTCACTCTGAGGGGTTAAAAAGTGGTTATTCAACATGAGGCACCATCACTTTGACATTTTGAATCATTTTTGGTATAGTCCGAAAAATTCATTTTCTGATGAAAAACGATGACTCCGGACCTGTCGAACGTCCTCAAAATGGTCCATATCGATGAAATTTTAACATTTAATCTTTTGACTCCAAACGACTGTTGGATGTGAATTATGACTTTTTCAACTAAAATAAGTGTGTTTAAAGTCATTTATGTGCCTGAACTTGGTCAAAATTGAAGCTTTTGTGTAAGCAAAACTCTGTAAAAATGGCAATTTTGGTCACTCTGAGGGGTTAAAAAGTGGTTATTCAACATGAGGCACGATCCATTTGACATTTTGAATCATTTTTGGTATAGTCCGAAAAATTCATTTTCTGATGAAAAACGATGACTCCGGACCTGTCGAACGTCCCCAAAATGGTCCATATCGATGAAATTTTAACATTTAATCCTTTGACTCCAAACGACTGTTGGATGTGAATTAAGTCTTTTTCAACTAAAATAAGTGTGTTTAAAGTCATTTATGTGCCTGAAATTGGTCAAAATTGAAGCTTTTGTGTAAGCAAAACTCTGTAAAAATGGCAATTTTGGTCACTCTGAGGTGTTAAAAAGTGGTTATTCAACATGAGGCACCATCACCTTGACATTTTGAATCATTTTTGGTACAGTCTGAAAAATTCATTTTCTGATGAAAAACAATGACTCCGGACCTGTCGAACGTCCCCAAAATGGTCCATATTGATGAAATTTTAACATTTAATCTTTTGACTCCAAACAACTGTTGGATGTGAATTAAGTCTTTTTCAACTAAAATAAGTGTGTTTAAAGTCATTTATGTGCCTGAAATTCGTCAAAATTGAAGCTTTTGTGTAAGCAAAACTCTGTAAAAATGGCAATTTTGGTCACTCTGAGGGGTTAAAAAGTGGTTATTCAACATGAGGCACGATCCATTTGACATTTTGAATCATTTTTGGTATAGTCCGAAAAATTCATTTTCTGATGAAAAACGATGACTCGGGACCTGTCGAACGTCCCCAAAATGGTCCATATCGATGAAATTTTAACATTTAATCTTTTGACTCCAAACGACTGTTGGATGTGAATTATGACTTTTTCAAATAAAATAAGTGTGTTTAAAGTCATTTATGTGCCTGAAATTGGTCAAAATTGAAGCTTTTGTGTAAGCAAAACTCTGTAAAAATGGCAATTTTGGTCTCTCTGAGGGGTTACAAAGTGGTTATTCAACATGAGGCACAATCCATTTGACATTTTGAATCATTTTTGGTATAGTCCGAAAAATTCATTTTCTGATGAAAAACGATGACTCCGGACCTGTCGAACGTACCCAAAATGGTCCATATCGATGAAATTTTAACATTTAATCTTTTGACTCCAAACGACTGTTGGATGTGAATTATGACTTTTTCAACTAAAATAAGTGTGTTTAAAGTCATTTATGTGCCTGAAATTGGTCAAAATTGAAGCTTTTGAGTAAGCAAAACTCTGTAAAAATGGCAATTTTGGTCACTCTGAGGGGTTAAAAAGTGGTTATTCAACATGAGGCACCATCACTTTGACATTTTGAATCATTTTTGGTACAGTCCGAAAAATTCATTTTCTGATGAAAAACGATGACTCCGGACCTGTCGAACGTACCCAAAATGGTCCATATCGATGAAATTTTAACATTTAATCTTTTGACTCCAAACAACTGTTGGATGTGAATTAAGCCTTTTTCAACTAAAATAAGTGTGCTTAAAGTCATTTATGTGCCTGAAATTGGTCAAAATTGAAGCTTTTGTGTAAGCAAAACTCTGTAAAAATGGCAATTTTGGTCACTCTGAGGGGTTAAAAAGTGGTTATTCAACATGAGGCACCATCACTTTGACATTTTGAATCATTTTTGGTATAGTCCGAAAAATTCATTTTCTGATGAAAAACGATGACTCCGGACCTGTCGAACGTCCTCAAAATGGTCCATATCGATGAAATTTTAACATTTAATCTTTTGACTCCAAACGACTGTTGGATGTGAATTATGACTTTTTCAACTAAAATAAGTGTGTTTAAAGTCATTTATGTGCCTGAAATTGGTCAAAATTGAAGCTTTTGTGTAAGCAAAACTCTGTAAAAATGGCAATTTTGGTCACTCTGAGGGGTTAAAAAGTGGTTATTCAACATGAGGCACGATCCATTTGACATTTTGAATCATTTTTGGTATAGTCCGAAAAATTCATTTTCTGATGAAAAACGATGACTCCGGACCTGTCGAACGTCCCCAAAATGGTCCATATCGATGAAATTTTAACATTTAATCCTTTGACTCCAAACGACTGTTGGATGTGAATTAAGTCTTTTTCAACTAAAATAAGTGTGTTTAAAGTCATTTATGTGCCTGAAATTGGTCAAAATTGAAGCTTTTGTGTAAGCAAAACTCTGTAAAAATGGCAATTTTGGTCACTCTGAGGGGTTAAAAAGTGGTTATTCAACATGAGGCACCATCACCTTGACATTTTGAATCATTTTTGGTACAGTCTGAAAAATTCATTTTCTGATGAAAAACAATGACTCCGGACCTGTCGAACGTCCCCAAAATGGTCCATATTGATGAAATTTTAACATTTAATCTTTTGACTCCAAACAACTGTTGGATGTGAATTAAGTCTTTTTCAACTAAAATAAGTGTGTTTAAAGTCATTTATGTGCCTGAAATTCGTCAAAATTGAAGCTTTTGTGTAAGCAAAACTCTGTAAAAATGGCAATTTTGGTCACTCTGAGGGGTTAAAAAGTGGTTATTCAACATGAGGCACGATCCATTTGACATTTTGAATCATTTTTGGTATAGTCCGAAAAATTCATTTTCTGATGAAAAACGATGACTCCGGACCTGTCGAACGTCCCCAAAATGGTCCATATCGATGAAATTTTAACATTTAATCTTTTGACTCCAAACGACTGTTGGATGTGAATTATGACTTTTTCAAATAAAATAAGTGTGTTTAAAGTCATTTATGTGCCTGAAATTGGTCAAAATTGAAGCTTTTGTGTAAGCAAAACTCTGTAAAAATGGCAATTTTGGTCTCTCTGAGGGGTTACAAAGTGGTTATTCAACATGAGGCACAATCCATTTGACATTTTGAATCATTTTTGGTATAGTCCGTAAAATTCATTTTCTGATGAAAAACGATGACTCCGGACCTGTCGAACGTCCCCAAAATGGTCCATATCGATGAAATTTTAACATTTAATCTTTTGACTCCAAACGACTGTTGGATGTGAATTAAGTCTTTTTCAACTAAAATAAGTGTGTTTAAAGTCATTTATGTGCCTAAAATTGGTCAAAATTGAAGCTTTTGTGTAAGCAAAACTCTGTAAAAATGGCAATTTTGGTCACTCTGAGGGGTTAAAAAGTGGTTATTCAACAAGAGGCACCATCACTTTGACATTATGAATCATTTTTGGTACAGTCTGAAAAATTCATTTTCTGATGAAAAACGATGACTCCGGACCTGTCGAACATCCCCAAAATGGTCCATATCGATGAAATTTTAACATTTAATCTTTTGACTCCAAACAACTGTTGGATGTGAATTAAGTCTTTTTCAACTAAAATAAGTGTATTTAAAGTCATTTATGTGCTTGAAATTGGTCAAAATTGAAGCTTTTGTGTAAGCAAAACTCTGTAAAAATGGCAATTTTGGTCACTCTGAGGGGTTAAAAAACGGTTATTCAACCTGAGGCACCATCACTTTGACATTTTGAATCATTTTTGGTACAGTCCGAAAAATTCATTTTCTGATGAAAAACGATGACTCCGGACCTGTCGAACGTCCCCAAAATGGTCCATATCGATGACATTTGAACATTTAATCTTTTGACTCCAAACAACTGTTGGATGTGAATTAAGTCTTTTTCAACTAAAATAAGTGTGTTTAAAGTCATTTATGTGCCTGAAATTGGTCAAAATTGAAGCTTTTGTGTAAGCAAAACTCTGTAAAAATGGCAATTTTGGTCACTCTGAGGGGTTAAAAAGTGGTTATTCAACATGAGGCACGATCCATTTGACATTTTGAATCATTTTTGGTATAGTCCAAAAAATTCATTTTCTGATGAAAAACGATGACTCCGGACCTGTCGAACGTCCCCAAAATGGTCCATATCGATGAAATTTTAACATTTAATCTTTTGACTCCAAACGACTGTTGGATGTGAATTAAGTCTTTTTCAACTAAAATAAGTGTGTTTAAAGTCATTTATGTGCCTAAAATTGGTCAAAATTGAAGCTTTTGTGTAAGCAAAACTCTGTAAAAATGGCAATTTTGGTCACTCTGAGGGCTTAAAAAGTGGTTATTCAACATGAGGCACCATCACCTTGACATTTTGAATCATTTTTGGTACAGTCTGAAAAATTCATTTTCTGATGAAAAACGATGACTCCGGACCTGTCGAACGTCCCCAAAATGGTCCATATCGATGAAATTTTAACATTTAACCCCTTCCATGCTAATGACAAGGCCAGCTCGTCATGGGTGTTACCTGCGCTGCGCTCATGACGAGCTGACCTTGTCATGAACAATGGGAAAAAATGAGTGCTAGCGCCCAGCGGGAAAACCCTTAGCAGCCAAGGTGTTAATCTTTTGACTCCAAACAACAGTTGGATGTGAATTAAGTCTTTTTCAACTAAAATAAGTGTGTTTAAAGTCATTTATGTGCCTGAAATTGGTCAAAATTGAAGCTTTTGTGTAAGCAAAACTCTGTAAAAATGGCAATTTTGGTCACTCTGAGGGGCTAAAAAGTGGTTATTCAACATGAGGCACGATCCATTTGACATTTTGAATCATTTTTGGTATAGTCCGAAAAATTCATTATCTGATGAAAAACGATGACTCCGGACCTGTCGAACGTCCCCAAAATGGTCCATATCGATGAAATTTTAACATTTAATCCTTTGACTCCAAACGACTGTTGGATGTGAATTAAGTCTTTTTCAACTAAAATAAGTGTGTTTAAAGTCATTTATGTGCCTGAAATTGGTCAAAATTGAAGCTTTTGTGTAAGCAAAACTCTGTAAAAATGGCAATTTTGGTCACTCTGAGGGGTTAAAAGGTGGTTATTCAACATGAGGCACCATCACCTTGACATTTCGAATCATTTTTGGTACAGTCTGAAAAATTCATTTTCTGATGAAAAACAATGACTCCGGACCTGTCGAACGTCCCCAAAATGGTCCATATCGATGAAATTTTAACATTTAATCTTTTGACTCCAAACAACTGTTGGATGTGAATTAAGTCTTTTTCAACTAAAATAAGTGTGTTTAAAGTCATTTATGTGCCTGAAATTCGTCAAAATTGAAGCTTTTGTGTAAGCAAAACTCTGTAAAAATGGCAATTTTGGTCACTCTGAGGGGTTAAAAAGTGGTTATTCAACATGAGGCACGATCCATTTGACATTTTGAATCATTTTTGGTATAGTCCGAAAAATTCATTTTCTGATGAAAAACGATGACTCCGGACCTGTCGAACGTCCCCAAAATGGTCCATATCGATGAAATTTTAACATTTAATCTTTTGACTCCAAACGACTGTTGGATGTGAATTATGACTTTTTCAAATAAAATAAGTGTGTTTAAAGTCATTTATGTGCCTGAAATTGGTCAAAATTGAAGCTTTTGTGTAAGCAAAACTCTGTAAAAATGGCAATTTTGGTCTCTCTGAGGGGTTACAAAGTGGTTATTCAACATGAGGCACAATCCATTTGACATTTTGAATCATTTTTGGTATAGTCCGTAAAATTCATTTTCTGATGAAAAACGATGACTCCGGACCTGTCGAACGTCCCCAAAATGGTCCATATCGATGAAATTTTAACATTTAATCTTTTGACTCCAAACGACTGTTGGATGTGAATTAAGTCTTTTTCAACTAAAATAAGTGTGTTTAAAGTCATTTATGTGCCTAAAATTGGTCAAAATTGAAGCTTTTGTGTAAGCAAAACTCTGTAAAAATGGCAATTTTGGTCACTCTGAGGGGTTAAAAAGTGGTTATTCAACAAGAGGCACCATCACTTTGACATTATGAATCATTTTTGGTACAGTCTGAAAAATTCATTTTCTGATGAAAAACGATGACTCCGGACCTGTCGAACGTCCCCAAAATGGTCCATATCGATGAAATTTTAACATTTAATCTTTTGACTCCAAACAACTGTTGGATGTGAATTAAGTTTTTTTCAACTAAAATAAGTGTATTTAAAGTCATTTATGTGCTTGAAATTGGTCAAAATTGAAGCTTTTGTGTAAGCAAAACTCTGTAAAAATGGCAATTTTGGTCACTCTGAGGGGTTAAAAAACGGTTATTCAACCTGAGGCACCATCACTTTGACATTTTGAATCATTTTTGGTACAGTCCGAAAAATTCATTTTCTGATGAAAAACGATGACTCCGGACCTGTCGAACATCCCCAAAATGGTCCATATCGATGACATTTGAACATTTAATCTTTTGACTCCAAACAACTGTTGGATGTGAATTAAGTCTTTTTCAACTAAAATAAGTGTGTTTAAAGTCATTTATGTGCCTGAAATTGGTCAAAATTGAAGCTTTTGTGTAAGCAAAACTCTGTAAAAATGGCAATTTTGGTCACTCTGAGGGGTTAAAAAGTGGTTATTCAACATGAGGCACGATCCATTTGACATTTTGAATCATTTTTGGTATAGTCCAAAAAATTCATTTTCTGATGAAAAACGATGACTCCGGACCTGTCGAACGTCCCCAAAATGGTCCATATCGATGAAATTTTAACATTTAATCTTTTGACTCCAAACGACTGTTGGATCTGAATTAAGTCTTTTTCAACTAAAATAAGTGTGTTTAAAGTCATTTATGTGCCTGAAATTGGTCAAAATTGAAGCTTTTGTGTAAGCAAAACTCTGTAAAAATGGCAATTTTGGTCACTCTGAGGGGTTAAAAAGTGGTTATTCAACATGAGGCACGATCTATTTGACATTTTTAATCATTTTTGGTATAGTCCGAAAAATTCATTTTCTGATGAAAAACGATGACTCCGGACCTGTCGAACGTACCCAAAATGGTCCATATCGATGAAATTTTAACATTTAATCTTTTGACTCCAAACGACTGTTGGATGTGAATTATGACTTTTTCAACTAAAATAAGTGTGTTTAAAGTCATTTATGTGCCTGAAATTGGTCAAAATTGAAGCTTTTGAGTAAGCAAAACTCTGTAAAAATGGCAATTTTGGTCACTCTGAGGGGTTAAAAAGTGGTTATTCAACATGAGGCACCATCACTTTGACATTTTGAATCATTTTTGGTACAGTCCGAAAAATTCATTTTCTGATGAAAAACGATGACTCCGGACCTGTCGAACGTACCCAAAATGGTCCATATCGATGAAATTTTAACATTTAATCTTTTGACTCCAAACAACTGTTGGATGTGAATTAAGTCTTTTTCAACTAAAATAAGTGTGCTTAAAGTCATTTATGTGCCTGAAATTGGTCAAAATTGAAGCTTTTGTGTAAGCAAAACTCTGTAAAAATGGCAATTTTGGTCACTCTGAGGGGTTAAAAAGTGGTTATTCAACATGAGGCACCATCACTTTGACATTTTGAATCATTTTTGGTATAGTCCGAAAAATTCATTTTCTGATGAAAAACGATGACTCCGGACCTGTCGAACGTCCTCAAAATGGTCCATATCGATGAAATTTTAACATTTAATCTTTTGACTCCAAACGACTGTTGGATGTGAATTATGACTTTTTCAACTAAAATAAGTGTGTTTAAAGTCATTTATGTGCCTGAAATTGGTCAAAATTGAAGCTTTTGTGTAAGCAAAACTCTGTAAAAATGGCAATTTTGGTCACTCTGAGGGGTTAAAAAGTGGTTATTCAACATGAGGCACGATCCATTTGACATTTTGAATCATTTTTGGTATAGTCCGAAAAATTCATTTTCTGATGAAAAACGATGACTCCGGACCTGTCGAACGTCCCCAAAATGGTCCATATCGATGAAATTTTAACATTTAATCCTTTGACTCCAAACGACTGTTGGATGTGAATTAAGTCTTTTTCAACTAAAATAAGTGTGTTTAAAGTCATTTATGTGCCTGAAATTGGTCAAAATTGAAGCTTTTGTGTAAGCAAAACTCTGTAAAAATGGCAATTTTGGTCACTCTGAGGGGTTAAAAAGTGGTTATTCAACATGAGGCACCATCACCTTGACATTTTGAATCATTTTTGGTACAGTCTGAAAAATTCATTTTCTGATGAAAAACAATGACTCCGGACCTGTCGAACGTCCCCAAAATGGTCCATATTGATGAAATTTTAACATTTAATCTTTTGACTCCAAACAACTGTTGGATGTGAATTAAGTCTTTTTCAACTAAAATAAGTGTGTTTAAAGTCATTTATGTGCCTGAAATTCGTCAAAATTGAAGCTTTTGTGTAAGCAAAACTCTGTAAAAATGGCAATTTTGGTCACTCTGAGGGGTTAAAAAGTGGTTATTCAACATGAGGCACGATCCATTTGACATTTTGAATCATTTTTGGTATAGTCCGAAAAATTCATTTTCTGATGAAAAACGATGACTCGGGACCTGTCGAACGTCCCCAAAATGGTCCATATCGATGAAATTTTAACATTTAATCTTTTGACTCCAAACGACTGTTGGATGTGAATTATGACTTTTTCAAATAAAATAAGTGTGTTTAAAGTCATTTATGTGCCTGAAATTGGTCAAAATTGAAGCTTTTGTGTAAGCAAAACTCTGTAAAAATGGCAATTTTGGTCTCTCTGAGGGGTTACAAAGTGGTTATTCAACATGAGGCACAATCCATTTGACATTTTGAATCATTTTTGGTATAGTCCGAAAAATTCATTTTCTGATGAAAAACGATGACTCCGGACCTGTCGAACGTACCCGAAATGGTCCATATCGATGAAATTTTAACATTTAATCTTTTGACTCCAAACGACTGTTGGATGTGAATTATGACTTTTTCAACTAAAATAAGTGTGTTTAAAGTCATTTATGTGCCTGAAATTGGTCAAAATTGAAGCTTTTGAGTAAGCAAAACTCTGTAAAAATGGCAATTTTGGTCACTCTGAGGGGTTAAAAAGTGGTTATTCAACATGAGGCACCATCACTTTGACATTTTGAATCATTTTTGGTACAGTCCGAAAAATTCATTTTCTGATGAAAAACGATGACTCCGGACCTGTCGAACGTACCCAAAATGGTCCATATCGATGAAATTTTAACATTTAATCTTTTGACTCCAAACAACTGTTGGATGTGAATTAAGTCTTTTTCAACTAAAATAAGTGTGCTTAAAGTCATTTATGTGCCTGAAATTGGTCAAAATTGAAGCTTTTGTGTAAGCAAAACTCTGTAAAAATGGCAATTTTGGTCACTCTGAGGGGTTAAAAAGTGGTTATTCAACATGAGGCACCATCACTTTGACATTTTGAATCATTTTTGGTATAGTCCGAAAAATTCATTTTCTGATGAAAAACGATGACTCCGGACCTGTCGAACGTCCTCAAAATGGTCCATATCGATGAAATTTTAACATTTAATCTTTTGACTCCAAACGACTGTTGGATGTGAATTATGACTTTTTCAACTAAAATAAGTGTGTTTAAAGTCATTTATGTGCCTGAAATTGGTCAAAATTGAAGCTTTTGTGTAAGCAAAACTCTGTAAAAATGGCAATTTTGGTCACTCTGAGGGGTTAAAAAGTGGTTATTCAACATGAGGCACGATCCATTTGACATTTTGAATCATTTTTGGTATAGTCCGAAAAATTCATTTTCTGATGAAAAACGATGACTCCGGACCTGTCGAACGTCCCCAAAATGGTCCATATCGATGAAATTTTAACATTTAATCCTTTGACTCCAAACGACTGTTGGATGTGAATTAAGTCTTTTTCAACTAAAATAAGTGTGTTTAAAGTCATTTATGTGCCTGAAATTGGTCAAAATTGAAGCTTTTGTGTAAGCAAAACTCTGTAAAAATGGCAATTTTGGTCACTCTGAGGGGTTAAAAAGTGGTTATTCAACATGAGGCACCATCACCTTGACATTTTGAATCATTTTTGGTACAGTCTGAAAAATTCATTTTCTGATGAAAAACAATGACTCCGGACCTGTCGAACGTCCCCAAAATGGTCCATATTGATGAAATTTTAACATTTAATCTTTTGACTCCAAACAACTGTTGGATGTGAATTAAGTCTTTTTCAACTAAAATAAGTGTGTTTAAAGTCATTTATGTGCCTGAAATTCGTCAAAATTGAAGCTTTTGTGTAAGCAAAACTCTGTAAAAATGGCAATTTTGGTCACTCTGAGGGGTTAAAAAGTGGTTATTCAACATGAGGCACGATCCATTTGACATTTTGAATCATTTTTGGTATAGTCCGAAAAATTCATTTTCTGATGAAAAACGATGACTCCGGACCTGTCGAACGTCCCCAAAATGGTCCATATCGATGAAATTTTAACATTTAATCTTTTGACTCCAAACGACTGTTGGATGTGAATTATGACTTTTTCAAATAAAATAAGTGTGTTTAAAGTCATTTATGTGCCTGAAATTGGTCAAAATTGAAGCTTTTGTGTAAGCAAAACTCTGTAAAAATGGCAATTTTGGTCTCTCTGAGGGGTTACAAAGTGGTTATTCAACATGAGGCACAATCCATTTGACATTTTGAATCATTTTTGGTATAGTCCGTAAAATTCATTTTCTGATGAAAAACGATGACTCCGGACCTGTCGAACGTCCCCAAAATGGTCCATATCGATGACATTTGAACATTTAATCTTTTGACTCCAAACAACTGTTGGATGTGAATTAAGTCTTTTTCAACTAAAATAAGTGTGTTTAAAGTCATTTATGTGCCTGAAATTGGTCAAAATTGAAGCTTTTGTGTAAGCAAAACTCTGTAAAAATGGCAATTTTGGTCACTCTGAGGGGTTAAAAAGTGGTTATTCAACATGAGGCACGATCCATTTGACATTTTGAATCATTTTTGGTATAGTCCAAAAAATTCATTTTCTGATGAAAAACGATGACTCCGGACCTGTCGAACGTCCCCAAAATGGTCCATATCGATGAAATTTTAACATTTAATCTTTTGACTCCAAACGACTGTTGGATGTGAATTAAGTCTTTTTCAACTAAAATAAGTGTGTTTAAAGTCATTTATGTGCCTAAAATTGGTCAAAATTGAAGCTTTTGTGTAAGCAAAACTCTGTAAAAATGGCAATTTTGGTCACTCTGAGGGCTTAAAAAGTGGTTATTCAACATGAGGCACCATCACCTTGACATTTTGAATCATTTTTGGTACAGTCTGAAAAATTCATTTTCTGATGAAAAACGATGACTCCGGACCTGTCGAACGTCCCCAAAATGGTCCATATCGATGAAATTTTAACATTTAACCCCTTCCATGCTAATGACAAGGCCAGCTCGTCATGGGTGTTACCTGCGCTGCGCTCATGACGAGCTGACCTTGTCATGAACAATGGGAAAAAATGAGTGCTAGCGCCCAGCGGGAAAACCCTTAGCAGCCAAGGTGTTAATCTTTTGACTCCAAACAACAGTTGGATGTGAATTAAGTCTTTTTCAACTAAAATAAGTGTGTTTAAAGTCATTTATGTGCCTGAAATTGGTCAAAATTGAAGCTTTTGTGTAAGCAAAACTCTGTAAAAATGGCAATTTTGGTCACTCTGAGGGGTTAAAAAACGGTTATTCAACCTGAGGCACCATCACTTTGACATTTTGAATCATTTTTGGTACAGTCCGAAAAATTCATTTTCTGATGAAAAACGATGACTCCGGACCTGTCGAACGTCCCCAAAATGGTCCATATCGATGACATTTGAACATTTAATCTTTTGACTCCAAACAACTGTTGGATGTGAATTAAGTCTTTTTCAACTAAAATAAGTGTGTTTAAAGTCATTTATGTGCCTGAAATTGGTCAAAATTGAAGCTTTTGTGTAAGCAAAACTCTGTAAAAATGGCAATTTTGGTCACTCTGAGGGGCTAAAAAGTGGTTATTCAACATGAGGCACGATCCATTTGACATTTTGAATCATTTTTGGTATAGTCCGAAAAATTCATTATCTGATGAAAAACGATGACTCCGGACCTGTCGAACGTCCCCAAAATGGTCCATATCGATGAAATTTTAACATTTAATCCTTTGACTCCAAACGACTGTTGGATGTGAATTAAGTCTTTTTCAACTAAAATAAGTGTGTTTAAAGTCATTTATGTGCCTGAAATTGGTCAAAATTGAAGCTTTTGTGTAAGCAAAACTCTGTAAAAATGGCAATTTTGGTCACTCTGAGGGGTTAAAAGGTGGTTATTCAACATGAGGCACCATCACCTTGACATTTCGAATCATTTTTGGTACAGTCTGAAAAATTCATTTTCTGATGAAAAACAATGACTCCGGACCTGTCGAACGTCCCCAAAATGGTCCATATCGATGAAATTTTAACATTTAATCTTTTGACTCCAAACAACTGTTGGATGTGAATTAAGTCTTTTTCAACTAAAATAAGTGTGTTTAAAGTCATTTATGTGCCTGAAATTCGTCAAAATTGAAGCTTTTGTGTAAGCAAAACTCTGTAAAAATGGCAATTTTGGTCACTCTGAGGGGTTAAAAAGTGGTTATTCAACATGAGGCACGATCCATTTGACATTTTGAATCATTTTTGGTATAGTCCGAAAAATTCATTTTCTGATGAAAAACGATGACTCCGGACCTGTCGAACGTCCCCAAAATGGTCCATATCGATGAAATTTTAACATTTAATCTTTTGACTCCAAACGACTGTTGGATGTGAATTATGACTTTTTCAAATAAAATAAGTGTGTTTAAAGTCATTTATGTGCCTGAAATTGGTCAAAATTGAAGCTTTTGTGTAAGCAAAACTCTGTAAAAATGGCAATTTTGGTCTCTCTGAGGGGTTACAAAGTGGTTATTCAACATGAGGCACAATCCATTTGACATTTTGAATCATTTTTGGTATAGTCCGTAAAATTCATTTTCTGATGAAAAACGATGACTCCGGACCTGTCGAACGTCCCCAAAATGGTCCATATCGATGAAATTTTAACATTTAATCTTTTGACTCCAAACGACTGTTGGATGTGAATTAAGTCTTTTTCAACTAAAATAAGTGTGTTTAAAGTCATTTATGTGCCTAAAATTGGTCAAAATTGAAGCTTTTGTGTAAGCAAAACTCTGTAAAAATGGCAATTTTGGTCACTCTGAGGGGTTAAAAAGTGGTTATTCAACAAGAGGCACCATCACTTTGACATTATGAATCATTTTTGGTACAGTCTGAAAAATTCATTTTCTGATGAAAAACGATGACTCCGGACCTGTCGAACGTCCCCAAAATGGTCCATATCGATGAAATTTTAACATTTAATCTTTTGACTCCAAACAACTGTTGGATGTGAATTAAGTTTTTTTCAACTAAAATAAGTGTATTTAAAGTCATTTATGTGCTTGAAATTGGTCAAAATTGAAGCTTTTGTGTAAGCAAAACTCTGTAAAAATGGCAATTTTGGTCACTCTGAGGGGTTAAAAAACGGTTATTCAACCTGAGGCACCATCACTTTGACATTTTGAATCATTTTTGGTACAGTCCGAAAAATTCATTTTCTGATGAAAAACGATGACTCCGGACCTGTCGAACGTCCCCAAAATGGTCCATATCGATGACATTTGAACATTTAATCTTTTGACTCCAAACAACTGTTGGATGTGAATTAAGTCTTTTTCAACTAAAATAAGTGTGTTTAAAGTCATTTATGTGCCTGAAATTGGTCAAAATTGAAGCTTTTGTGTAAGCAAAACTCTGTAAAAATGGCAATTTTGGTCACTCTGAGGGGTTAAAAAGTGGTTATTCAACATGAGGCACGATCCATTTGACATTTTGAATCATTTTTGGTATAGTCCAAAAAATTCATTTTCTGATGAAAAACGATGACTCCGGACCTGTCGAACGTCCCCAAAATGGTCCATATCGATGAAATTTTAACATTTAATCTTTTGACTCCAAACGACTGTTGGATCTGAATTAAGTCTTTTTCAACTAAAATAAGTGTGTTTAAAGTCATTTATGTGCCTGAAATTGGTCAAAATTGAAGCTTTTGTGTAAGCAAAACTCTGTAAAAATGGCAATTTTGGTCACTCTGAGGGGTTAAAAAGTGGTTATTCAACATGAGGCACGATCTATTTGACATTTTTAATCATTTTTGGTATAGTCCGAAAAATTCATTTTCTGATGAAAAACGATGACTCCGGACCTGTCGAACGTACCCAAAATGGTCCATATCGATGAAATTTTAACATTTAATCTTTTGACTCCAAACGACTGTTGGATGTGAATTATGACTTTTTCAACTAAAATAAGTGTGTTTAAAGTCATTTATGTGCCTGAAATTGGTCAAAATTGAAGCTTTTGAGTAAGCAAAACTCTGTAAAAATGGCAATTTTGGTCACTCTGAGGGGTTAAAAAGTGGTTATTCAACATGAGGCACCATCACTTTGACATTTTGAATCATTTTTGGTACAGTCCGAAAAATTCATTTTCTGATGAAAAACGATGACTCCGGACCTGTCGAACGTACCCAAAATGGTCCATATCGATGAAATTTTAACATTTTATCTTTTGACTCCAAACAACTGTTGGATGTGAATTAAGTCTTTTTCAACTAAAATAAGTGTGCTTAAAGTCATTTATGTGCCTGAAATTGGTCAAAATTGAAGCTTTTGTGTAAGCAAAACTCTGTAAAAATGGCAATTTTGGTCACTCTGAGGGGTTAAAAAGTGGTTATTCAACATGAGGCACCATCACTTTGACATTTTGAATCATTTTTGGTATAGTCCGAAAAATTCATTTTCTGATGAAAAACGATGACTCCGGACCTGTCGATCGTCCTCAAAATGGTCCATATCGATGAAATTTTAACATTTAATCTTTTGACTCCAAACGACTGTTGGATGTGAATTATGACTTTTTCAACTAAAATAAGTGTGTTTAAAGTCATTTATGTGCCTGAAATTGGTCAAAATTGAAGCTTTTGTGTAAGCAAAACTCTGTAAAAATGGCAATTTTGGTCACTCTGAGGGGTTAAAAAGTGGTTATTCAACATGAGGCACGATCCATTTGACATTTTGAATCATTTTTGGTATAGTCCGAAAAATTCATTTTCTGATGAAAAACGATGACTCCGGACCTGTCGAACGTCCCCAAAATGGTCCATATCGATGAAATTTTAACATTTAATCCTTTGACTCCAAACGACTGTTGGATGTGAATTAAGTCTTTTTCAACTAAAATAAGTGTGTTTAAAGTCATTTATGTGCCTGAAATTGGTAAAAATTGAAGCTTTTGTGTAAGCAAAACTCTGTAAAAATGGCAATTTTGGTCACTCTGAGGGGTTAAAAAGTGGTTATTCAACATGAGGCACCATCACCTTGACATTTTGAATCATTTTTGGTACAGTCTGAAAAATTCATTTTCTGATGAAAAACAATGACTCCGGACCTGTCGAACGTCCCCAAAATGGTCCATATTGATGACATTTTAACATTTAATCTTTTGACTCCAAACAACTGTTGGATGTGAATTAAGTCTTTTTCAACTAAAATAAGTGTGTTTAAAGTCATTTATGTGCCTGAAATTCGTCAAAATTGAAGCTTTTGTGTAAGCAAAACTCTGTAAAAATGGCAATTTTGGTCACTCTGAGGGGTTAAAAAGTGGTTATTCAACATGAGGCACGATCCATTTGACATTTTGAATCATTTTTGGTATAGTCCGAAAAATTCATTTTCTGATGAAAAACGATGACTCCGGACCTGTCGAACGTCCCCAAAATGGTCCATATCGATGAAATTTTAACATTTAATCTTTTGACTCCAAACGACTGTTGGATGTGAATTATGACTTTTTCAAATAAAATAAGTGTGTTTAAAGTCATTTATGTGCCTGAAATTGGTCAAAATTGAAGCTTTTGTGTAAGCAAAACTCTGTAAAAATGGCAATTTTGGTCTCTCTGAGGGGTTACAAAGTGGTTATTCAACATGAGGCACAATCCATTTGACATTTTGAATCATTTTTGGTATAGTCCGTAAAATTCATTTTCTGATGAAAAACGATGACTCCGGACCTGTCGAACGTCCCCAAAATGGTCCATATCGATGAAATTTTAACATTTAATCTTTTGACTCCAAACGACTGTTGGATGTGAATTAAGTCTTTTTCAACTAAAATAAGTGTGTTTAAAGTCATTTATGTGCCTAAAATTGGTCAAAATTGAAGCTTTTGTGTAAGCAAAACTCTGTAAAAATGGCAATTTTGGTCACTCTGAGGGGTTAAAAAGTGGTTATTCAACAAGAGGCACCATCACTTTGACATTTTGAATCATTTTTGGTACAGTCCGAAAAATTCATTTTCTGATGAAAAACGATGACTCCGGACCTGTTGAACGTACCCAAAATGGTCCATATCGATGAAATTTTAACATTTAATCTTTTGACTCCAAACGACTGTTGGATGTGAATTATGACTTTTTCAACTAAAATAAGTGTGTTTAAAGTCATTTATGTGCCTGAAATTGGTCAAAATTGAAGCTTTTGAGTAAGCAAAACTCTGTAAAAATGGCAATTTTGGTCACTCTGAGGGGTTAAAAAGTGGTTATTCAACATGAGGCACCATCACTTTGACATTTTGAATCATTTTTGGTACAGTCCGAAAAATTCATTTTCTGATGAAAAACGATGACTCCGGACCTGTCGAACGTACCCAAAATGGTCCATATCGATGAAATTTTAACATTTAATCTTTTGACTCCAAACAACTGTTGGATGTGAATTAAGTCTTTTTCAACTAAAATAAGTGTGCTTTAAGTCATTTATGTGCCTGAAATTGGTCAAAATTGAAGCTTTTGTGTAAGCAAAACTCTATAAAAATGGCAATTTTGGTCACTCTGAGGGGTTAAAAAGTGGTTATTCAACATGAGGCACGATCCATTTGACATTTTGAATCATTTTTGGTATAGTCCGAAAAATTCATTTTCTGATGAAAAACGATGACTCCGGACCTGTCGAACGTCCCCAAAATGGTCCATATCGATGAAATTTTAACATTTAATCTTTTGACTCCAAACGACTGTTGGATGTGAATTATGACTTTTTCAAATAAAATAAGTGTGTTTAAAGTCATTTATGTGCCTGAAATTGGTCAAAATTGAAGCTTTTGTGTAAGCAAAACTCTGTAAAAATGGCAATTTTGGTCTCTCTGAGGGGTTACAAAGTGGTTATTCAACATGAGGCACCATCACCTTGACATTTTGAATCATTTTTGGTACAGTCTGAAAAATTCATTTTCTGATGAAAAACGATGACTCCGGACCTGTCGAACGTCCCCAAAATGGTCCATATCGATGAAATTTTAACATTTAACCCCTTCCATGCTAATGACAAGGCCAGCTCGTCATGGGTGTTACCTGCGCTGCGCTCATGACGAGCTGACCTTGTCATGAACAATGGGAAAAAATGAGTGCTAGCGCCCAGCGGGAAAACCCTTAGCAGCCAAGGTGTTAATCTTTTGACTCCAAACAACAGTTGGATGTGAATTAAGTCTTTTTCAACTAAAATAAGTGTGTTTAAAGTCATTTATGTGCCTGAAATTGGTCAAAATTGAAGCTTTTGTGTAAGCAAAACTCTGTAAAAATGGCAATTTTGGTCACTCTGAGGGGCTAAAAAGTGGTTATTCAACATGAGGCACGATCCATTTGACATTTTGAATCATTTTTGGTATAGTCCGAAAAATTCATTTTCTGATGAAAAACGATGACTCCGGACCTGTCGAACGTCCCCAAAATGGTCCATATCGATGAAATTTTAACATTTAATCCTTTGACTCCAAACGACTGTTGGATGTGAATTAAGTCTTTTTCAACTAAAATAAGTGTGTTTAAAGTCATTTATGTGCCTGAAATTGGTCAAAATTGAAGCTTTTGTGTAAGCAAAACTCTGTAAAAATGGCAATTTTGGTCACTCTGAGGGGTTAAAAGGTGGTTATTCAACATGAGGCACCATCACCTTGACATTTCGAATCATTTTTGGTACAGTCTGAAAAATTCATTTTCTGATGAAAAACAATGACTCCGGACCTGTCGAACGTCCCCAAAATGGTCCATATCGATGAAATTTTAACATTTAATCTTTTGACTCCAAACAACTGTTGGATGTGAATTAAGTCTTTTTCAACTAAAATAAGTGTGTTTAAAGTCATTTATGTGCCTGAAATTCGTCAAAATTGAAGCTTTTGTGTAAGCAAAACTCTGTAAAAATGGCAATTTTGGTCACTCTGAGGGGTTAAAAAGTGGTTATTCAACATGAGGCACGATCCATTTGACATTTTGAATCATTTTTGGTATAGTCCGAAAAATTCATTTTCTGATGAAAAACGATGACTCCGGACCTGTCGAACGTCCCCAAAATGGTCCATATCGATGAAATTTTAACATTTAATCTTTTGACTCCAAACGACTGTTGGATGTGAATTATGACTTTTTCAAATAAAATAAGTGTGTTTAAAGTCATTTATGTGCCTGAAATTGGTCAAAATTGAAGCTTTTGTGTAAGCAAAACTCTGTAAAAATGGCAATTTTGGTCTCTCTGAGGGGTTACAAAGTGGTTATTCAACATGAGGCACAATCCATTTGACATTTTGAATCATTTTTGGTATAGTCCGTAAAATTCATTTTCTGATGAAAAACGATGACTCCGGACCTGTCGAACGTCCCCAAAATGGTCCATATCGATGACATTTGAACATTTAATCTTTTGACTCCAAACAACTGTTGGATGTGAATTAAGTCTTTTTCAACTAAAATAAGTGTGTTTAAAGTCATTTATGTGCCTGAAATTGGTCAAAATTGAAGCTTTTGTGTAAGCAAAACTCTGTAAAAATGGCAATTTTGGTCACTCTGAGGGGTTAAAAAGTGGTTATTCAACATGAGGCACGATCCATTTGACATTTTGAATCATTTTTGGTATAGTCCAAAAAATTCATTTTCTGATGAAAAACGATGACTCCGGACCTGTCGAACGTCCCCAAAATGGTCCATATCGATGAAATTTTAACATTTAATCTTTTGACTCCAAACGACTGTTGGATCTGAATTAAGTCTTTTTCAACTAAAATAAGTGTGTTTAAAGTCATTTATGTGCCTGAAATTGGTCAAAATTGAAGCTTTTGTGTAAGCAAAACTCTGTAAAAATGGCAATTTTGGTCACTCTGAGGGGTTAAAAAGTGGTTATTCAACATGAGGCACGATCTATTTGACATTTTTAATCATTTTTGGTATAGTCCGAAAAATTCATTTTCTGATGAAAAACGATGACTCCGGACCTGTCGAACGTACCCAAAATGGTCCATATCGATGAAATTTTAACATTTAATCTTTTGACTCCAAACGACTGTTGGATGTGAATTATGACTTTTTCAACTAAAATAAGTGTGTTTAAAGTCATTTATGTGCCTGAAATTGGTCAAAATTGAAGCTTTTGAGTAAGCAAAACTCTGTAAAAATGGCAATTTTGGTCACTCTGAGGGGTTAAAAAGTGGTTATTCAACATGAGGCACCATCACTTTGACATTTTGAATCATTTTTGGTACAGTCCGAAAAATTCATTTTCTGATGAAAAACGATGACTCCGGACCTGTCGAACGTACCCAAAATGGTCCATATCGATGAAATTTTAACATTTAATCTTTTGACTCCAAACAACTGTTGGATGTGAATTAAGTCTTTTTCAACTAAAATAAGTGTGCTTAAAGTCATTTATGTGCCTGAAATTGGTCAAAATTGAAGCTTTTGTGTAAGCAAAACTCTGTAAAAATGGCAATTTTGGTCACTCTGAGGGGTTAAAAAGTGGTTATTCAACATGAGGCACCATCACTTTGACATTTTGAATCATTTTTGGTATAGTCCGAAAAATTCATTTTCTGATGAAAAACGATGACTCCGGACCTGTCGAACGTCCTCAAAATGGTCCATATCGATGAAATTTTAAAATTTAATCTTTTGACTCCAAACGACTGTTGGATGTGAATTATGACTTTTTCAACTAAAATAAGTGTGTTTAAAGTCATTTATGTGCCTGAAATTGGTCAAAATTGAAGCTTTTGTGTAAGCAAAACTCTGTAAAAATGGCAATTTTGGTCACTCTGAGGGGTTAAAAAGTGGTTATTCAACATGAGGCACGATCCATTTGACATTTTGAATCATTTTTGGTATAGTCCGAAAAATTCATTTTCTGATGAAAAACGATGACTCCGGACCTGTCGAACGTCCCCAAAATGGTCCATATCGATGAAATTTTAACATTTAATCCTTTGACTCCAAACGACTGTTGGATGTGAATTAAGTCTTTTTCAACTAAAATAAGTGTGTTTAAAGTCATTTATGTGCCTGAAATTGGTCAAAATTGAAGCTTTTGTGTAAGCAAAACTCTGTAAAAATGGCAATTTTGGTCACTCTGAGGGGTTAAAAAGTGGTTATTCAACATGAGGCACCATCACCTTGACATTTTGAATCATTTTTGGTACAGTCTGAAAAATTCATTTTCTGATGAAAAACAATGACTCCGGACCTGTCGAACGTCCCCAAAATGGTCCATATTGATGAAATTTTAACATTTAATCTTTTGACTCCAAACAACTGTTGGATGTGAATTAAGTCTTTTTCAACTAAAATAAGTGTGTTTAAAGTCATTTATGTGCCTGAAATTCGTCAAAATTGAAGCTTTTGTGTAAGCAAAACTCTGTAAAAATGGCAATTTTGGTCACTCTGAGGGGTTAAAAAGTGGTTATTCAACATGAGGCACGATCCATTTGACATTTTGAATCATTTTTGGTATAGTCCGAAAAATTCATTTTCTGATGAAAAACGATGACTCCGGACCTGTCGAACGTCCCCAAAATGGTCCATATCGATGAAATTTTAACATTTAATCTTTTGACTCCAAACGACTGTTGGATGTGAATTATGACTTTTTCAAATAAAATAAGTGTGTTTAAAGTCATTTATGTGCCTGAAATTGGTCAAAATTGAAGCTTTTGTGTAAGCAAAACTCTGTAAAAATGGCAATTTTGGTCTCTCTGAGGGGTTACAAAGTGGTTATTCAACATGAGGCACAATCCATTTGACATTTTGAATCATTTTTGGTATAGTCCGTAAAATTCATTTTCTGATGAAAAACGATGACTCCGGACCTGTCGAACGTCCCCAAAATGGTCCATATCGATGAAATTTTAACATTTAATCTTTTGACTCCAAACGACTGTTGGATGTGAATTAAGTCTTTTTCAACTAAAATAAGTGTGTTTAAAGTCATTTATGTGCCTAAAATTGGTCAAAATTGAAGCTTTTGTGTAAGCAAAACTCTGTAAAAATGGCAATTTTGGTCACTCTGAGGGGTTAAAAAGTGGTTATTCAACAAGAGGCACCATCACTTTGACATTTTGAATCATTTTTGGTACAGTCTGAAAAATTCATTTTCTGATGAAAAACGATGACCCCGG
This sequence comes from Lissotriton vulgaris, assembly GCF_964263255.1. Lineage (NCBI taxonomy): Eukaryota > Metazoa > Chordata > Amphibia > Caudata > Salamandridae > Lissotriton > Lissotriton vulgaris. Next base: position 85,270 of record NW_028249553.1, on the reverse strand, counting down.
ACCTGTCGAACGTCCCCAAAATGGTCCATATCGATGAAATTTTAACATTTAATCTTTTGACTCCAAACAACTGTTGGATGTGAATTAAGTCTTTTTCAACTAAAATAAGTGTGTTTAAAGTCATTTATGTGCTTGAAATTGGTCAAAATTGAAGCTTTTGTGTAAGCAAAACTCTGTAAAAATGGCAATTTTGGTCACTCTGAGGGGTTAAAAAACTGTTATTCAACCTGAGGCACCATCACTTTGACATTTTGAATCATTTTTGGTACAGTCCGAAAAATTCATTTTCTGATGAAAAACGATGACTCCGGACCTGTCGAACGTACCCAAAATGGTCCATATCGATGAAATTTTAACATTTAATCTTTTGACTCCAAACGACTGTTGGATGTGAATTATGACTTTTTCAACTAAAATAAGTGTGTTTAAAGTCATTTATGTGCCTGAAATTGGTCAAAATTGAAGCTTTTGAGTAAGCAAAACTCTGTAAAAATGGCAATTTTGGTCACTCTGAGGGGTTAAAAAGTGGTTATTCAACATGAGGCACCATCACTTTGACATTTTGAATCATTTTTGGTACAGTCCGAAAAATTCATTTTCTGATGAAAAACGATGACTCCGGACCTGTCGAACGTACCCAAAATGGTCCATATCGATGAAATTTTAACATTTAATCTTTTGACTCCAAACAACTGTTGGATGTGAATTAAGTCTTTTTCAACTAAAATAAGTGTGCTTTAAGTCATTTATGTGCCTGAAATTGGTCAAAATTGAAGCTTTTGTGTAAGCAAAACTCTGTAAAAATGGCAATTTTGGTCACTCTGAGGGGTTAAAAAGTGGTTATTCAACATGAGGCACCATCACTTTGACATTTTGAATCATTTTTGGTATAGTCCGAAAAATTCATTTTCTGATGAAAAACGATGACTCCGGACCTGTCGAACGTCCTCAAAATGGTCCATATCGATGAAATTTTAACATTTAATCTTTTGACTCCAAACGACTGTTGGATGTGAATTATGACTTTTTCAACTAAAATAAGTGTGTTTAAAGTCATTTATGTGCCTGAAATTGGTCAAAATTGAAGCTTTTGTGTAAGCAAAACTCTATAAAAATGGCAATTTTGGTCACTCTGAGGGGTTAAAAAGTGGTTATTCAACATGAGGCACGATCCATTTGACATTTTGAATCATTTTTGGTATAGTCCGAAAAATTCATTTTCTGATGAAAAACGATGACTCCGGACCTGTCGAACGTCCCCAAAATGGTCCATATCGATGAAATTTTAACATTTAATCCTTTGACTCCAAACGACTGTTGGATGTGAATTAAGTCTTTTTCAACTAAAATAAGTGTGTTTAAAGTCATTTATGTGCCTGAAATTGGTCAAAATTGAAGCTTTTGTGTAAGCAAAACTCTGTAAAAATGGCAATTTTGGTCACTCTGAGGGGTTAAAAAGTGGTTATTCAACATGAGGCACCATCACCTTGACATTTTGAATCATTTTTGGTACAGTCTGAAAAATTCATTTTCTGATGAAAAACAATGACTCCGGACCTGTCGAACGTCCCCAAAATGGTCCATATTGATGAAATTTTAACATTTAATCTTTTGACTCCAAACAACTGTTGGATGTGAATTAAGTCTTTTTCAACTAAAATAAGTGTGTTTAAAGTCATTTATGTGCCTGAAATTCGTCAAAATTGAAGCTTTTGTGTAAGCAAAACTCTGTAAAAATGGCAATTTTGGTCACTCTGAGGGGTTAAAAAGTGGTTATTCAACATGAGGCACGATCCATTTGACATTTTGAATCATTTTTGGTATAGTCCGAAAAATTCATTTTCTGATGAAAAACGATGACTCCGGACCTGTCGAACGTCCCCAAAATGGTCCATATCGATGAAATTTTAACATTTAATCTTTTGACTCCAAACGACTGTTGGATGTGAATTATGACTTTTTCAAATAAAATAAGTGTGTTTAAAGTCATTTATGTGCCTGAAATTGGTCAAAATTGAAGCTTTTGTGTAAGCAAAACTCTGTAAAAATGGCAATTTTGGTCTCTCTGAGGGGTTACAAAGTGGTTATTCAACATGAGGCACAATCCATTTGACATTTTGAATCATTTTTGGTATAGTCCGTAAAATTCATTTTCTGATGAAAAACGATGACTCCGGACCTGTCGAACGTCCCCAAAATGGTCCATATCGATGAAATTTTAACATTTAATCTTTTGACTCCAAACGACTGTTGGATGTGAATTAAGTCTTTTTCAACTAAAATAAGTGTGTTTAAAGTCATTTATGTGCCTAAAATTGGTCAAAATTGAAGCTTTTGTGTAAGCAAAACTCTGTAAAAATGGCAATTTTGGTCACTCTGAGGGGTTAAAAAGTGGTTATTCAACATGAGGCACCATCACCTTGACATTTTGAATCATTTTTGGTACAGTCTGAAAAATTCATTTTCTGATGAAAAACGATGACTCCGGACCTGTCGAACGTCCCCAAAATGGTCCATATCGATGAAATTTTAACATTTAACCCCTTCCATGCTAATGACAAGGCCAGCTCGTCATGGGTGTTACCTGCGCTGCGCTCATGACGAGCTGACCTTGTCATGAACAATGGGAAAAAATGAGTGCTAGCGCCCAGCGGGAAAACCCTTAGCAGCCAAGGTGTTAATCTTTTGACTCCAAACAACAGTTGGATGTGAATTAAGTCTTTTTCAACTAAAATAAGTGTGTTTAAAGTCATTTATGTGCCTGAAATTGGTCAAAATTGAAGCTTTTGTGTAAGCAAAACTCTGTAAAAATGGCAATTTTGGTCACTCTGAGGGGCTAAAAAGTGGTTATTCAACATGAGGCACGATCCATTTGACATTTTGAATCATTTTTGGTATAGTCCGAAAAATTCATTTTCTGATGAAAAACGATGACTCCGGACCTGTCGAACGTCCCCAAAATGGTCCATATCGATGAAATTTTAACATTTAATCTTTTGACTCCAAACGACTGTTGGATGTGAATTAAGTCTTTTTCAACTAAAATAAGTGTGTTTAAAGTCATTTATGTGCCTGAAATTGGTCAAAATTGAAGCTTTTGTGTAAGCAAAACTCTGTAAAAATGGCAATTTTGGTCACTCTGAGGGGTTAAAAGGTGGTTATTCAACATGAGGCACCATCACCTTGACATTTCGAATCATTTTTGGTACAGTCTGAAAAATTCATTTTCTGATGAAAAACAATGACTCCGGACCTGTCGAACGTCCCCAAAATGGTCCATATCGATGAAATTTTAACATTTAATCTTTTGACTCCAAACAACTGTTGGATGTGAATTAAGTCTTTTTCAACTAAAATAAGTGTGTTTAAAGTCATTTATGTGCCTGAAATTCGTCAAAATTGAAGCTTTTGTGTAAGCAAAACTCTGTAAAAATGGCAATTTTGGTCACTCTGAGGGGTTAAAAAGTGGTTATTCAACATGAGGCACGATCCATTTGACATTTTGAATCATTTTTGGTATAGTCCGAAAAATTCATTTTCTGATGAAAAACGATGACTCCGGACCTGTCGAACGTCCCCAAAATGGTCCATATCGATGAAATTTTAACATTTAATCTTTTGACTCCAAACGACTGTTGGATGTGAATTATGACTTTTTCAAATAAAATAAGTGTGTTTAAAGTCATTTATGTGCCTGAAATTGGTCAAAATTGAAGCTTTTGTGTAAGCAAAACTCTGTAAAAATGGCAATTTTGGTCTCTCTGAGGGGTTACAAAGTGGTTATTCAACATGAGGCACAATCCATTTGACATTTTGAATCATTTTTGGTATAGTCCGTAAAATTCATTTTCTGATGAAAAACGATGACTCCGGACCTGTCGAACGTCCCCAAAATGGTCCATATCGATGAAATTTTAACATTTAATCTTTTGACTCCAAACGACTGTTGGATGTGAATTAAGTCTTTTTCAACTAAAATAAGTGTGTTTAAAGTCATTTATGTGCCTAAAATTGGTCAAAATTGAAGCTTTTGTGTAAGCAAAACTCTGTAAAAATGTCAATTTTGGTCACTCTGAGGGGTTAAAAAGTGGTTATTCAACAAGAGGCACCATCACTTTGACATTATGAATCATTTTTGGTACAGTCTGAAAAATTCATTTTCTGATGAAAAACGATGACTCCGGACCTGTCGAACGTCCCCAAAATGGTCCATATCGATGAAATTTTAACATTTAATCTTTTGACTCCAAACAACTGTTGGATGTGAATTAAGTCTTTTTCAACTAAAATAAGTGTATTTAAAGTCATTTATGTGCTTGAAATTGGTCAAAATTGAAGCTTTTGTGTAAGCAAAACTCTGTAAAAATGGCAATTTTGGTCACTCTGAGGGGTTAAAAAACGGTTATTCAACCTGAGGCACCATCACTTTGACATTTTGAATCATTTTTGGTACAGTCCGAAAAATTCATTTTCTGATGAAAAACGATGACTCCGGACCTGTCGAACGTCCCCAAAATGGTCCATATCGATGACATTTGAACATTTAATCTTTTGACTCCAAACAACTGTTGGATGTGAATTAAGTCTTTTTCAACTAAAATAAGTGTGTTTAAAGTCATTTATGTGCCTGAAATTGGTCAAAATTGAAGCTTTTGTGTAAGCAAAACTCTGTAAAAATGGCAATTTTGGTCACTCTGAGGGGTTAAAAAGTGGTTATTCAACATGAGGCACGATCCATTTGACATTTTGAATCATTTTTGGTATAGTCCAAAAAATTCATTTTCTGATGAAAAACGATGACTCCGGACCTGTCGAACGTCCCCAAAATGGTCCATATCGATGAAATTTTAACATTTAATCTTTTGACTCCAAACGACTGTTGGATCTGAATTAAGTCTTTTTCAACTAAAATAAGTGTGTTTAAAGTCATTTATGTGCCTGAAATTGGTCAAAATTGAAGCTTTTGTGTAAGCAAAACTCTGTAAAAATGGCAATTTTGGTCACTCTGAGGGGTTAAAAAGTGGTTATTCAACATGAGGCACGATCTATTTGACATTTTTAATCATTTTTGGTATAGTCCGAAAAATTCATTTTCTGATGAAAAACGATGACTCCGGACCTGTCGAACGTACCCAAAATGGTCCATATCGATGAAATTTTAACATTTAATCTTTTGACTCCAAACGACTGTTGGATGTGAATTATGACTTTTTCAACTAAAATAAGTGTGTTTAAAGTCATTTATGTGCCTGAAATTGGTCAAAATTGAAGCTTTTGAGTAAGCAAAACTCTGTAAAAATGGCAATTTTGGTCACTCTGAGGGGTTAAAAAGTGGTTATTCAACATGAGGCACCATCACTTTGACATTTTGAATCATTTTTGGTACAGTCCGAAAAATTCATTTTCTGATGAAAAACGATGACTCCGGACCTGTCGAACGTACCCAAAATGGTCCATATCGATGAAATTTTAACATTTAATCTTTTGACTCCAAACAACTGTTGGATGTGAATTAAGTCTTTTTCAACTAAAATAAGTGTGCTTAAAGTCATTTATGTGCCTGAAATTGGTCAAAATTGAAGCTTTTGTGTAAGCAAAACTCTGTAAAAATGGCAATTTTGGTCACTCTGAGGGGTTAAAAAGTGGTTATTCAACATGAGGCACCATCACTTTGACATTTTGAATCATTTTTGGTATAGTACGAAAAATTCATTTTCTGATGAAAAACGATGACTCCGGACCTGTCGAACGTCCTCAAAATGGTCCATATCGATGAAATTTTAACATTTAATCTTTTGACTCCAAACGACTGTTGGATGTGAATTATGACTTTTTCAACTAAAATAAGTGTGTTTAAAGTCATTTATGTGCCTGAAATTGGTCAAAATTGAAGCTTTTGTGTAAGCAAAACTCTGTAAAAATGGCAATTTTGGTCACTCTGAGGGGTTAAAAAGTGGTTATTCAACATGAGGCACGATCCATTTGACATTTTGAATCATTTTTGGTATAGTCCGAAAAATTCATTTTCTGATGAAAAACGATGACTCCGGACCTGTCGAACGTCCCCAAAATGGTCCATATCGATGAAATTTTAACATTTAATCCTCTGACTCCAAACGACTGTTGGATGTGAATTAAGTCTTTTTCAACTAAAATAAGTGTGTTTAAAGTCATTTATGTGCCTGAAATTGGTCAAAATTGAAGCTTTTGTGTAAGCAAAACTCTGTAAAAATGGCAATTTTGGTCACTCTGAGGGGTTAAAAGGTGGTTATTCAACATGAGGCACCATCACCTTGACATTTCGAATCATTTTTGGTACAGTCTGAAAAATTCATTTTCTGATGAAAAACAATGACTCCGGACCTGTCGAACGTCCCCAAAATGGTCCATATCGATGAAATTTTAACATTTAATCTTTTGACTCCAAACAACTGTTGGATGTGAATTAAGTCTTTTTCAACTAAAATAAGTGTGTTTAAAGTCATTTATGTGCCTGAAATTCGTCAAAATTGAAGCTTTTGTGTAAGCAAAACTCTGTAAAAATGGCAATTTTGGTCACTCTGAGGGGTTAAAAAGTGGTTATTCAACATGAGGCACGATCCATTTGACATTTTGAATCATTTTTGGTATAGTCCGAAAAATTCATTTTCTGATGAAAAACGATGACTCCGGACCTGTCGAACGTCCCCAAAATGGTCCATATCGATGAAATTTTAACATTTAATCTTTTGACTCCAAACGACTGTTGGATGTGAATTATGACTTTTTCAAATAAAATAAGTGTGTTTAAAGTCATTTATGTGCCTGAAATTGGTCAAAATTGAAGCTTTTGTGTAAGCAAAACTCTGTAAAAATGGCAATTTTGGTCTCTCTGAGGGGTTACAAAGTGGTTATTCAACATGAGGCACAATCCATTTGACATTTTGAATCATTTTTGGTATAGTCCGTAAAATTCATTTTCTGATGAAAAACGATGACTCCGGACCTGTCGAACGTCCCCAAAATGGTCCATATCGATGAAATTTTAACATTTAATCTTTTGACTCCAAACGACTGTTGGATGTGAATTAAGTCTTTTTCAACTAAAATAAGTGTGTTTAAAGTCATTTATGTGCCTAAAATTGGTCAAAATTGAAGCTTTTGTGTAAGCAAAACTCTGTAAAAATGTCAATTTTGGTCACTCTGAGGGTTTAAAAAGTGGTTATTCAACAAGAGGCACCATCACTTTGACATTATGAATCATTTTTGGTACAGTCTGAAAAATTCATTTTCTGATGAAAAACGATGACTCCGGACCTGTCGAACGTCCCCAAAATGGTCCATATCGATGAAATTTTAACATTTAATCTTTTGACTCCAAACAACTGTTGGATGTGAATTAAGTCTTTTTCAACTAAAATAAGTGTATTTAAAGTCATTTATGTGCTTGAAATTGGTCAAAATTGAAGCTTTTGTGTAAGCAAAACTCTGTAAAAATGGCAATTTTGGTCACTCTGAGGGGTTAAAAAACGGTTATTCAACCTGAGGCACCATCACTTTGACATTTTGAATCATTTTTGGTACAGTCCGAAAAAATTCATTTTCTGATGAAAAACGATGACTCCGGACCTGTCGAACGTCCCCAAAATGGTCCATATCGATGACATTTGAACATTTAATCTTTTGACTCCAAACAACTGTTGGATGTGAATTAAGTCTTTTTCAACTAAAATAAGTGTGTTTAAAGTCATTTATGTGCTTGAAATTGGTCAAAATTGAAGCTTTTGTGTAAGCAAAACTCTGTAAAAATGGCAATTTTGGTCACTCTGAGGGGTTAAAAAACTGTTATTCAACCTGAGGCACCATCACTTTGACATTTTGAATCATTTTTGGCACAGTCCGAAAAATTCATTTTCTGATGAAAAACGATGACTCCGGACCTGTCGAACGTACCCAAAATGGTCCATATCGATGAAATTTTAACATTTAATCTTTTGACTCCAAACGACTGTTGGATGTGAATTATGACTTTTTCAACTAAAATAAGTGTGTTTAAAGTCATTTATGTGCTTGAAATTGGTCAAAATTGAAGCTTTTGTGTAAGCAAAACTCTGTAAAAATGGCAATTTTGGTCACTCTATGGGGTTAAAAAACGGTTATTCAACCTGAGGCACCATCACTTTGACATTTTGAATCATTTTTGGTACAGTCCGAAAAATTCATTTTCTGATGAAAAACGATGACTCCGGACCTGTCGAACGTCCCCAAAATGGTCCATATCGATGACATTTGAACATTTAATCTTTTGACTCCAAACAACTGTTGGATGTGAATTAAGTCTTTTTCAACTAAAATAAGTGTGTTTAAAGTCATTTATGTGCCTGAAATTGGTCAAAATTGAAGCTTTTGTGTAAGCAAAACTCTGTAAAAATGGCAATTTTGGTCACTCTGAGGGGTTAAAAAGTGGTTATTCAACATGAGGCACGATCCATTTGACATTTTGAATCATTTTTGGTATAGTCCAAAAAATTCATTTTCTGATGAAAAACGATGACTCCGGACCTGTCGAACGTCCCCAAAATGGTCCATATCGATGAAATTTTAACATTTAATCTTTTGACTCCAAACGACTGTTGGATCTGAATTAAGTCTTTTTCAACTAAAATAAGTGTGTTTAAAGTCATTTATGTGCCTGAAATTGGTCAAAATTTAAGCTTTTGTGTAAGCAAAACTCTGTAAAAATGGCAATTTTGGTCACTCTGAGGGGTTAAAAAGTGGTTATTCAACATGAGGCACGATCTATTTGACATTTTTAATCATTTTTGGTATAGTCCGAAAAATTCATTTTCTGATGAAAAACGATGACTCCGGACCTGTCGAACGTACCCAAAATGGTCCATATCGATGAAATTTTAACATTTAATCTTTTGACTCCAAACGACTGTTGGATGTGAATTATGACTTTTTCAACTAAAATAAGTGTGTTTAAAGTCATTTATGTGCCTGAAATTGGTCAAAATTGAAGCTTTTGAGTAAGCAAAACTCTGTAAAAATGGCAATTTTGGTCACTCTGAGGGGTTAAAAAGTGGTTATTCAACATGAGGCACCATCACTTTGACATTTTGAATCATTTTTGGTATAGTACGAAAAATTCATTTTCTGATGAAAAACGATGACTCCGGACCTGTCGAACGTCCTCAAAATGGTCCATATCGATGAAATTTTAACATTTAATCTTTTGACTCCAAACGACTGTTGGATGTGAATTATGACTTTTTCAACTAAAATAAGTGTGTTTAAAGTCATTTATGTGCCTGAAATTGGTCAAAATTGAAGCTTTTGTGTAAGCAAAACTCTGTAAAAATGGCAATTTTGGTCACTCTGAGGGGTTAAAAAGTGGTTATTCAACATGAGGCACGATCCATTTGACATTTTGAATCATTTTTGGTATAGTCCGAAAAATTCATTTTCTGATGAAAAACGATGACTCCGGACCTGTCGAACGTCCCCAAAATGGTCCATATCGATGAAATTTTAACATTTAATCCTCTGACTCCAAACGACTGTTGGATGTGAATTAAGTCTTTTCAACTAAAATAAGTGTGTTTAAAGTCATTTATGTGCCTGAAATTGGTCAAAATTGAAGCTTTTGTGTAAGCAAAACTCTGTAAAAATGGCAATTTTGGTCACTCTGAGGGGTTAAAAAGTGGTTATTCAACATGAGGCACCATCACCTTGACATTTTGAATCATTTTTGGTACAGTCTGAAAAATTCATTTTCTGATGAAAAACAATGACTCCGGACCTGTCGAACGTCCCCAAAATGGTCCATATTGATGAAATTTTAACATTTAATCTTTTGACTCCAAACAACTGTTGGATGTGAATTAAGTCTTTTTCAACTAAAATAAGTGTGTTTAAAGTCATTTATGTGCCTGAAATTCGTCAAAATTGAAGCTTTTGTGTAAGCAAAACTCTGTAAAAATGGCAATTTTGGTCACTCTGAGGGGTTAAAAAGTGGTTATTCAACATGAGGCACGATCCATTTGACATTTTGAATCATTTTTGGTATAGTCCGAAAAATTCATTTTCTGATGAAAAACGATGACTCCGGACCTGTCGAACGTCCCCAAAATGGTCCATATCGATGAAATTTTAACATTTAATCTTTTGACTCCAAACGACTGTTGGATGTGAATTATGACTTTTTCAAATAAAATAAGTGTGTTTAAAGTCATTTATGTGCCTGAAATTGGTCAAAATTGAAGCTTTTGTGTAAGCAAAACTCTGTAAAAATGGCAATTTTGGTCTCTCTGAGGGGTTACAAAGTGGTTATTCAACATGAGGCACAATCCATTTGACATTTTGAATCATTTTTGGTATAGTCCGTAAAATTCATTTTCTGATGAAAAACGATGACTCCGGACCTGTCGAACGTCCCAAAATGGTCCATATCGATGAAATTTTAACATTTAATCTTTTGACTCCAAACGACTGTTGGATGTGAATTAAGTCTTTTTCAACTAAAATAAGTGTGTTTAAAGTCATTTATGTGCCTAAAATTGGTCCAAAATTGAAGCTTTTGTGTAAGCAAAACTCTGTAAAAATGGCAATTTTGGTCACTCTGAGGGGTTAAAAAGTGGTTATTCAACATGAGGCACCATCACCTTGACATTTTGAATCATTTTTGGTACAGTCTGAAAAATTCATTTTCTGATGAAAAACGATGACTCCGGACCTGTCGAACGTCCCCAAAATGGTCCATATCGATGAAATTTTAACATTTAACCCCTTCCATGCTAATGACAAGGCCAGCTCGTCATGGGTGTTACCTGCGCTGCGCTCATGACGAGCTGACCTTGTCATGAACAATGGGAAAAAATGAGTGCTAGCGCCCAGCGGGAAAACCCTTAGCAGCCAAGGTGTTAATCTTTTGACTCCAAACAACAGTTGGATGTGAATTAAGTCTTTTTCAACTAAAATAAGTGTGTTTAAAGTCATTTATGTGCCTGAAATTGGTCAAAATTGAAGCTTTTGTGTAAGCAAAACTCTGTAAAAATGGCAATTTTGGTCACTCTGAGGGGCTAAAAAGTGGTTATTCAACATGAGGCACGATCCATTTGACATTTTGAATCATTTTTGGTATAGTCCGAAAAATTCATTTTCTGATGAAAAACGATGACTCCGGACCTGTCGAACGTCCCCAAAATGGTCCATATCGATGAAATTTTAACATTTAATCCTTTGACTCCAAACGACTGTTGGATGTGAATTAAGTCTTTTTCAACTAAAATAAGTGTGTTTAAAGTCATTTATGTGCCTGAAATTGGTCAAAATTGAAGCTTTTGTGTAAGCAAAACTCTGTAAAAATGGCAATTTTGGTCACTCTGAGGGGTTAAAAGGTGGTTATTCAACATGAGGCACCATCACCTTGACATTTCGAATCATTTTTGGTACAGTCTGAAAAATTCATTTTCTGATGAAAAACAATGACTCCGGACCTGTCGAACGTCCCCAAAATGGTCCATATCGATGAAATTTTAACATTTAATCTTTTGACTCCAAACAACTGTTGGATGTGAATTAAGTCTTTTTCAACTAAAATAAGTGTGTTTAAAGTCATTTATGTGCCTGAAATTCGTCAAAATTGAAGCTTTTGTGTAAGCAAAACTCTGTAAAAATGGCAATTTTGGTCACTCTGAGGGGTTAAAAAGTGGTTATTCAACATGAGGCACGATCCATTTGACATTTTGAATCATTTTTGGTATAGTCCGAAAAATTCATTTTCTGATGAAAAACGATGACTCCGGACCTGTCGAACGTCCCCAAAATGGTCCATATCGATGAAATTTTAACATTTAATCTTTTGACTCCAAACGACTGTTGGATGTGAATTATGACTTTTTCAAATAAAATAAGTGTGTTTAAAGTCATTTATGTGCCTGAAATTGGTCAAAATTGAAGCTTTTGTGTAAGCAAAACTCTGTAAAAATGGCAATTTTGGTCTCTCTGAGGGGTTACAAAGTGGTTATTCAACATGAGGCACAATCCATTTGACATTTTGAATCATTTTTGGTATAGTCCGTAAAATTCATTTTCTGATGAAAAACGATGACTCCGGACCTGTCGAACGTCCCCAAAATGGTCCATATCGATGAAATTTTAACATTTAATCTTTTGACTCCAAACGACTGTTGGATGTGAATTAAGTCTTTTTCAACTAAAATAAGTGTGTTTAAAGTCATTTATGTGCCTAAAATTGGTCAAAATTGAAGCTTTTGTGTAAGCAAAACTCTGTAAAAATGTCAATTTTGGTCACTCTGAGGGGTTAAAAAGTGGTTATTCAACAAGAGGCACCATCACTTTGACATTATGAATCATTTTTGGTACAGTCTGAAAAATTCATTTTCTGATGAAAAACGATGACTCCGGACCTGTCGAACGTCCCCAAAATGGTCCATATCGATGAAATTTTAACATTTAATCTTTTGACTCCAAACAACTGTTGGATGTGAATTAAGTCTTTTTCAACTAAAATAAGTGTATTTAAAGTCATTTATGTGCTTGAAATTGGTCAAAATTGAAGCTTTTGTGTAAGCAAAACTCTGTAAAAATGGCAATTTTGGTCACTCTGAGGGGTTAAAAAATGGTTATTCAACCTGAGGCACCATCACTTTGACATTTTGAATCATTTTTGGTACAGTCCGAAAAATTCATTTTCTGATGAAAAACGATGACTCCGGACCTGTCGAACGTCCCCAAAATGGTCCATATCGATGACATTTGAACATTTAATCTTTTGACTCCAAACAACTGTTGGATGTGAATTAAGTCTTTTTCAACTAAAATAAGTGTGCTTAAAGTCATTTATGTGCCTGAAATTGGTCAAAATTGAAGCTTTTGTGTAAGCAAAACTCTGTAAAAATGGCAATTTTGGTCACTCTGAGGGGTTAAAAAGTGGTTATTCAACATGAGGCACGATCCATTTGACATTTTGAATCATTTTTGGTATAGTCCAAAAAATTCATTTTCTGATGAAAAACGATGACTCCGGACCTGTCGAACGTCCCCAAAATGGTCCATATCGATGAAATTTTAACATTTAATCTTTTGACTCCAAACGACTGTTGGATCTGAATTAAGTCTTTTTCACCTAAAATAAGTGTGTTTAAAGTCATTTATGTGCCTGAAATTGGTCAAAATTGAAGCTTTTGTGTAAGCAAAACTCTGTAAAAATGGCAATTTTGGTCACTCTGAGGGGTTAAAAAGTGGTTATTCAACATGAGGCACGATCTATTTGACATTTTTAATCATTTTTGGTATAGTCCGAAAAATTCATTTTCTGATGAAAAACGATGACTCCGGACCTGTCGAACGTACCCAAAATGGTCCATATCGATGAAATTTTAACATTTAATCTTTTGACTCCAAACGACTGTTGGATGTGAATTATGACTTTTTCAACTAAAATAAGTGTGTTTAAAGTCATTTATGTGCCTGAAATTGGTCAAAATTGAAGCTTTTGAGTAAGCAAAACTCTGTAAAAATGGCAATTTTGGTCACTCTGAGGGGTTAAAAAGTGGTTATTCAACATGAGGCACCATCACTTTGACATTTTGAATCATTTTTGGTACAGTCCGAAAAATTCATTTTCTGATGAAAAACGATGACTCCGGACCTGTCGAACGTACCCAAAATGGTCCATATCGATGAAATTTTAACATTTAATCTTTTGACTCCAAACAACTGTTGGATGTGAATTAAGTCTTTTTCAACTAAAATAAGTGTGCTTAAAGTCATTTATGTGCCTGAAATTGGTCAAAATTGAAGCTTTTGTGTAAGCAAAACTCTGTAAAAATGGCAATTTTGGTCACTCTGAGGGGTTAAAAAGTGGTTATTCAACATGAGGCACCATCACTTTGACATTTTGAATCATTTTTGGTATAGTACGAAAAATTCATTTTCTGATGAAAAACGATGACTCCGGACCTGTCGAACGTCCTCAAAATGGTCCATATCGATGAAATTTTAACATTTAATCTTTTGACTCCAAACGACTGTTGGATGTGAATTATGACTTTTTCAACTAAAATAAGTGTGTTTAAAGTCATTTATGTGCCTGAAATTGGTCAAAATTGAAGCTTTTGTGTAAGCAAAACTCTGTAAAAATGGCAATTTTGGTCACTCTGAGGGGTTAAAAAGTGGTTATTCAACATGAGGCACGATCCATTTGACATTTTGAATCATTTTTGGTATAGTCCGAAAAATTCATTTTCTGATGAAAAACGATGACTCCGGACCTGTCGAACGTCCCCAAAATGGTCCATATCGATGAAATTTTAACATTTAATCCTCTGACTCCAAACGACTGTTGGATGTGAATTAAGTCTTTTTCAACTGAAATAAGTGTTTAAAGTCATTTATGTGCCTGAAATTGGTCAAAATTGAAGCTTTTGTGTAAGCAAAACTCTGTAAAAATGGCAATTTTGGTCACTCTGAGGGGTTAAAAGGTGGTTATTCAACATGAGGCACCATCACCTTGACATTTCGAATCATTTTTGGTACAGTCTGAAAAATTCATTTTCTGATGAAAAACAATGACTCCGGACCTGTCGAACGTCCCCAAAATGGTCCATATCGATGAAATTTTAACATTTAATCTTTTGACTCCAAACAACTGTTGGATGTGAATTAAGTCTTTTTCAACTAAAATAAGTGTGTTTAAAGTCATTTATGTGCCTGAAATTCGTCAAAATTGAAGCTTTTGTGTAAGCAAAACTCTGTAAAAATGGCAATTTTGGTCACTCTGAGGGGTTAAAAAGTGGTTATTCAACATGAGGCACGATCCATTTGACATTTTGAATCATTTTTGGTATAGTCCGAAAAATTCATTTTCTGATGAAAAACGATGACTCCGGACCTGTCGAACGTCCCCAAAATGGTCCATATCGATGAAATTTTAACATTTAATCTTTTGACTCCAAACGACTGTTGGATGTGAATTATGACTTTTTCAAATAAAATAAGTGTGTTTAAAGTCATTTATGTGCCTGAAATTGGTCAAAATTGAAGCTTTTGTGTAAGCAAAACTCTGTAAAAATGGCAATTTTGGTCTCTCTGAGGGGTTACAAAGTGGTTATTCAACATGAGGCACAATCCATTTGACATTTTGAATCATTTTTGGTATAGTCCGTAAAATTCATTTTCTGATGAAAAACGATGACTCCGGACCTGTCGAACGTCCCCAAAATGGTCCATATCGATGAAATTTTAACATTTAATCTTTTGACTCCAAACGACTGTTGGATGTGAATTAAGTCTTTTTCAACTAAAATAAGGGTGTTTAAAGTCATTTATGTGCCTAAAATTGGTCAAAATTGAAGCTTTTGTGTAAGCAAAACTCTGTAAAAATGTCAATTTTGGTCACTCTGAGGGGTTAAAAAGTGGTTATTCAACAAGAGGCACCATCACTTTGACATTATGAATCATTTTTGGTACAGTCTGAAAAATTCATTTTCTGATGAAAAACGATGACTCCGGACCTGTCGAACGTCCCCAAAATGGTCCATATCGATGAAATTTTAACATTTAATCTTTTGACTCCAAACAACTGTTGGATGTGAATTAAGTCTTTTTCAACTAAAATAAGTGTATTTAAAGTCATTTATGTGCTTGAAATTGGTCAAAATTGAAGCTTTTGTGTAAGCAAAACTCTGTAAAAATGGCAATTTTGGTCACTCTGAGGGGTTAAAAAACGGTTATTCAACCTGAGGCACCATCACTTTGACATTTTGAATCATTTTTGGTACAGTCCGAAAAATTCATTTTCTGATGAAAAACGATGACTCCGGACCTGTCGAACGTCCCCAAAATGGTCCATATCGATGACATTTGAACATTTAATCTTTTGACTCCAAACAACTGTTGGATGTGAATTAAGTCTTTTTCAACTAAAATAAGTGTGTTTAAAGTCATTTATGTGCTTGAAATTGGTCAAAATTGAAGCTTTTGTGTAAGCAAAACTCTGTAAAAATGGCAATTTTGGTCACTCTGAGGGGTTAAAAAACTGTTATTCAACCTGAGGCACCATCACTTTGACATTTTGAATCATTTTTGGTACAGTCCGAAAAATTCATTTTCTGATGAAAAACGATGACTCCGGACCTGTCGAACGTACCCAAAATGGTCCATATCGATGAAATTTTAACATTTAATCTTTTGACTCCAAACGACTGTTGGATGTGAATTATGACTTTTTCAACTAAAATAAGTGTGTTTAAAGTCATTTATGTGCTTGAAATTGGTCAAAATTGAAGCTTTTGTGTAAGCAAAACTCTGTAAAAATGGCAATTTTGGTCACTCTGAGGGGTTAAAAAACGGTTATTCAACCTGAGGCACCATCACTTTGACATTTTGAATCATTTTTGGTACAGTCTGAAAAATTCATTTTCTGATGAAAAACGATGACTCCGGACCTGTCGAACGTCCCCAAAATGTCCATATCGATGACATTTGAACATTTAATCTTTTGACTCCAAACAACTGTTGGATGTGAATTAAGTCTTTTTCAACTAAAATAAGTGTGTTTAAAGTCATTTATGTGCCTGAAATTGGTCAAAATTGAAGCTTTTGTGTAAGCAAAACTCTGTAAAAATGGCAATTTTGGTCACTCTGAGGGGTTAAAAAGTGGTTATTCAACATGAGGCACGATCCATTTGACATTTTGAATCATTTTTGGTATAGTCCAAAAAATTCATTTTCTGATGAAAAACGATGACTCCGGACCTGTCGAACGTCCCCAAAATGGTCCATATCGATGAAATTTTAACATTTAATCTTTTGACTCCAAACGACTGTTGGATGTGAATTAAGTCTTTTTCAACTAAAATAAGTGTGTTTAAAGTCATTTATGTGCCTAAAATTGGTCAAAATTGAAGCTTTTGTGTAAGCAAAACTCTGTAAAAATGGCAATTTTGGTCACTCTGAGGGGTTAAAAAGTGGTTATTCAACATGAGGCACGATCTATTTGACATTTTTAATCATTTTTGGTATAGTCCGAAAAATTCATTTTCTGATGAAAAACGATGACTCCGGACCTGTCGAACGTACCCAAAATGGTCCATATCGATGAAATTTTAACATTTAATCTTTTGACTCCAAACGACTGTTGGATGTGAATTATGACTTTTTCAACTAAAATAAGTGTGTTTAAAGTCATTTATGTGCTTGAAATTGGTCAAAATTGAAGCTTTTGTGTAAGCAAAACTCTGTAAAAATGGCAATTTTGGTCACTCTGAGGGGTTAAAAAACTGTTATTCAACCTGAGGCACCATCACTTTGACATTTTGAATCATTTTTGGTACAGTCCGAAAAATTCATTTTCTGATGAAAAACGATGACTCCGGACCTGTCGAACGTACCCAAAATGGTCCATATCGATGAAATTTTAACATTTAATCTTTTGACTCCAAACGACTGTTGGATGTGAATTATGACTTTTTCAACTAAAATAAGTGTGTTTAAAGTCATTTATGTGCCTGAAATTGGTCAAAATTGAAGCTTTTGAGTAAGCAAAACTCTGTAAAAATGGCAATTTTGGTCACTCTGAGGGGTAAAAAAGTGGTTATTCAACATGAGGCACCATCACTTTGACATTTTGAATCATTTTTGGTACAGTCCGAAAAATTCATTTTCTGATGAAAAACGATGACTCCGGACCTGTCGAACGTACCCAAAATGGTCCATATCGATGAAATTTTAACATTTAATCTTTTGACTCCAAACAACTGTTGGATGTGAATTAAGTCTTTTTCAACTAAAATAAGTGTGCTTAAAGTCATTTATGTGCCTGAAATTGGTCAAAATTGAAGCTTTTGTGTAAGCAAAACTCTGTAAAAATGGCAATTTTGGTCACTCTGAGGGGTTAAAAAGTGGTTATTCAACATGAGGCACCATCACTTTGACATTTTGAATCATTTTTGGTATAGTACGAAAAATTCATTTTCTGATGAAAAACGATGACTCCAGACCTGTCGAACGTCCTCAAAATGGTCCATATCGATGAAATTTTAACATTTAATCTTTTGACTCCAAACGACTGTTGGATGTGAATTATGACTTTTTCAACTAAAATAAGTGTGTTTAAAGTCATTTATGTGCCTGAAATTGGTCAAAATTGAAGCTTTTGTGTAAGCAAAACTCTGTAAAAATGGCAATTTTGGTCACTCTGAGGGGTTAAAAAGTGGTTATTCAACATGAGGCACGATCCATTTGACATTTTGAATCATTTTTGGTATAGTCCGAAAAATTCATTTTCTGATGAAAAACGATGACTCCGGACCTGTCGAACGTCCCCAAAATGGTCCATATCGATGAAATTTTAACATTTAATCCTCTGACTCCAAACGACTGTTGGATGTGAATTAAGTCTTTTTCAACTAAAATAAGTGTGTTTAAAGTCATTTATGTGCCTGAAATTGGTCAAAATTGAAGCTTTTGTGTAAGCAAAACTCTGTAAAAATGGCAATTTTGGTCACTCTGAGGGGTTAAAAAGTGGTTATTCAACATGAGGCACCATCACCTTGACATTTTGAATCATTTTTGGTACAGTCTGAAAAATTCATTTTCTGATGAAAAACAATGACTCCGGACCTGTCGAACGTCCCCAAAATGGTCCATATTGATGAAATTTTAACATTTAATCTTTTGACTCCAAACAACTGTTGGATGTGAATTAAGTCTTTTTCAACTAAAATAAGTGTGTTTAAAGTCATTTATGTGCCTGAAATTCGTCAAAATTGAAGCTTTTGTGTAAGCAAAACTCTGTAAAAATGGCAATTTTGGTCACTCTGAGGGGTTAAAAAGTGGTTATTCAACATGAGGCACGATCCATTTGACATTTTGAATCATTTTTGGTATAGTCCGAAAAATTCATTTTCTGATGAAAAACGATGACTCCGGACCTGTCGAACGTCCCCAAAATGGTCCATATCGATGAAATTTTAACATTTAATCTTTTGACTCCAAACGACTGTTGGATGTGAATTATGACTTTTTCAAATAAAATAAGTGTGTTTAAAGTCATTTATGTGCCTGAAATTGGTCAAAATTGAAGCTTTTGTGTAAGCAAAACTCTGTAAAAATGGCAATTTTGGTCTCTCTGAGGGGTTACAAAGTGGTTATTCAACATGAGGCACAATCCATTTGACATTTTGAATCATTTTTGGTATAGTCCGTAAAATTCATTTTCTGATGAAAAACGATGACTCCGGACCTGTCGAACGTCCCCAAAATGGTCCATATCGATGAAATTTTAACATTTAATCTTTTGACTCCAAACGACTGTTGGATGTGAATTAAGTCTTTTTCAACTAAAATAAGTGTGTTTAAAGTCATTTATGTGCCTAAAATTGGTCAAAATTGAAGCTTTTGTGTAAGCAAAACTCTGTAAAAATGGCAATTTTGGTCACTCTGAGGGGTTAAAAAGTGGTTATTCAACATGAGGCACCATCACCTTGACATTTTGAATCATTTTTGGTACAGTCTGAAAAATTCATTTTCTGATGAAAAACGATGACTCCGGACCTGTCGAACGTCCCCAAAATGGTCCATATCGATGAAATTTTAACATTTAACCCCTTCCATGCTAATGACAAGGCCAGCTCGTCATGGGTGTTACCTGCGCTGCGCTCATGACGAGCTGACCTTGTCATGAACAATGGGAAAAAATGAGTGCTAGCGCCCAGCGGGAAAACCCTTAGCAGCCAAGGTGTTAATCTTTTGACTCCAAACAACAGTTGGATGTGAATTAAGTCTTTTTCAACTAAAATAAGTGTGTTTAAAGTCATTTATGTGCCTGAAATTGGTCAAAATTGAAGCTTTTGTGTAAGCAAAACTCTGTAAAAATGGCAATTTTGGTCACTCTGAGGGGCTAAAAAGTGGTTATTCAACATGAGGCACGATCCATTTGACATTTTGAATCATTTTTGGTATAGTCCGAAAAATTCATTTTCTGATGAAAAACGATGACTCCGGACCTGTCGAACGTCCCCAAAATGGTCCATATCGATGAAATTTTAACATTTAATCCTTTGACTCCAAACGACTGTTGGATGTGAATTAAGTCTTTTTCAACTAAAATAAGTGTGTTTAAAGTCATTTATGTGCCTGAAATTGGTCAAAATTGAAGCTTTTGTGTAAGCAAAACTCTGTAAAAATGGCAATTTTGGTCACTCTGAGGGGTTAAAAGGTGGTTATTCAACATGAGGCACCATCACCTTGACATTTCGAATCATTTTTGGTACAGTCTGAAAAATTCATTTTCTGATGAAAAACAATGACTCCGGACCTGTCGAACGTCCCCAAAATGGTCCATATCGATGAAATTTTAACATTTAATCTTTTGACTCCAAACAACTGTTGGATGTGAATTAAGTCTTTTTCAACTAAAATAAGTGTGTTTAAAGTCATTTATGTGCCTGAAATTCGTCAAAATTGAAGCTTTTGTGTAAGCAAAACTCTGTAAAAATGGCAATTTTGGTCACTCTGAGGGGTTAAAAAGTGGTTATTCAACATGAGGCACGATCCATTTGACATTTTGAATCATTTTTGGTATAGTCCGAAAAATTCATTTTCTGATGAAAAACGATGACTCCGGACCTGTCGAACGTCCCCAAAATGGTCCATATCGATGAAATTTTAACATTTAATCTTTTGACTCCAAACGACTGTTGGATGTGAATTATGACTTTTTCAAATAAAATAAGTGTGTTTAAAGTCATTTATGTGCCTGAAATTGGTCAAAATTGAAGCTTTTGTGTAAGCAAAACTCTGTAAAAATGGCAATTTTGGTCTCTCTGAGGGGTTACAAAGTGGTTATTCAACATGAGGCACAATCCATTTGACATTTTGAATCATTTTTGGTATAGTCCGTAAAATTCATTTTCTGATGAAAAACGATGACTCCGGACCTGTCGAACGTCCCCAAAATGGTCCATATCGATGAAATTTTAACATTTAATCTTTTGACTCCAAACGACTGTTGGATGTGAATTAAGTCTTTTTCAACTAAAATAAGTGTGTTTAAAGTCATTTATGTGCCTAAAATTGGTCAAAATTGAAGCTTTTGTGTAAGCAAAACTCTGTAAAAATGTCAATTTTGGTCACTCTGAGGGGTTAAAAAGTGGTTATTCGACAAGAGGCACCATCACTTTGACATTATGAATCATTTTTGGTACAGTCTGAAAAATTCATTTTCTGATGAAAAACGATGACTCCGGACCTGTCGAACGTCCCCAAAATGGTCCATATCGATGAAATTTTAACATTTAATCTTTTGACTCCAAACAACTGTTGGATGTGAATTAAGTCTTTTTCAACTAAAATAAGTGTATTTAAAGTCATTTATGTGCTTGAAATTGGTCAAAATTGAAGCTTTTGTGTAAGCAAAACTCTGTAAAAATGGCAATTTTGGTCACTCTGAGGGGTTAAAAAATGGTTATTCAACCTGAGGCACCATCACTTTGACATTTTGAATCATTTTTGGTACAGTCCGAAAAATTCATTTTCTGATGAAAAACGATGACTCCGGACCTGTCGAACGTCCCCAAAATGGTCCATATCGATGACATTTGAACATTTAATCTTTTGACTCCAAACAACTGTTGGATGTGAATTAAGTCTTTTTCAACTAAAATAAGTGTGCTTAAAGTCATTTATGTGCCTGAAATTGGTCAAAATTGAAGCTTTTGTGTAAGCAAAACTCTGTAAAAATGGCAATTTTGGTCACTCTGAGGGGTTAAAAAGTGGTTATTCAACATGAGGCACGATCCATTTGACATTTTGAATCATTTTTGGTATAGTCCAAAAAATTCATTTTCTGATGAAAAACGATGACTCCGGACCTGTCGAACGTTCCCCAAAATGGTCCATATCGATGAAATTTTAACATTTAATCTTTTGACTCCAAACGACTGTTGGATCTGAATTAAGTCTTTTTCACCTAAAATAAGTGTGTTTAAAGTCATTTATGTGCCTGAAATTGGTCAAAATTGAAGCTTTTGTGTAAGCAAAACTCTGTAAAAATGGCAATTTTGGTCACTCTGAGGGGTTAAAAAGTGGTTATTCAACATGAGGCACGATCTATTTGACATTTTTTAATCATTTTTGGTATAGTCCGAAAAATTCATTTTCTGATGAAAAACGATGACTCCGGACCTGTCGAACGTACCCAAAATGGTCCATATCGATGAAATTTTAACATTTAATCTTTTGACTCCAAACGACTGTTGGATGTGAATTATGACTTTTTCAACTAAAATAAGTGTGTTTAAAGTCATTTATGTGCCTGAAATTGGTCAAAATTGAAGCTTTTGAGTAAGCAAAACTCTGTAAAAATGGCAATTTTGGTCACTCTGAGGGGTTAAAAAGTGGTTATTCAACATGAGGCACCATCACTTTGACATTTTGAATCATTTTTGGTACAGTCCGAAAAATTCATTTTCTGATGAAAAACGATGACTCCGGACCTGTCGAACGTACCCAAAATGGTCCATATCGATGAAATTTTAACATTTAATCTTTTGACTCCAAACAACTGTTGGATGTGAATTAAGTCTTTTTCAACTAAAATAAGTGTGCTTAAAGTCATTTATGTGCCTGAAATTGGTCAAAATTGAAGCTTTTGTGTAAGCAAAACTCTGTAAAAATGGCAATTTTGGTCACTCTGAGGGGTTAAAAAGTGGTTATTCAACATGAGGCACCATCACTTTGACATTTTGAATCATTTTTGGTATAGTACGACAAATTCATTTTCTGATGAAAAACGATGACTCCGGACCTGTCGAACGTCCTCAAAATGGTCCATATCGATGAAATTTTAACATTTAATCTTTTGACTCCAAACGACTGTTGGATGTGAATTATGACTTTTTCAACTAAAATAAGTGTGTTTAAAGTCATTTATGTGCCTGAAATTGGTCAAAATTGAAGCTTTTGTGTAAGCAAAACTCTGTAAAAATGGCAATTTTGGTCACTCTGAGGGGTTAAAAAGTGGTTATTCAACATGAGGCACGATCCATTTGACATTTTGAATCATTTTTGGTATAGTCCGAAAAATTCATTTTCTGATGAAAAACGATGACTCCGGACCTGTCGAACGTCCCCAAAATGGTCCATATCGATGAAATTTTAACATTTAATCCTCTGACTCCAAACGACTGTTGGATGTGAATTAAGTCTTTTTCAACTGAAATAAGTGTTTAAAGTCATTTATGTGCCTGAAATTGGTCAAAATTGAAGCTTTTGTGTAAGCAAAACTCTGTAAAAATGGCAATTTTGGTCACTCTGAGGGGTTAAAAGGTGGTTATTCAACATGAGGCACCATCACCTTGACATTTCGAATCATTTTTGGTACAGTCTGAAAAATTCATTTTCTGATGAAAAACAATGACTCCGGACCTGTCGAACGTCCCCAAAATGGTCCATATCGATGAAATTTTAACATTTAATCTTTTGACTCCAAACAACTGTTGGATGTGAATTAAGTCTTTTTCAACTAAAATAAGTGTGTTTAAAGTCATTTATGTGCCTGAAATTCGTCAAAATTGAAGCTTTTGTGTAAGCAAAACTCTGTAAAAATGGCAATTTTGGTCACTCTGAGGGGTTAAAAAGTGGTTATTCAACATGAGGCACGATCCATTTGACATTTTGAATCATTTTTGGTAATAGTCCGTAAAATTCATTTTCTGATGAAAAACGATGACTCCGGACCTGTCGAACGTCCCCAAATTGGTCCATATCGATGAAATTTTAACATTTAATCTTTTGACTCCAAACGACTGTTGGATGTGAATTAAGTCTTTTTCAACTAAAATAAGGGTGTTTAAAGTCATTTATGTGCCTAAAATTGGTCAAAATTGAAGCTTTTGTGTAAGCAAAACTCTGTAAAAATGTCAATTTTGGTCACTCTGAGGGGTTAAAAAGTGGTTATTCAACAAGAGGCACCATCACTTTGACATTATGAATCATTTTTGGTACAGTCTGAAAAATTCATTTTCTGATGAAAAACGATGACTCCGGACCTGTCGAACGTCCCCAAAATGGTCCATATCGATGAAATTTTAACATTTAATCTTTTGACTCCAAACAACTGTTGGATGTGAATTAAGTCTTTTTCAACTAAAATAAGTGTATTTAAAGTCATTTATGTGCTTGAAATTGGTCAAAATTGAAGCTTTTGTGTAAGCAAAACTCTGTAAAAATGGCAATTTTGGTCACTCTGAGGGGTTAAAAAACGGTTATTCAACCTGAGGCACCATCACTTTGACATTTTGAATCATTTTTGGTACAGTCCGAAAAATTCATTTTCTGATGAAAAACGATGACTCCGGACCTGTCGAACGTCCCCAAAATGGTCCATATCGATGACATTTGAACATTTAATCTTTTGACTCCAAACAACTGTTGGATGTGAATTAAGTCTTTTTCAACTAAAATAAGTGTGTTTAAAGTCATTTATGTGCTTGAAATTGGTCAAAATTGAAGCTTTTGTGTAAGCAAAACTCTGTAAAAAATGGCAATTTTGGTCACTCTGAGGGGTTAAAAAACTGTTATTCAACCTGAGGCACCATCACTTTGACAATTTTGAATCATTTTTGGTACAGTCCGAAAAATTCATTTTCTGATGAAAAACGATGACTCCGGACCTGTCGAACGTACCCAAAATGGTCCATATCGATGAAATTTTAACATTTAATCTTTTGACTCCAAACGACTGTTGGATGTGAATTATGACTTTTTCAACTAAAATAAGTGTGTTTAAAGTCATTTATGTGCTTGAAATTGGTCAAAATTGAAGCTTTTGTGTAAGCAAAACTCTGTAAAAATGGCAATTTTGGTCACTCTGAGGGGTTAAAAAACGGTTATTCAACCTGAGGCACCATCACTTTGACATTTTGAATCATTTTTGGTACAGTCTGAAAAATTCATTTTCTGATGAAAAATGATGACTCCGGACCTGTCGAACGTCCCCAAAATGGTCCATATCGATGACATTTGAACATTTAATCTTTTGACTCCAAACAACTGTTGGATGTGAATTAAGTCTTTTTCAACTAAAATAAGTGTGTTTAAAGTCATTTATGTGCCTGAAATTGGTCAAAATTGAAGCTTTTGTGTAAGCAAAACTCTGTAAAAATGGCAATTTTGGTCACTCTGAGGGGTTAAAAAGTGGTTATTCAACATGAGGCACGATCCATTTGACATTTTGAATCATTTTTGGTATAGTCCAAAAAATTCATTTTCTGATGAAAAACGATGACTCCGGACCTGTCGAACGTCCCCAAAATGGTCCATATCGATGAAATTTTAACATTTAATCTTTTGACTCCAAACGACTGTTGGATGTGAATTAAGTCTTTTTCAACTAAAATAAGTGTGTTTAAAGTCATTTATGTGCCTAAAATTGGTCAAAATTGAAGCTTTTGTGTAAGCAAAACTCTGTAAAAATGGCAATTTTTGGTCACTCTGAGGGGTTAAAAAGTGGTTATTCAACATGAGGCACGATCTATTTGACATTTTTAATCATTTTTGGTATAGTCCGAAAAATTCATTTTCTGATGAAAAACGATGACTCCGGACCTGTCGAACGTACCCAAAATGGTCCATATCGATGAAATTTTAACATTTAATCTTTTGACTCCAAACGACTGTTGGATGTGAATTATGACTTTTTCAACTAAAATAAGTGTGTTTAAAGTCATTTATGTGCCTGAAATTGGTCAAAATTGAAGCTTTTGAGTAAGCAAAACTCTGTAAAAATGGCAATTTTGGTCACTCTGAGGGGTTAAAAAGTGGTTATTCAACATGAGGCACCATCACTTTGACATTTTGAATCATTTTTGGTACAGTCCGAAAATTCATTTTCTGATGAAAAACGATGACTCCGGACCTGTCGAACGTACCCAAAATGGTCCATATCGATGAAATTTTAACATTTAATCTTTTGACTCCAAACAACTGTTGGATGTGAATTAAGTCTTTTTCAACTAAAATAAGTGTGCTTAAAGTCATTTATGTGCCTGAAATTGGTCAAAATTGAAGCTTTTGTGTAAGCAAAACTCTGTAAAAATGGCAATTTTGGTCACTCTGAGGGGTTAAAAAGTGGTTATTCAACATGAGGCACCATCACTTTGACATTTTGAATCATTTTTGGTATAGTACGAAAAATTCATTTTCTGATGAAAAACGATGACTCCGGACCTGTCGAACGTCCTCAAAATGGTCCATATCGATGAAATTTTAACATTTAATCTTTTGACTCCAAACGACTGTTGGATGTGAATTATGACTTTTTCAACTAAAATAAGTGTGTTTAAAGTCATTTATGTGCCTGAAATTGGTCAAAATTGAAGCTTTTGTGTAAGCAAAACTCTGTAAAAATGGCAATTTTGGTCACTCTGAGGGGTTAAAAAGTGGTTATTCAACATGAGGCACGATCCATTTGACATTTTGAATCATTTTTGGTATAGTCCGAAAAATTCATTTTCTGATGAAAAACGATGACTCCGGACCTGTCGAACGTCCCCAAAATGGTCCATATCGATGAAATTTTAACATTTAATCCTCTGACTCCAAACGACTGTTGGATGTGAATTAAGTCTTTTTCAACTAAAATAAGTGTGTTTAAAGTCATTTATGTGCCTGAAATTGGTCAAAATTGAAGCTTTTGTGTAAGCAAAACTCTGTAAAAATGGCAATTTTGGTCACTCTGAGGGGTTAAAAGGTGGTTATTCAACATGAGGCACCATCACCTTGACATTTCGAATCATTTTTGGTACAGTCTGAAAAATTCATTTTCTGATGAAAAACAATGACTCCGGACCTGTCGAACGTCCCCAAAATGGTCCATATCGATGAAATTTTAACATTTAATCTTTTGACTCCAAACAACTGTTGGATGTGAATTAAGTCTTTTTCAACTAAAATAAGTGTGTTTAAAGTCATTTATGTGCCTGAAATTCGTCAAAATTGAAGCTTTTGTGTAAGCAAAACTCTGTAAAAATGGCAATTTTGGTCACTCTGAGGGTTAAAAAGTGGTTATTCAACATGAGGCACGATCCATTTGACATTTTGAATCATTTTTGGTATAGTCCGAAAAATTCATTTTCTGATGAAAAACGATGACTCCGGACCTGTCGAACGTCCCCAAAATGGTCCATATCGATGAAATTTTAACATTTAATCTTTTGACTCCAAACGACTGTTGGATGTGAATTATGACTTTTTCAAATAAAATAAGTGTGTTTAAAGTCATTTATGTGCCTGAAATTGGTCAAAATTGAAGCTTTTGTGTAAGCAAAACTCTGTAAAAATGGCAATTTTGGTCTCTCTGAGGGGTTACAAAGTGGTTATTCAACATGAGGCACAATCCATTTGACATTTTGAATCATTTTTGGTATAGTCCGTAAAATTCATTTTCTGATGAAAAACGATGACTCCGGACCTGTCGAACGTCCCCAAAATGGTCCATATCGATGAAATTTTAACATTTAATCTTTTGACTCCAAACGACTGTTGGATGTGAATTAAGTCTTTTTCAACTAAAATAAGGGTGTTTAAAGTCATTTATGTGCCTAAAATTGGTCAAAATTGAAGCTTTTGTGTAAGCAAAACTCTGTAAAAATGTCAATTTTGGTCACTCTGAGGGGTTAAAAAGTGGTTATTCAACAAGAGGCACCATCACTTTGACATTATGAATCATTTTTGGTACAGTCTGAAAAATTCATTTTCTGATGAAAAACGATGACTCCGGACCTGTCGAACGTCCCCAAAATGGTCCATATCGATGAAATTTTAACATTTAATCTTTTGACTCCAAACAACTGTTGGATGTGAATTAAGTCTTTTTCAACTAAAATAAGTGTATTTAAAGTCATTTATGTGCTTGAAATTGGTCAAAATTGAAGCTTTTGTGTAAGCAAAACTCTGTAAAAATGGCAATTTTGGTCACTCTGAGGGGTTAAAAAACGGTTATTCAACCTGAGGCACCATCACTTTGACATTTTGAATCATTTTTGGTACAGTCCGAAAAATTCATTTTCTGATGAAAAACGATGACTCCGGACCTGTCGAACGTCCCCAAAATGGTCCATATCGATGACATTTGAACATTTAATCTTTTGACTCCAAACAACTGTTGGATGTGAATTAAGTCTTTTTCAACTAAAATAAGTGTGTTTAAAGTCATTTATGTGCTTGAAATTGGTCAAAATTGAAGCTTTTGTGTAAGCAAAACTCTGTAAAAATGGCAATTTTGGTCACTCTGAGGGGTTAAAAAACTGTTATTCAACCTGAGGCACCATCACTTTGACATTTTGAATCATTTTTGGTACAGTCCGAAAAATTCATTTTCTGATGAAAAACGATGACTCCGGACCTGTCGAACGTACCCAAAATGGTCCATATCGATGAAATTTTAACATTTAATCTTTTGACTCCAAACGACTGTTGGATGTGAATTATGACTTTTTCAACTAAAATAAGTGTGTTTAAAGTCATTTATGTGCTTGAAATTGGTCAAAATTGAAGCTTTTGTGTAAGCAAAACTCTGTAAAAATGGCAATTTTGGTCACTCTGAGGGGTTAAAAAACGGTTATTCAACCTGAGGCACCATCACTTTGACATTTTGAATCATTTTTGGTACAGTCCGAAAAATTCATTTTCTGATGAAAAACGATGACTCCGGACCTGTCGAACGTCCCCAAAATGGTCCATATCGATGACATTTGAACATTTAATCTTTTGACTCCAAACAACTGTTGGATGTGAATTAAGTCTTTTTCAACTAAAATAAGTGTGTTTAAAGTCATTTATGTGCCTGAAATTGGTCAAAATTGAAGCTTTTGTGTAAGCAAAACTCTGTAAAAATGGCAATTTTGGTCACTCTGAGGGGTTAAAAAGTGGTTATTCAACATGAGGCACGATCCATTTGACATTTTGAATCATTTTTGGTATAGTCCAAAAAATTCATTTTCTGATGAAAAACGATGACTCCGGACCTGTCGAACGTCCCCAAAATGGTCCATATCGATGAAATTTTAACATTTAATCTTTTGACTCCAAACGACTGTTGGATCTGAATTAAGTCTTTTTCAACTAAAATAAGTGTGTTTAAAGTCATTTATGTGCCTGAAATTGGTCAAAATTGAAGCTTTTGTGTAAGCAAAACTCTGTAAAAATGGCAATTTTGGTCACTCTGAGGGGTTAAAAAGTGGTTATTCAACATGAGGCACGATCTATTTGACATTTTTAATCATTTTTGGTATAGTCCGAAAAATTCATTTTCTGATGAAAAACGATGACTCCGGACCTGTCGAACGTACCCAAAATGGTCCATATCGATGAAATTTTAACATTTAATCTTTTGACTCCAAACGACTGTTGGATGTGAATTATGACTTTTTCAACTAAAATAAGTGTGTTTAAAGTCATTTATGTGCCTGAAATTGGTCAAAATTGAAGCTTTTGAGTAAGCAAAACTCTGTAAAAATGGCAATTTTGGTCACTCTGAGGGGTTAAAAAGTGGTTATTCAACATGAGGCACCATCACTTTGACATTTTGAATCATTTTTGGTACAGTCCGAAAAATTCATTTTCTGATGAAAAACGATGACTCCGGACCTGTCGAACGTACCCAAAATGGTCCATATCGATGAAATTTTAACATTTAATCTTTTGACTCCAAACAACTGTTGGATGTGAATTAAGTCTTTTTCAACTAAAATAAGTGTGCTTAAAGTCATTTATGTGCCTGAAATTGGTCAAAATTGAAGCTTTTGTGTAAGCAAAACTCTGTAAAAATGGCAATTTTGGTCACTCTGAGGGGTTAAAAAGTGGTTATTCAACATGAGGCACCATCACTTTGACATTTTGAATCATTTTTGGTATAGTACGAAAAATTCATTTTCTGATGAAAAACGATGACTCCGGACCTGTCGAACGTCCTCAAAATGGTCCATATCGATGAAATTTTAACATTTAATCTTTTGACTCCAAACGACTGTTGGATGTGAATTATGACTTTTTCAACTAAAATAAGTGTGTTTAAAGTCATTTATGTGCCTGAAATTGGTCAAAATTGAAGCTTTTGTGTAAGCAAAACTCTGTAAAAATGGCAATTTTGGTCACTCTGAGGGGTTAAAAAGTGGTTATTCAACAT
Source organism: Lissotriton vulgaris (assembly GCF_964263255.1). Lineage (NCBI taxonomy): Eukaryota > Metazoa > Chordata > Amphibia > Caudata > Salamandridae > Lissotriton > Lissotriton vulgaris. The sequence goes on along the minus strand of NW_028249553.1, from coordinate 55,074 downwards.
GAGGCACGATCCATTTGACATTTTGAATCATTTTTGGTATAGTCCGAAAAATTCATTTTCTGATGAAAAACGATGACTCCGGACCTGTCGAACGTCCCCAAAATGGTCCATATCGATGAAATTTTAACATTTAATCCTCTGACTCCAAACGACTGTTGGATGTGAATTAAGTCTTTTTCAACTAAAATAAGTGTGTTTAAAGTCATTTATGTGCCTGAAATTGGTCAAAATTGAAGCTTTTGTGTAAGCAAAACTCTGTAAAAATGGCAATTTTGGTCACTCTGAGGGGTTAAAAAGTGGTTATTCAACATGAGGCACCATCACCTTGACATTTTGAATCATTTTTGGTACAGTCTGAAAAATTCATTTTCTGATGAAAAACAATGACTCCGGACCTGTCGAACGTCCCCAAAATGGTCCATATTGATGAAATTTTAACATTTAATCTTTTGACTCCAAACAACTGTTGGATGTGAATTAAGTCTTTTTCAACTAAAATAAGTGTGTTTAAAGTCATTTATGTGCCTGAAATTCGTCAAAATTGAAGCTTTTGTGTAAGCAAAACTCTGTAAAAATGGCAATTTTGGTCACTCTGAGGGGTTAAAAAGTGGTTATTCAACATGAGGCACGATCCATTTGACATTTTGAATCATTTTTGGTATAGTCCGAAAAATTCATTTTCTGATGAAAAACGATGACTCCGGACCTGTCGAACGTCCCCAAAATGGTCCATATCGATGAAATTTTAACATTTAATCTTTTGACTCCAAACGACTGTTGGATGTGAATTATGACTTTTTCAAATAAAATAAGTGTGTTTAAAGTCATTTATGTGCCTGAAATTGGTCAAAATTGAAGCTTTTGTGTAAGCAAAACTCTGTAAAAATGGCAATTTTGGTCTCTCTGAGGGGTTACAAAGTGGTTATTCAACATGAGGCACAATCCATTTGACATTTTGAATCATTTTTGGTATAGTCCGTAAAATTCATTTTCTGATGAAAAACGATGACTCCGGACCTGTCGAACGTCCCCAAAATGGTCCATATCGATGAAATTTTAACATTTAATCTTTTGACTCCAAACGACTGTTGGATGTGAATTAAGTCTTTTTCAACTAAAATAAGTGTGTTTAAAGTCATTTATGTGCCTAAAATTGGTCAAAATTGAAGCTTTTGTGTAAGCAAAACTCTGTAAAAATGGCAATTTTGGTCACTCTGAGGGGTTAAAAAGTGGTTATTCAACAAGAGGCACCATCACTTTGACATTTTGAATCATTTTTGGTACAGTCTGAAAAATTCATTTTCTGATGAAAAACGATGACTCCGGACCTGTCGAACGTCCCCAAAATGGTCCATATCGATGAAATTTTAACATTTAATCTTTTGACTCCAAACAACTGTTGGATGTGAATTAAGTCTTTTTCAACTAAAATAAGTGTGTTTAAAGTCATTTATGTGCTTGAAATTGGTCAAAATTGAAGCTTTTGTGTAAGCAAAACTCTGTAAAAATGGCAATTTTGGTCACTCTGAGGGGTTAAAAAGTGGTTATTCAACATGAGGCACGATCCATTTGACATTTTGAATCATTTTTGGTATAGTCCGAAAAATTCATTTTCTGATGAAAAACGATGACTCCGGACCTGTCGAACGTCCCCAAAATGGTCCATATCGATGAAATTTTAACATTTAATCTTTTGACTCCAAACGACTGTTGGATGTGAATTATGACTTTTTCAAATAAAATAAGTGTGTTTAAAGTCATTTATGTGCCTGAAATTGGTCAAAATTGAAGCTTTTGTGTAAGCAAAACTCTGTAAAAATGGCAATTTTGGTCTCTCTGAGGGGTTACAAAGTGGTTATTCAACATGAGGCACAATCCATTTGACATTTTGAATCATTTTTGGTATAGTCCGTAAAATTCATTTTCTGATGAAAAACGATGACTCCGGACCTGTCGAACGTCCCCAAAATGGTCCATATCGATGAAATTTTAACATTTAATCTTTTGACTCCAAACGACTGTTGGATGTGAATTAAGTCTTTTTCAACTAAAATAAGTGTGTTTAAAGTCATTTATGTGCCTAAAATTGGTCAAAATTGAAGCTTTTGTGTAAGCAAAACTCTGTAAAAATGGCAATTTTGGTCACTCTGAGGGGTTAAAAAGTGGTTATTCAACATGAGGCACCATCACCTTGACATTTTGAATCATTTTTGGTACAGTCTGAAAAATTCATTTTCTGATGAAAAACGATGACTCCGGACCTGTCGAACGTCCCCAAAATGGTCCATATCGATGAAATTTTAACATTTAACCCCTTCCATGCTAATGACAAGGCCAGCTCGTCATGGGTGTTACCTGCGCTGCGCTCATGACGAGCTGACCTTGTCATGAACAATGGGAAAAAATGAGTGCTAGCGCCCAGCGGGAAAACCCTTAGCAGCCAAGGTGTTAATCTTTTGACTCCAAACAACAGTTGGATGTGAATTAAGTCTTTTTCAACTAAAATAAGTGTGTTTAAAGTCATTTATGTGCCTGAAATTGGTCAAAATTGAAGCTTTTGTGTAAGCAAAACTCTGTAAAAATGGCAATTTTGGTCACTCTGAGGGGTTAAAAGGTGGTTATTCAACATGAGGCACCATCACCTTGACATTTCGAATCATTTTTGGTACAGTCTGAAAAATTCATTTTCTGATGAAAAACAATGACTCCGGACCTGTCGAACGTCCCCAAAATGGTCCATATCGATGAAATTTTAACATTTAATCTTTTGACTCCAAACAACTGTTGGATGTGAATTAAGTCTTTTTCAACTAAAATAAGTGTGTTTAAAGTCATTTATGTGCCTGAAATTCGTCAAAATTGAAGCTTTTGTGTAAGCAAAACTCTGTAAAAATGGCAATTTTGGTCACTCTGAGGGGTTAAAAAGTGGTTATTCAACATGAGGCACGATCCATTTGACATTTTGAATCATTTTTGGTATAGTCCGAAAAATTCATTTTCTGATGAAAAACGATGACTCCGGACCTGTCGAACGTCCCCAAAATGGTCCATATCGATGAAATTTTAACATTTAATCTTTTGACTCCAAACGACTGTTGGATGTGAATTAAGTCTTTTTCAACTAAAATAAGTGTGTTTAAAGTCATTTATGTGCCTAAAATTGGTCAAAATTGAAGCTTTTGTGTAAGCAAAACTCTGTAAAAATGTCAATTTTGGTCACTCTGAGGGGTTAAAAAGTGGTTATTCAACAAGAGGCACCATCACTTTGACATTATGAATCATTTTTGGTACAGTCTGAAAAATTCATTTTCTGATGAAAAACGATGACTCCGGACCTGTCGAACGTCCCCAAAATGGTCCATATCGATGAAATTTTAACATTTAATCTTTTGACTCCAAACAACTGTTGGATGTGAATTAAGTCTTTTTCAACTAAAATAAGTGTATTTAAAGTCATTTATGTGCTTGAAATTGGTCAAAATTGAAGCTTTTGTGTAAGCAAAACTCTGTAAAAATGGCAATTTTGGTCACTCTGAGGGGTTAAAAAACGGTTATTCAACCTGAGGCACCATCACTTTGACATTTTGAATCATTTTTGGTACAGTCCGAAAAATTCATTTTCTGATGAAAAACGATGACTCCGGACCTGTCGAACGTCCCCAAAATGGTCCATATCGATGACATTTGAACATTTAATCTTTTGACTCCAAACAACTGTTGGATGTGAATTAAGTCTTTTTCAACTAAAATAAGTGTGTTTAAAGTCATTTATGTGCCTGAAATTGGTCAAAATTGAAGCTTTTGTGTAAGCAAAACTCTGTAAAAATGGCAATTTTGGTCACTCTGAGGGGTTAAAAAACGGTTATTCAACCTGAGGCACCATCACTTTGACATTTTGAATCATTTTTGGTACAGTCCGAAAAATTCATTTTCTGATGAAAAACGATGACTCCGGACCTGTCGAACGTCCCCAAAATGGTCCATATCGATGACATTTGAACATTTAATCTTTTGACTCCAAACAACTGTTGGATGTGAATTAAGTCTTTTTCAACTAAAATAAGTGTGTTTAAAGTCATTTATGTGCCTGAAATTGGTCAAAATTGAAGCTTTTGTGTAAGCAAAACTCTGTAAAAATGGCAATTTTGGTCACTCTGAGGGGTTAAAAAGTGGTTATTCAACATGAGGCACGATCCATTTGACATTTTGAATCATTTTTGGTATAGTCCAAAAAATTCATTTTCTGATGAAAAACGATGACTCCGGACCTGTCGAACGTCCCCAAAATGGTCCATATCGATGAAATTTTAACATTTAATCTTTTGACTCCAAACGACTGTTGGATCTGAATTAAGTCTTTTTCAACTAAAATAAGTGTGTTTAAAGTCATTTATGTGCCTGAAATTGGTCAAAATTGAAGCTTTTGTGTAAGCAAAACTCTGTAAAAATGGCAATTTTGGTCACTCTGAGGGGTTAAAAAGTGGTTATTCAACATGAGGCACGATCTATTTGACATTTTTAATCATTTTTGGTATAGTCCGAAAAATTCATTTTCTGATGAAAAACGATGACTCCGGACCTGTCGAACGTACCCAAAATGGTCCATATCGATGAAATTTTAACATTTAATCTTTTGACTCCAAACGACTGTTGGATGTGAATTATGACTTTTTCAACTAAAATAAGTGTGTTTAAAGTCATTTATGTGCCTGAAATTGGTCAAAATTGAAGCTTTTGAGTAAGCAAAACTCTGTAAAAATGGCAATTTTGGTCACTCTGAGGGGTTAAAAAGTGGTTATTCAACATGAGGCACCATCACTTTGACATTTTGAATCATTTTTGGTACAGTCCGAAAAATTCATTTTCTGATGAAAAACGATGACTCCGGACCTGTCGAACGTACCCAAAATGGTCCATATCGATGAAATTTTAACATTTAATCTTTTGACTCCAAACAACTGTTGGATGTGAATTAAGTCTTTTTCAACTAAAATAAGTGTGCTTAAAGTCATTTATGTGCCTGAAATTGGTCAAAATTGAAGCTTTTGTGTAAGCAAAACTCTGTAAAAATGGCAATTTTGGTCACTCTGAGGGGTTAAAAAGTGGTTATTCAACATGAGGCACCATCACTTTGACATTTTGAATCATTTTTGGTATAGTACGAAAAATTCATTTTCTGATGAAAAACGATGACTCCGGACCTGTCGAACGTCCTCAAAATGGTCCATATCGATGAAATTTTAACATTTAATCTTTTGACTCCAAACGACTGTTGGATGTGAATTATGACTTTTTCAACTAAAATAAGTGTGTTTAAAGTCATTTATGTGCCTGAAATTGGTCAAAATTGAAGCTTTTGTGTAAGCAAAACTCTGTAAAAATGGCAATTTTGGTCACTCTGAGGGGTTAAAAAGTGGTTATTCAACATGAGGCACGATCCATTTGACATTTTGAATCATTTTTGGTATAGTCCGAAAAATTCATTTTCTGATGAAAAACGATGACTCCGGACCTGTCGAACGTCCCCAAAATGGTCCATATCGATGAAATTTTAACATTTAATCCTCTGACTCCAAACGACTGTTGGATGTGAATTAAGTCTTTTTCAACTAAAATAAGTGTGTTTAAAGTCATTTATGTGCCTGAAATTGGTCAAAATTGAAGCTTTTGTGTAAGCAAAACTCTGTAAAAATGGCAATTTTGGTCACTCTGAGGGGTTAAAAAGTGGTTATTCAACATGAGGCACCATCACCTTGACATTTTGAATCATTTTTGGTACAGTCTGAAAAATTCATTTTCTGATGAAAAACAATGACTCCGGACCTGTCGAACGTCCCCAAAATGGTCCATATTGATGAAATTTTAACATTTAATCTTTTGACTCCAAACAACTGTTGGATGTGAATTAAGTCTTTTTCAACTAAAATAAGTGTGTTTAAAGTCATTTATGTGCCTGAAATTCGTCAAAATTGAAGCTTTTGTGCAAGCAAAACTCTGTAAAAATGGCAATTTTGGTCACTCTGAGGGGTTAAAAAGTGGTTATTCAACATGAGGCACGATCCATTTGACATTTTGAATCATTTTTGGTATAGTCCGAAAAATTCATTTTCTGATGAAAAACGATGACTCCGGACCTGTCGAACGTCCCCAAAATGGTCCATATCGATGAAATTTTAACATTTAATCTTTTGACTCCAAACGACTGTTGGATGTGAATTATGACTTTTTCAAATAAAATAAGTGTGTTTAAAGTCATTTATGTGCCTGAAATTGGTCAAAATTGAAGCTTTTGAGTAAGCAAAACTCTGTAAAAATGGCAATTTTGGTCACTCTGAGGGGTTAAAAAGTGGTTATTCAACATGAGGCACCATCACTTTGACATTTTGAATCATTTTTGGTACAGTCCGAAAAATTCATTTTCTGATGAAAAACGATGACTCCGGACCTGTCGAACGTACCCAAAATGGTCCATATCGATGAAATTTTAACATTTAATCTTTTGACTCCAAACAACTGTTGGATGTGAATTAAGTCTTTTTCAACTAAAATAAGTGTGCTTTAAGTCATTTATGTGCCTGAAATTGGTCAAAATTGAAGCTTTTGTGTAAGCAAAACTCTATAAAAATGGCAATTTTGGTCACTCTGAGGGGTTAAAAAGTGGTTATTCAACATGAGGCACCATCACTTTGACATTTTGAATCATTTTTGGTATAGTCCGAAAAATTCATTTTCTGATGAAAAACGATGACTCCGGACCTGTCGAACGTCCCCAAAATGGTCCATATCGATGAAATTTTAACATTTAATCTTTTGACTCCAAACGACTGTTGGATGTGAATTAAGTCTTTTTCAACTAAAATAAGTGTGTTTAAAGTCATTTATGTGCCTAAAATTGGTCAAAATTGAAGCTTTTGTGTAAGCAAAACTCTGTAAAAATGGCAATTTTGGTCACTCTGAGGGGTTAAAAAGTGGTTATTCAACATGAGGCACGATCCATTTGACATTTTGAATCATTTTTGGTATAGTCCGAAAAATTCATTTTCTGATGAAAAACGATGACTCCGGACCTGTCGAACGTCCCCAAAATGGTCCATATCGATGAAATTTTAACATTTAATCCTCTGACTCCAAACGACTGTTGGATGTGAATTAAGTCTTTTTCAACTAAAATAAGTGTGTTTAAAGTCATTTATGTGCCTGAAATTGGTCAAAATTGAAGCTTTTGTGTAAGCAAAACTCTGTAAAAATGGCAATTTTGGTCACTCTGAGGGGTTAAAAAGTGGTTATTCAACATGAGGCACCATCACCTTGACATTTTGAATCATTTTTGGTACAGTCTGAAAAATTCATTTTCTGATGAAAAACAATGACTCCGGACCTGTCGAACGTCCCCAAAATGGTCCATATTGATGAAATTTTAACATTTAATCTTTTGACTCCAAACAACTGTTGGATGTGAATTAAGTCTTTTTCAACTAAAATAAGTGTGTTTAAAGTCATTTATGTGCCTGAAATTCGTCAAAATTGAAGCTTTTGTGCAAGCAAAACTCTGTAAAAATGGCAATTTTGGTCACTCTGAGGGGTTAAAAAGTGGTTATTCAACATGAGGCACGATCCATTTGACATTTTGAATCATTTTTGGTATAGTCCGAAAAATTCATTTTCTGATGAAAAACGATGACTCCGGACCTGTCGAACGTCCCCAAAATGGTCCATATCGATGAAATTTTAACATTTAATCTTTTGACTCCAAACGACTGTTGGATGTGAATTATGACTTTTTCAAATAAAATAAGTGTGTTTAAAGTCATTTATGTGCCTGAAATTGGTCAAAATTGAAGCTTTTGAGTAAGCAAAACTCTGTAAAAATGGCAATTTTGGTCACTCTGAGGGGTTAAAAAGTGGTTATTCAACATGAGGCACCATCACTTTGACATTTTGAATCATTTTTGGTACAGTCCGAAAAATTCATTTTCTGATGAAAAACGATGACTCCGGACCTGTCGAACGTACCCAAAATGGTCCATATCGATGAAATTTTAACATTTAATCTTTTGACTCCAAACAACTGTTGGATGTGAATTAAGTCTTTTTCAACTAAAATAAGTGTGCTTTAAGTCATTTATGTGCCTGAAATTGGTCAAAATTGAAGCTTTTGTGTAAGCAAAACTCTATAAAAATGGCAATTTTGGTCACTCTGAGGGGTTAAAAAGTGGTTATTCAACATGAGGCACCATCACTTTGACATTTTGAATCATTTTTGGTATAGTCCGAAAAATTCATTTTCTGATGAAAAACGATGACTCCGGACCTGTCGAACGTCCCCAAAATGGTCCATATCGATGAAATTTTAACATTTAATCTTTTGACTCCAAACGACTGTTGGATGTGAATTAAGTCTTTTTCAACTAAAATAAGTGTGTTTAAAGTCATTTATGTGCCTAAAATTGGTCAAAATTGAAGCTTTTGTGTAAGCAAAACTCTGTAAAAATGGCAATTTTGGTCACTCTGAGGGGTTAAAAAGTGGTTATTCAACATGAGGCACCATCACCTTGACATTTTGAATCATTTTTGGTACAGTCTGAAAAATTCATTTTCTGATGAAAAACGATGACTCCGGACCTGTCGAACGTCCCCAAAATGGTCCATATCGATGAAATTTTAACATTTAACCCCTTCCATGCTAATGACAAGGCCAGCTCGTCATGGGTGTTACCTGCGCTGCGCTCATGACGAGCTGACCTTGTCATGAACAATGGGAAAAAATGAGTGCTAGCGCCCAGCGGGAAAACCCTTAGCAGCCAAGGTGTTAATCTTTTGACTCCAAACAACAGTTGGATGTGAATTAAGTCTTTTTCAACTAAAATAAGTGTGTTTAAAGTCATTTATGTGCCTGAAATTGGTCAAAATTGAAGCTTTTGTGTAAGCAAAACTCTGTAAAAATGGCAATTTTGGTCACTCTGAGGGGTTAAAAAGTGGTTATTCAACATGAGGCACGATCTATTTGACATTTTTAATCATTTTTGGTATAGTCCGAAAAATTCATTTTCTGATGAAAAACGATGACTCCGGACCTGTCGAACGTACCCAAAATGGTCCATATTGATGAAATTTTAACATTTAATCTTTTGACTCCAAACAACTGTTGGATGTGAATTAAGTCTTTTTCAACTAAAATAAGTGTGTTTAAAGTCATTTATGTGCCTGAAATTCGTCAAAATTGAAGCTTTTGTGTAAGCAAAACTCTGTAAAAATGGCAATTTTGGTCACTCTGAGGGGTTAAAAAGTGGTTATTCAACATGAGGCACGATCCATTTGACATTTTGAATCATTTTTGGTATAGTCCGAAAAATTCATTTTCTGATGAAAAACGATGACTCCGGACCTGTCGAACGTCCCCAAAATGGTCCATATCGATGAAATTTTAACATTTAATCTTTTGACTCCAAACGACTGTTGGATGTGAATTATGACTTTTTCAAATAAAATAAGTGTGTTTAAAGTCATTTATGTGCCTGAAATTGGTCAAAATTGAAGCTTTTGTGTAAGCAAAACTCTGTAAAAATGGCAATTTTGGTCTCTCTGAGGGGTTACAAAGTGGTTATTCAACATGAGGCACAATCCATTTGACATTTTGAATCATTTTTGGTATAGTCCGTAAAATTCATTTTCTGATGAAAAACGATGACTCCGGACCTGTCGAACGTCCCCAAAATGGTCCATATCGATGAAATTTTAACATTTAATCTTTTGACTCCAAACGACTGTTGGATGTGAATTAAGTCTTTTTCAACTAAAATAAGTGTGTTTAAAGTCATTTATGTGCCTAAAATTGGTCAAAATTGAAGCTTTTGTGTAAGCAAAACTCTGTAAAAATGGCAATTTTGGTCACTCTGAGGGGTTAAAAAGTGGTTATTCAACATGAGGCACCATCACCTTGACATTTTGAATCATTTTTGGTACAGTCTGAAAAATTCATTTTCTGATGAAAAACGATGACTCCGGACCTGTCGAACGTCCCCAAAATGGTCCATATCGATGAAATTTTAACATTTAACCCCTTCCATGCTAATGACAAGGCCAGCTCGTCATGGGTGTTACCTGCGCTGCGCTCATGACGAGCTGACCTTGTCATGAACAATGGGAAAAAATGAGTGCTAGCGCCCAGCGGGAAAACCCTTAGCAGCCAAGGTGTTAATCTTTTGACTCCAAACAACAGTTGGATGTGAATTAAGTCTTTTTCAACTAAAATAAGTGTGTTTAAAGTCATTTATGTGCCTGAAATTGGTCAAAATTGAAGCTTTTGTGTAAGCAAAACTCTGTAAAAATGGCAATTTTGGTCACTCTGAGGGGTTAAAAGGTGGTTATTCAACATGAGGCACCATCACCTTGACATTTCGAATCATTTTTGGTACAGTCTGAAAAATTCATTTTCTGATGAAAAACAATGACTCCGGACCTGTCGAACGTCCCCAAAATGGTCCATATCGATGAAATTTTAACATTTAATCTTTTGACTCCAAACAACTGTTGGATGTGAATTAAGTCTTTTTCAACTAAAATAAGTGTGTTTAAAGTCATTTATGTGCCTGAAATTCGTCAAAATTGAAGCTTTTGTGTAAGCAAAACTCTGTAAAAATGGCAATTTTGGTCACTCTGAGGGGTTAAAAAGTGGTTATTCAACATGAGGCACGATCCATTTGACATTTTGAATCATTTTTGGTATAGTCCGAAAAATTCATTTTCTGATGAAAAACGATGACTCCGGACCTGTCGAACGTCCCCAAAATGGTCCATATCGATGAAATTTTAACATTTAATCTTTTGACTCCAAACGACTGTTGGATGTGAATTATGACTTTTTCAAATAAAATAAGTGTGTTTAAAGTCATTTATGTGCCTGAAATTGGTCAAAATTGAAGCTTTTGTGTAAGCAAAACTCTGTAAAAATGGCAATTTTGGTCTCTCTGAGGGGTTACAAAGTGGTTATTCAACATGAGGCACAATCCATTTGACATTTTGAATCATTTTTGGTATAGTCCGTAAAATTCATTTTCTGATGAAAAACGATGACTCCGGACCTGTCGAACGTCCCCAAAATGGTCCATATCGATGAAATTTTAACATTTAATCTTTTGACTCCAAACGACTGTTGGATGTGAATTAAGTCTTTTTCAACTAAAATAAGTGTGTTTAAAGTCATTTATGTGCCTAAAATTGGTCAAAATTGAAGCTTTTGTGTAAGCAAAACTCTGTAAAAATGTCAATTTTGGTCACTCTGAGGGGTTAAAAAGTGGTTATTCAACAAGAGGCACCATCACTTTGACATTATGAATCATTTTTGGTACAGTCTGAAAAATTCATTTTCTGATGAAAAACGATGACTCCGGACCTGTCGAACGTCCCCAAAATGGTCCATATCGATGAAATTTTAACATTTAATCTTTTGACTCCAAACAACTGTTGGATGTGAATTAAGTCTTTTTCAACTAAAATAAGTGTATTTAAAGTCATTTATGTGCTTGAAATTGGTCAAAATTGAAGCTTTTGTGTAAGCAAAACTCTGTAAAAATGGCAATTTTGGTCACTCTGAGGGGTTAAAAAACGGTTATTCAACCTGAGGCACCATCACTTTGACATTTTGAATCATTTTTGGTACAGTCCGAAAAATTCATTTTCTGATGAAAAACGATGACTCCGGACCTGTCGAACGTCCCCAAAATGGTCCATATCGATGACATTTGAACATTTAATCTTTTGACTCCAAACAACTGTTGGATGTGAATTAAGTCTTTTTCAACTAAAATAAGTGTGTTTAAAGTCATTTATGTGCCTGAAATTGGTCAAAATTGAAGCTTTTGTGTAAGCAAAACTCTGTAAAAATGGCAATTTTGGTCACTCTGAGGGGTTAAAAAACGGTTATTCAACCTGAGGCACCATCACTTTGACATTTTGAATCATTTTTGGTACAGTCCGAAAAATTCATTTTCTGATGAAAAACGATGACTCCGGACCTGTCGAACGTCCCCAAAATGGTCCATATCGATGACATTTGAACATTTAATCTTTTGACTCCAAACAACTGTTGGATGTGAATTAAGTCTTTTTCAACTAAAATAAGTGTGTTTAAAGTCATTTATGTGCCTGAAATTGGTCAAAATTGAAGCTTTTGTGTAAGCAAAACTCTGTAAAAATGGCAATTTTGGTCACTCTGAGGGGTTAAAAAGTGGTTATTCAACATGAGGCACGATCCATTTGACATTTTGAATCATTTTTGGTATAGTCCAAAAAATTCATTTTCTGATGAAAAACGATGACTCCGGACCTGTCGAACGTCCCCAAAATGGTCCATATCGATGAAATTTTAACATTTAATCTTTTGACTCCAAACGACTGTTGGATCTGAATTAAGTCTTTTTCAACTAAAATAAGTGTGTTTAAAGTCATTTATGTGCCTGAAATTGGTCAAAATTGAAGCTTTTGTGTAAGCAAAACTCTGTAAAAATGGCAATTTTGGTCACTCTGAGGGGTTAAAAAGTGGTTATTCAACATGAGGCACGATCTATTTGACATTTTTAATCATTTTTGGTATAGTCCGAAAAATTCATTTTCTGATGAAAAACGATGACTCCGGACCTGTCGAACGTACCCAAAATGGTCCATATCGATGAAATTTTAACATTTAATCTTTTGACTCCAAACGACTGTTGGATGTGAATTATGACTTTTTCAACTAAAATAAGTGTGTTTAAAGTCATTTATGTGCCTGAAATTGGTCAAAATTGAAGCTTTTGAGTAAGCAAAACTCTGTAAAAATGGCAATTTTGGTCACTCTGAGGGGTTAAAAAGTGGTTATTCAACATGAGGCACCATCACTTTGACATTTTGAATCATTTTTGGTACAGTCCGAAAAATTCATTTTCTGATGAAAAACGATGACTCCGGACCTGTCGAACGTACCCAAAATGGTCCATATCGATGAAATTTTAACATTTAATCTTTTGACTCCAAACAACTGTTGGATGTGAATTAAGTCTTTTTCAACTAAAATAAGTGTGCTTAAAGTCATTTATGTGCCTGAAATTGGTCAAAATTGAAGCTTTTGTGTAAGCAAAACTCTGTAAAAATGGCAATTTTGGTCACTCTGAGGGGTTAAAAAGTGGTTATTCAACATGAGGCACCATCACTTTGACATTTTGAATCATTTTTGGTATAGTACGAAAAATTCATTTTCTGATGAAAAACGATGACTCCGGACCTGTCGAACGTCCTCAAAATGGTCCATATCGATGAAATTTTAACATTTAATCTTTTGACTCCAAACGACTGTTGGATGTGAATTATGACTTTTTCAACTAAAATAAGTGTGTTTAAAGTCATTTATGTGCCTGAAATTGGTCAAAATTGAAGCTTTTGTGTAAGCAAAACTCTGTAAAAATGGCAATTTTGGTCACTCTGAGGGGTTAAAAAGTGGTTATTCAACATGAGGCACGATCCATTTGACATTTTGAATCATTTTTGGTATAGTCCGAAAAATTCATTTTCTGATGAAAAACGATGACTCCGGACCTGTCGAACGTCCCCAAAATGGTCCATATCGATGAAATTTTAACATTTAATCCTCTGACTCCAAACGACTGTTGGATGTGAATTAAGTCTTTTTCAACTAAAATAAGTGTGTTTAAAGTCATTTATGTGCCTGAAATTGGTCAAAATTGAAGCTTTTGTGTAAGCAAAACTCTGTAAAAATGGCAATTTTGGTCACTCTGAGGGGTTAAAAAGTGGTTATTCAACATGAGGCACCATCACCTTGACATTTTGAATCATTTTTGGTACAGTCTGAAAAATTCATTTTCTGATGAAAAACAATGACTCCGGACCTGTCGAACGTCCCCAAAATGGTCCATATTGATGAAATTTTAACATTTAATCTTTTGACTCCAAACAACTGTTGGATGTGAATTAAGTCTTTTTCAACTAAAATAAGTGTGTTTAAAGTCATTTATGTGCCTGAAATTCGTCAAAATTGAAGCTTTTGTGCAAGCAAAACTCTGTAAAAATGGCAATTTTGGTCACTCTGAGGGGTTAAAAAGTGGTTATTCAACATGAGGCACGATCCATTTGACATTTTGAATCATTTTTGGTATAGTCCGAAAAATTCATTTTCTGATGAAAAACGATGACTCCGGACCTGTCGAACGTCCCCAAAATGGTCCATATCGATGAAATTTTAACATTTAATCTTTTGACTCCAAACGACTGTTGGATGTGAATTATGACTTTTTCAAATAAAATAAGTGTGTTTAAAGTCATTTATGTGCCTGAAATTGGTCAAAATTGAAGCTTTTGAGTAAGCAAAACTCTGTAAAAATGGCAATTTTGGTCACTCTGAGGGGTTAAAAAGTGGTTATTCAACATGAGGCACCATCACTTTGACATTTTGAATCATTTTTGGTACAGTCCGAAAAATTCATTTTCTGATGAAAAACGATGACTCCGGACCTGTCGAACGTACCCAAAATGGTCCATATCGATGAAATTTTAACATTTAATCTTTTGACTCCAAACAACTGTTGGATGTGAATTAAGTCTTTTTCAACTAAAATAAGTGTGCTTTAAGTCATTTATGTGCCTGAAATTGGTCAAAATTGAAGCTTTTGTGTAAGCAAAACTCTATAAAAATGGCAATTTTGGTCACTCTGAGGGGTTAAAAAGTGGTTATTCAACATGAGGCACCATCACTTTGACATTTTGAATCATTTTTGGTATAGTCCGAAAAATTCATTTTCTGATGAAAAACGATGACTCCGGACCTGTCGAACGTCCCCAAAATGGTCCATATCGATGAAATTTTAACATTTAATCTTTTGACTCCAAACGACTGTTGGATGTGAATTAAGTCTTTTTCAACTAAAATAAGTGTGTTTAAAGTCATTTATGTGCCTAAAATTGGTCAAAATTGAAGCTTTTGTGTAAGCAAAACTCTGTAAAAATGGCAATTTTGGTCACTCTGAGGGGTTAAAAAGTGGTTATTCAACATGAGGCACCATCACCTTGACATTTTGAATCATTTTTGGTACAGTCTGAAAAATTCATTTTCTGATGAAAAACGATGACTCCGGACCTGTCGAACGTCCCCAAAATGGTCCATATCGATGAAATTTTAACATTTAACCCCTTCCATGCTAATGACAAGGCCAGCTCGTCATGGGTGTTACCTGCGCTGCGCTCATGACGAGCTGACCTTGTCATGAACAATGGGAAAAAATGAGTGCTAGCGCCCAGCGGGAAAACCCTTAGCAGCCAAGGTGTTAATCTTTTGACTCCAAACAACAGTTGGATGTGAATTAAGTCTTTTTCAACTAAAATAAGTGTGTTTAAAGTCATTTATGTGCCTGAAATTGGTCAAAATTGAAGCTTTTGTGTAAGCAAAACTCTGTAAAAATGGCAATTTTGGTCACTCTGAGGGGTTAAAAAGTGGTTATTCAACATGAGGCACGATCTATTTGACATTTTTAATCATTTTTGGTATAGTCCGAAAAATTCATTTTCTGATGAAAAACGATGACTCCGGACCTGTCGAACGTACCCAAAATGGTCCATATTGATGAAATTTTAACATTTAATCTTTTGACTCCAAACAACTGTTGGATGTGAATTAAGTCTTTTTCAACTAAAATAAGTGTGTTTAAAGTCATTTATGTGCCTGAAATTCGTCAAAATTGAAGCTTTTGTGTAAGCAAAACTCTGTAAAAATGGCAATTTTGGTCACTCTGAGGGGTTAAAAAGTGGTTATTCAACATGAGGCACGATCCATTTGACATTTTGAATCATTTTTGGTATAGTCCGAAAAATTCATTTTCTGATGAAAAACGATGACTCCGGACCTGTCGAACGTCCCCAAAATGGTCCATATCGATGAAATTTTAACATTTAATCTTTTGACTCCAAACGACTGTTGGATGTGAATTATGACTTTTTCAAATAAAATAAGTGTGTTTAAAGTCATTTATGTGCCTGAAATTGGTCAAAATTGAAGCTTTTGTGTAAGCAAAACTCTGTAAAAATGGCAATTTTGGTCTCTCTGAGGGGTTACAAAGTGGTTATTCAACATGAGGCACAATCCATTTGACATTTTGAATCATTTTTGGTATAGTCCGTAAAATTCATTTTCTGATGAAAAACGATGACTCCGGACCTGTCGAACGTCCCCAAAATGGTCCATATCGATGAAATTTTAACATTTAATCTTTTGACTCCAAACGACTGTTGGATGTGAATTAAGTCTTTTTCAACTAAAATAAGTGTGTTTAAAGTCATTTATGTGCCTAAAATTGGTCAAAATTGAAGCTTTTGTGTAAGCAAAACTCTGTAAAAATGGCAATTTTGGTCACTCTGAGGGGTTAAAAAGTGGTTATTCAACATGAGGCACCATCACCTTGACATTTTGAATCATTTTTGGTACAGTCTGAAAAATTCATTTTCTGATGAAAAACGATGACTCCGGACCTGTCGAACGTCCCCAAAATGGTCCATATCGATGAAATTTTAACATTTAACCCCTTCCATGCTAATGACAAGGCCAGCTCGTCATGGGTGTTACCTGCGCTGCGCTCATGACGAGCTGACCTTGTCATGAACAATGGGAAAAAATGAGTGCTAGCGCCCAGCGGGAAAACCCTTAGCAGCCAAGGTGTTAATCTTTTGACTCCAAACAACAGTTGGATGTGAATTAAGTCTTTTTCAACTAAAATAAGTGTGTTTAAAGTCATTTATGTGCCTGAAATTGGTCAAAATTGAAGCTTTTGTGTAAGCAAAACTCTGTAAAAATGGCAATTTTGGTCACTCTGAGGGGTTAAAAGGTGGTTATTCAACATGAGGCACCATCACCTTGACATTTCGAATCATTTTTGGTACAGTCTGAAAAATTCATTTTCTGATGAAAAACAATGACTCCGGACCTGTCGAACGTCCCCAAAATGGTCCATATCGATGAAATTTTAACATTTAATCTTTTGACTCCAAACAACTGTTGGATGTGAATTAAGTCTTTTTCAACTAAAATAAGTGTGTTTAAAGTCATTTATGTGCCTGAAATTCGTCAAAATTGAAGCTTTTGTGTAAGCAAAACTCTGTAAAAATGGCAATTTTGGTCACTCTGAGGGGTTAAAAAGTGGTTATTCAACATGAGGCACGATCCATTTGACATTTTGAATCATTTTTGGTATAGTCCGAAAAATTCATTTTCTGATGAAAAACGATGACTCCGGACCTGTCGAACGTCCCCAAAATGGTCCATATCGATGAAATTTTAACATTTAATCTTTTGACTCCAAACGACTGTTGGATGTGAATTATGACTTTTTCAAATAAAATAAGTGTGTTTAAAGTCATTTATGTGCCTGAAATTGGTCAAAATTGAAGCTTTTGTGTAAGCAAAACTCTGTAAAAATGGCAATTTTGGTCTCTCTGAGGGGTTACAAAGTGGTTATTCAACATGAGGCACAATCCATTTGACATTTTGAATCATTTTTGGTATAGTCCGTAAAATTCATTTTCTGATGAAAAACGATGACTCCGGACCTGTCGAACGTCCCCAAAATGGTCCATATCGATGAAATTTTAACATTTAATCTTTTGACTCCAAACGACTGTTGGATGTGAATTAAGTCTTTTTCAACTAAAATAAGTGTGTTTAAAGTCATTTATGTGCCTAAAATTGGTCAAAATTGAAGCTTTTGTGTAAGCAAAACTCTGTAAAAATGTCAATTTTGGTCACTCTGAGGGGTTAAAAAGTGGTTATTCAACAAGAGGCACCATCACTTTGACATTATGAATCATTTTTGGTACAGTCTGAAAAATTCATTTTCTGATGAAAAACGATGACTCCGGACCTGTCGAACGTCCCCAAAATGGTCCATATCGATGAAATTTTAACATTTAATCTTTTGACTCCAAACAACTGTTGGATGTGAATTAAGTCTTTTTCAACTAAAATAAGTGTATTTAAAGTCATTTATGTGCTTGAAATTGGTCAAAATTGAAGCTTTTGTGTAAGCAAAACTCTGTAAAAATGGCAATTTTGGTCACTCTGAGGGGTTAAAAAACGGTTATTCAACCTGAGGCACCATCACTTTGACATTTTGAATCATTTTTGGTACAGTCCGAAAAATTCATTTTCTGATGAAAAACGATGACTCCGGACCTGTCGAACGTCCCCAAAATGGTCCATATCGATGACATTTGAACATTTAATCTTTTGACTCCAAACAACTGTTGGATGTGAATTAAGTCTTTTTCAACTAAAATAAGTGTGTTTAAAGTCATTTATGTGCCTGAAATTCGTCAAAATTGAAGCTTTTGTGTAAGCAAAACTCTGTAAAAATGGCAATTTTGGTCACTCTGAGGGGTTAAAAAGTGGTTATTCAACATGAGGCACGATCCATTTGACATTTTGAATCATTTTTGGTATAGTCCGAAAAATTCATTTTCTGATGAAAAACGATGACTCCGGACCTGTCGAACGTCCCCAAAATGGTCCATATCGATGAAATTTTAACATTTAATCTTTTGACTCCAAACGACTGTTGGATGTGAATTATGACTTTTTCAAATAAAATAAGTGTGTTTAAAGTCATTTATGTGCCTGAAATTGGTCAAAATTGAAGCTTTTGTGTAAGCAAAACTCTGTAAAAATGGCAATTTTGGTCTCTCTGAGGGGTTACAAAGTGGTTATTCAACATGAGGCACAATCCATTTGACATTTTGAATCATTTTTGGTATAGTCCGTAAAATTCATTTTCTGATGAAAAACGATGACTCCGGACCTGTCGAACGTCCCCAAAATGGTCCATATCGATGAAATTTTAACATTTAATCTTTTGACTCCAAACGACTGTTGGATGTGAATTAAGTCTTTTTCAACTAAAATAAGTGTGTTTAAAGTCATTTATGTGCCTAAAATTGGTCAAAATTGAAGCTTTTGTGTAAGCAAAACTCTGTAAAAATGTCAATTTTGGTCACTCTGAGGGGTTAAAAAGTGGTTATTCAACAAGAGGCACCATCACTTTGACATTATGAATCATTTTTGGTACAGTCTGAAAAATTCATTTTCTGATGAAAAACGATGACTCCGGACCTGTCGAACGTCCCCAAAATGGTCCATATCGATGAAATTTTAACATTTAATCTTTTGACTCCAAACAACTGTTGGATGTGAATTAAGTCTTTTTCAACTAAAATAAGTGTATTTAAAGTCATTTATGTGCTTGAAATTGGTCAAAATTGAAGCTTTTGTGTAAGCAAAACTCTGTAAAAATGGCAATTTTGGTCACTCTGAGGGGTTAAAAAACGGTTATTCAACCTGAGGCACCATCACTTTGACATTTTGAATCATTTTTGGTACAGTCCGAAAAATTCATTTTCTGATGAAAAACGATGACTCCGGACCTGTCGAACGTCCCCAAAATGGTCCATATCGATGACATTTGAACATTTAATCTTTTGACTCCAAACAACTGTTGGATGTGAATTAAGTCTTTTTCAACTAAAATAAGTGTGTTTAAAGTCATTTATGTGCCTGAAATTGGTCAAAATTGAAGCTTTTGTGTAAGCAAAACTCTGTAAAAATGGCAATTTTGGTCACTCTGAGGGGTTAAAAAGTGGTTATTCAACATGAGGCACGATCCATTTGACATTTTGAATCATTTTTGGTATAGTCCGAAAAATTCATTTTCTGATGAAAAACGATGACTCCGGACCTGTCGAACGTCCCCAAAATGGTCCATATCGATGAAATTTTAACATTTAATCCTCTGACTCCAAACGACTGTTGGATGTGAATTAAGTCTTTTTCAACTAAAATAAGTGTGTTTAAAGTCATTTATGTGCCTGAAATTGGTCAAAATTGAAGCTTTTGTGTAAGCAAAACTCTGTAAAAATGGCAATTTTGGTCACTCTGAGGGGTTAAAAAGTGGTTATTCAACATGAGGCACCATCACCTTGACATTTTGAATCATTTTTGGTACAGTCTGAAAAATTCATTTTCTGATGAAAAACAATGACTCCGGACCTGTCGAACGTCCCCAAAATGGTCCATATTGATGAAATTTTAACATTTAATCTTTTGACTCCAAACAACTGTTGGATGTGAATTAAGTCTTTTTCAACTAAAATAAGTGTGTTTAAAGTCATTTATGTGCCTGAAATTCGTCAAAATTGAAGCTTTTGTGCAAGCAAAACTCTGTAAAAATGGCAATTTTGGTCACTCTGAGGGGTTAAAAAGTGGTTATTCAACATGAGGCACGATCCATTTGACATTTTGAATCATTTTTGGTATAGTCCGAAAAATTCATTTTCTGATGAAAAACGATGACTCCGGACCTGTCGAACGTCCCCAAAATGGTCCATATCGATGAAATTTTAACATTTAATCTTTTGACTCCAAACGACTGTTGGATGTGAATTATGACTTTTTCAAATAAAATAAGTGTGTTTAAAGTCATTTATGTGCCTGAAATTGGTCAAAATTGAAGCTTTTGTGTAAGCAAAACTCTGTAAAAATGGCAATTTTGGTCTCTCTGAGGGGTTACAAAGTGGTTATTCAACATGAGGCACAATCCATTTGACATTTTGAATCATTTTTGGTATAGTCCGTAAAATTCATTTTCTGATGAAAAACGATGACTCCGGACCTGTCGAACGTCCCCAAAATGGTCCATATCGATGAAATTTTAACATTTAATCTTTTGACTCCAAACGACTGTTGGATGTGAATTAAGTCTTTTTCAACTAAAATAAGTGTGTTTAAAGTCATTTATGTGCCTAAAATTGGTCAAAATTGAAGCTTTTGTGTAAGCAAAACTCTGTAAAAATGGCAATTTTGGTCACTCTGAGGGGTTAAAAAGTGGTTATTCAACAAGAGGCACCATCACTTTGACATTTTGAATCATTTTTGGTACAGTCTGAAAAATTCATTTTCTGATGAAAAACGATGACTCCGGACCTGTCGAACGTCCCCAAAATGGTCCATATCGATGAAATTTTAACATTTAATCTTTTGACTCCAAACAACTGTTGGATGTGAATTAAGTCTTTTTCAACTAAAATAAGTGTGTTTAAAGTCATTTATGTGCTTGAAATTGGTCAAAATTGAAGCTTTTGTGTAAGCAAAACTCTGTAAAAATGGCAATTTTGGTCACTCTGAGGGGTTAAAAAACTGTTATTCAACCTGAGGCACCATCACTTTGACATTTTGAATCATTTTTGGTACAGTCCGAAAAATTCATTTTCTGATGAAAAACGATGACTCCGGACCTGTCGAACGTACCCAAAATGGTCCATATCGATGAAATTTTAACATTTAATCTTTTGACTCCAAACGACTGTTGGATGTGAATTATGACTTTTTCAACTAAAATAAGTGTGTTTAAAGTCATTTATGTGCCTGAAATTGGTCAAAATTGAAGCTTTTGAGTAAGCAAAACTCTGTAAAAATGGCAATTTTGGTCACTCTGAGGGGTTAAAAAGTGGTTATTCAACATGAGGCACCATCACTTTGACATTTTGAATCATTTTTGGTACAGTCCGAAAAATTCATTTTCTGATGAAAAACGATGACTCCGGACCTGTCGAACGTACCCAAAATGGTCCATATCGATGAAATTTTAACATTTAATCTTTTGACTCCAAACAACTGTTGGATGTGAATTAAGTCTTTTTCAACTAAAATAAGTGTGCTTTAAGTCATTTATGTGCCTGAAATTGGTCAAAATTGAAGCTTTTGTGTAAGCAAAACTCTGTAAAAATGGCAATTTTGGTCACTCTGAGGGGTTAAAAAGTGGTTATTCAACATGAGGCATGATCCATTTGACATTTTGAATCATTTTTGGTACAGTCCGAAAAATTCATTTTCTGATGAAAAACGATGACTCCGGACCTGTCGAACGTCCCCAAAATGGTCCATATCGATGACATTTTAACATTTAATCTTTTGACTCCAAACGACTGTTGGATGTGAATTAAGTCTTTTTCAACTAAAATAAGTGTGTTTAAAGTCATTTATGTGCCTAAAATTGGTCAAAATTGAAGCTTTTGTGTAAGCAAAACTCTGTAAAAATGGCAATTTTGGTCACTCTGAGGGGTTAAAAAGTGGTTATTCAACATGAGGCACCATCACCTTGACATTTTGAATCATTTTTGGTACAGTCTGAAAAATTCATTTTCTGATGAAAAACGATGACTCCGGACCTGTCGAACGTCCCCAAAATGGTCCATATCGATGAAATTTTAACATTTAACCCCTTCCATGCTAATGACAAGGCCAGCTCGTCATGGGTGTTACCTGCGCTGCGCTCATGACGAGCTGACCTTGTCATGAACAATGGGAAAAAATGAGTGCTAGCGCCCAGCGGGAAAACCCTTAGCAGCCAAGGTGTTAATCTTTTGACTCCAAACAACAGTTGGATGTGAATTAAGTCTTTTTCAACTAAAATAAGTGTGTTTAAAGTCATTTATGTGCCTGAAATTGGTCAAAATTGAAGCTTTTGTGTAAGCAAAACTCTGTAAAAATGGCAATTTTGGTCACTCTGAGGGGCTAAAAAGTGGTTATTCAACATGAGGCACGATCCATTTGACATTTTGAATCATTTTTGGTATAGTCCGAAAAATTCATTTTCTGATGAAAAACGATGACTCCGGACCTGTCGAACGTCCCCAAAATGGTCCATATCGATGAAATTTTAACATTTAATCCTTTGACTCCAAACGACTGTTGGATGTGAATTAAGTCTTTTTCAACTAAAATAAGTGTGTTTAAAGTCATTTATGTGCCTGAAATTGGTCAAAATTGAAGCTTTTGTGTAAGCAAAACTCTGTAAAAATGGCAATTTTGGTCACTCTGAGGGGTTAAAAGGTGGTTATTCAACATGAGGCACCATCACCTTGACATTTCGAATCATTTTTGGTACAGTCTGAAAAATTCATTTTCTGATGAAAAACAATGACTCCGGACCTGTCGAACGTCCCCAAAATGGTCCATATCGATGAAATTTTAACATTTAATCTTTTGACTCCAAACAACTGTTGGATGTGAATTAAGTCTTTTTCAACTAAAATAAGTGTGTTTAAAGTCATTTATGTGCCTGAAATTCGTCAAAATTGAAGCTTTTGTGTAAGCAAAACTCTGTAAAAATGGCAATTTTGGTCACTCTGAGGGGTTAAAAAGTGGTTATTCAACATGAGGCACGATCCATTTGACATTTTGAATCATTTTTGGTATAGTCCGAAAAATTCATTTTCTGATGAAAAACGATGACTCCGGACCTGTCGAACGTCCCCAAAATGGTCCATATCGATGAAATTTTAACATTTAATCTTTTGACTCCAAACGACTGTTGGATGTGAATTATGACTTTTTCAAATAAAATAAGTGTGTTTAAAGTCATTTATGTGCCTGAAATTGGTCAAAATTGAAGCTTTTGTGTAAGCAAAACTCTGTAAAAATGGCAATTTTGGTCTCTCTGAGGGGTTACAAAGTGGTTATTCAACATGAGGCACAATCCATTTGACATTTTGAATCATTTTTGGTATAGTCCGTAAAATTCATTTTCTGATGAAAAACGATGACTCCGGACCTGTCGAACGTCCCCAAAATGGTCCATATCGATGAAATTTTAACATTTAATCTTTTGACTCCAAACGACTGTTGGATGTGAATTAAGTCTTTTTCAACTAAAATAAGTGTGTTTAAAGTCATTTATGTGCCTAAAATTGGTCAAAATTGAAGCTTTTGTGTAAGCAAAACTCTGTAAAAATGGCAATTTTGGTCACTCTGAGGGGTTAAAAAGTGGTTATTCAACAAGAGGCACCATCACTTTGACATTATGAATCATTTTTGGTACAGTCTGAAAAATTCATTTTCTGATGAAAAACGATGACTCCGGACCTGTCGAACGTCCCCAAAATGGTCCATATCGATGAAATTTTAACATTTAATCTTTTGACTCCAAACGACTGTTGGATGTGAATTAAGTCTTTTTCAACTAAAATAAGTGTGTTTAAAGTCATTTATGTGCCTGAAATTGGTCAAAATTGAAGCTTTTGTGTAAGCAAAACTCTGTAAAAATGGCAATTTTGGTCACTCTGAGGGGTTAAAAAGTGGTTATTCAACATGAGGCACGATCCATTTGACATTTTGAATCATTTTTGGTATAGTCCAAAAAATTCATTTTCTGATGAAAAACGATGACTCCGGACCTGTCGAACGTCCCCAAAATGGTCCATATCGATGAAATTTTAACATTTAATCTTTTGACTCCAAACGACTGTTGGATCTGAATTAAGTCTTTTTCAACTAAAATAAGTGTGTTTAAAGTCATTTATGTGCCTGAAATTGGTCAAAATTGAAGCTTTTGTGTAAGCAAAACTCTGTAAAAATGGCAATTTTGGTCACTCTGAGGGGTTAAAAAGTTGTTATTCAACATGAGGCACGATCTATTTGACATTTTTAATCATTTTTGGTATAGTCCGAAAAATTCATTTTCTGATGAAAAACGATGACTCCGGACCTGTCGAACATACCCAAAATGGTCCATATCGATGAAATTTTAACATTTAATCTTTTGACTCCAAACGACTGTTGGATGTGAATTATGACTTTTTCAACTAAAATAAGTGTGTTTAAAGTCATTTATGTGCCTGAAATTGGTCAAAATTGAAGCTTTTGAGTAAGCAAAACTCTGTAAAAATGGCAATTTTGGTCACTCTGAGGGGTTAAAAAGTGGTTATTCAACATGAGGCACCATCACTTTGACATTTTGAATCATTTTTGGTACAGTCCGAAAAATTCATTTTCTGATGAAAAACGATGACTCCGGACCTGTCGAACGTACCCAAAATGGTCCATATCGATGAAATTTTAACATTTAATCTTTTGACTCCAAACAACTGTTGGATGTGAATTAAGTCTTTTTCAACTAAAATAAGTGTGCTTAAAGTCATTTATGTGCCTGAAATTGGTCAAAATTGAAGCTTTTGTGTAAGCAAAACTCTGTAAAAATGGCAATTTTGGTCACTCTGAGGGGTTAAAAAGTGGTTATTCAACATGAGGCACCATCACTTTGACATTTTGAATCATTTTTGGTATAGTCCGAAAAATTCATTTTCTGATGAAAAACGATGACTCCGGACCTGTCGAACGTCCTCAAAATGGTCCATATCGATGAAATTTTAACATTTAATCTTTTGACTCCAAACGACTGTTGCATGTGAATTATGACTTTTTCAACTAAAATAAGTGTGTTTAAAGTCATTTATGTGCCTGAAATTGGTCAAAATTGAAGCTTTTGTGTAAGCAAAACTCTGTAAAAATGGCAATTTTGGTCACTCTGAGGGGTTAAAAAGTGGTTATTCAACATGAGGCACGATCACTTTGACATTTTGAATCATTTTTGGTACAGTCTGAAAAATTAATTTTTTGATGAAAAACGATGACTCCAGACCTGTCGAACATCCCCAAAATGGTCCATATCGATGAAATTTTAACATTTAATCTTTTGACTCCAAACGACTGTTGGATGTGAATTATGACTTTTTCAAATAAAATAAGTGTGCTTAAAGTCATTTATGTGCCTGAAATTGGTCAAAATTGAAGCTTTTGTGTAAGCAAAACTCTGTAAAAATGGCAATTTTGGTCACTCTGAGGGGTTAAAAAGTGGTTATTCAACATGAGGCACCATCACCTTGACATTTTGAATCATTTTTGGTACAGTCTGAAAAATTCATTTTCTGATGAAAAACAATGACTCCGGACCTGTCGAACGTCCCCAAAATGGTCCATATCGATGAAATTTTAACATTTAATCTTTTGACTCCAAACGACTGTTGGATGTGAATTAAGTCTTTTTCAACTAAAATAAGTGTGTTTAAAGTCATTTATGTGCCTGAAATTGGTCAAAATTGAAGCTTTTGTGTAAGCAAAACTCTGTAAAAATGGCAATTTTGGTCACTCTGAGGGGTTAAAAAGTGGTTATTCAACATGAGGCACGATCCATTTGACATTTTGAATCATTTTTGGTATAGTCCAAAAAATTCATTTTCTGATGAAAAACGATGACTCCGGACCTGTCGAACGTCCCCAAAATGGTCCATATCGATGAAATTTTAACATTTAATCTTTTGACTCCAAACGACTGTTGGATCTGAATTAAGTCTTTTTCAACTAAAATAAGTGTGTTTAAAGTCATTTATGTGCCTGAAATTGGTCAAAATTGAAGCTTTTGTGTAAGCAAATCTCTGTAAAAATGGCAATTTTGGTCACTCTGAGGGGTTAAAAAGTGGTTATTCAACATGAGGCACGATCTATTTGACATTTTTAATCATTTTTGGTATAGTCCGAAAAATTCATTTTCTGATGAAAAACGATGACTCCGGACCTGTCGAACGTACCCAAAATGGTCCACATCGATGAAATTTTAACATTTAATCTTTTGACTCCAAACGACTGTTGGATGTGAATTATGACTTTTTCAACTAAAATAAGTGTGTTTAAATTCATTTATGTGCCTGAAATTGGTCAAAATTGAAGCTTTTGAGTAAGCAAAACTCTGTAAAAATGGCAATTTTGGTCACTCTGAGGGGTTAAAAAGTGGTTATTCAACATGAGGCACCATCACTTTGACATTTTGAATCATTTTTGGTACAGTCCGAAAAATTCATTTTCTGATGAAAAACGATGACTCCGGACCTGTCGAACGTACCCAAAATGGTCCATATCGATGAAATTTTAACATTTAATCTTTTGACTCCAAACAACTGTTGGATGTGAATTAAGTCTTTTTCAACTAAAATAAGTGTGCTTAAAGTCATTTATGTGCCTGAAATTGGTCAAAATTGAAGCTTTTGTGTAAGCAAAACTCTGTAAAAATGGCAATTTTGGTCACTCTGAGGGGTTAAAAAGTGGTTATTCAACATGAGGCACCATCACTTTGACATTTTGAATCATTTTTGGTATAGTCCGAAAAATTCATTTTCTGATGAAAAACGATGACTCCGGACCTGTCGAACGTCCCCAAAATGGTCCATATCGATGAAATTTTAACATTTAATCTTTTGACTCCAAACAACTGTTGGATGTGAATTAAGTCTTTTTCAACTAAAATAAGTGTGTTTAAAGTCATTTATGTGCTTGAAATTGGTCAAAATTGAAGCTTTTGTGTAAGCAAAACTCTGTAAAAATGGCAATTTTGGTCACTCTGAGGGGTTAAAAAACTGTTATTCAACCTGAGGCACCATCACTTTGACATTTTGAATCATTTTTGGTACAGTCCGAAAAATTCATTTTCTGATGAAAAACGATGACTCCGGACCTGTCGAACGTACCCAAAATGGTCCATATCGATGAAATTTTAACATTTAATCTTTTGACTCCAAACGACTGTTGGATGTGAATTATGACTTTTTCAACTAAAATAAGTGTGTTTAAAGTCATTTATGTGCCTGAAATTGGTCAAAATTGAAGCTTTTGAGTAAGCAAAACTCTGTAAAAATGGCAATTTTGGTCACTCTGAGGGGTTAAAAAGTGGTTATTCAACATGAGGCACCATCACTTTGACATTTTGAATCATTTTTGGTACAGTCCGAAAAATTCATTTTCTGATGAAAAACGATGACTCCGGACCTGTCGAACGTACCCAAAATGGTCCATATCGATGAAATTTTAACATTTAATCTTTTGACTCCAAACAACTGTTGGATGTGAATTAAGTCTTTTTCAACTAAAATAAGTGTGCTTTAAGTCATTTATGTGCCTGAAATTGGTCAAAATTGAAGCTTTTGTGTAAGCAAAACTCTATAAAAATGGCAATTTTGGTCACTCTGAGGGGTTAAAAAGTGGTTATTCAACATGAGGCACCATCACTTTGACATTTTGAATCATTTTTGGTATAGTCCGAAAAATTCATTTTCTGATGAAAAACGATGACTCCGGACCTGTCGAACGTCCCCAAAATGGTCCATATCGATGAAATTTTAACATTTAATCTTTTGACTCCAAACGACTGTTGGATGTGAATTATGACTTTTTCAACTAAAATAAGTGTGTTTAAAGTCATCAATGTGCCTGAAATTGGTCAAAATTGAAGCTTTTGTGTAAGCAAAACTCTGTAAAAATGGCAATTTTGGTCACTCTGAGGGGTTAAAAAGTGGTTATTCAACATGAGGCATGATCCATTTGACATTTTGAATCATTTTTGGTACAGTCCGAAAAATTCATTTTCTGATGAAAAACGATGACTCCGGACCTGTCGAACGTCCCCAAAATGGTCCATATCGATGACATTTTAACATTTAATCTTTTGACTCCAAACGACTGTTGGATGTGAATTAAGTCTTTTTCAACTAAAATAAGTGTGTTTAAAGTCATTTATGTGCCTAAAATTGGTCAAAATTGAAGCTTTTGTGTAAGCAAAACTCTGTAAAAATGGCAATTTTGGTCACTCTGAGGGGTTAAAAAGTGGTTATTCAACATGAGGCACCATCACCTTGACATTTTGAATCATTTTTGGTACAGTCTGAAAAATTCATTTTCTGATGAAAAACGATGACTCCGGACCTGTCGAACGTCCCCAAAATGGTCCATATCGATGAAATTTTAACATTTAACCCCTTCCATGCTAATGACAAGGCCAGCTCGTCATGGGTGTTACCTGCGCTGCGCTCATGACGAGCTGACCTTGTCATGAACAATGGGAAAAAATGAGTGCTAGCGCCCAGCGGGAAAACCCTTAGCAGCCAAGGTGTTAATCTTTTGACTCCAAACAACAGTTGGATGTGAATTAAGTCTTTTTCAACTAAAATAAGTGTGTTTAAAGTCATTTATGTGCCTGAAATTGGTCAAAATTGAAGCTTTTGTGTAAGCAAAACTCTGTAAAAATGGCAATTTTGGTCACTCTGAGGGGCTAAAAAGTGGTTATTCAACATGAGGCACGATCCATTTGACATTTTGAATCATTTTTGGTATAGTCCGAAAAATTCATTTTCTGATGAAAAACGATGACTCCGGACCTGTCGAACGTCCCCAAAATGGTCCATATCGATGAAATTTTAACATTTAATCCTTTGACTCCAAACGACTGTTGGATGTGAATTAAGTCTTTTTCAACTAAAATAAGTGTGTTTAAAGTCATTTATGTGCCTGAAATTGGTCAAAATTGAAGCTTTTGTGTAAGCAAAACTCTGTAAAAATGGCAATTTTGGTCACTCTGAGGGGTTAAAAGGTGGTTATTCAACATGAGGCACCATCACCTTGACATTTCGAATCATTTTTGGTACAGTCTGAAAAATTCATTTTCTGATGAAAAACAATGACTCCGGACCTGTCGAACGTCCCCAAAATGGTCCATATCGATGAAATTTTAACATTTAATCTTTTGACTCCAAACAACTGTTGGATGTGAATTAAGTCTTTTTCAACTAAAATAAGTGTGTTTAAAGTCATTTATGTGCCTGAAATTCGTCAAAATTGAAGCTTTTGTGTAAGCAAAACTCTGTAAAAATGGCAATTTTGGTCACTCTGAGGGGTTAAAAAGTGGTTATTCAACATGAGGCACGATCCATTTGACATTTTGAATCATTTTTGGTATAGTCCGAAAAATTCATTTTCTGATGAAAAACGATGACTCCGGACCTGTCGAACGTCCCCAAAATGGTCCATATCGATGAAATTTTAACATTTAATCTTTTGACTCCAAACGACTGTTGGATGTGAATTATGACTTTTTCAAAGAAAATAAGTGTGTTTAAAGTCATTTATGTGCCTGAAATTGGTCAAAATTGAAGCTTTTGTGTAAGCAAAACTCTGTAAAAATGGCAATTTTGGTCTCTCTGAGGGGTTACAAAGTGGTTATTCAACATGAGGCACAATCCATTTGACATTTTGAATCATTTTTGGTATAGTCCGTAAAATTCATTTTCTGATGAAAAACGATGACTCCGGACCTGTCGAACGTCCCCAAAATGGTCCATATCGATGAAATTTTAACATTTAATCTTTTGACTCCAAACGACTGTTGGATGTGAATTAAGTCTTTTTCAACTAAAATAAGTGTGTTTAAAGTCATTTATGTGCCTAAAATTGGTCAAAATTGAAGCTTTTGTGTAAGCAAAACTCTGTAAAAATGGCAATTTTGGTCACTCTGAGGGGTTAAAAAGTGGTTATTCAACAAGAGGCACCATCACTTTGACATTATGAATCATTTTTGGTACAGTCTGAAAAATTCATTTTCTGATGAAAAACGATGACTCCCGATCTGTCGAACGTCCCCAAAATGGTCCATATCGATGAAATTTTAACATTTAATCTTTTGACTCCAAACGACTGTTGGATGTGAATTAAGTCTTTTTCAACTAAAATAAGTGTGTTTAAAGTCATTTATGTGCCTGAAATTGGTCAAAATTGAAGCTTTTGTGTAAGCAAAACTCTGTAAAAATGGCAATTTTGGTCACTCTGAGGGGTTAAAAAGTGGTTATTCAACATGAGGCACGATCCATTTGACATTTTGAATCATTTTTGGTATAGTCCAAAAAATTCATTTTCTGATGAAAAACGATGACTCCGGACCTGTCGAACGTCCCCAAAATGGTCCATATCGATGAAATTTTAACATTTAATCTTTTGACTCCAAACGACTGTTGGATCTGAATTAAGTCTTTTTCAACTAAAATAAGTGTGTTTAAAGTCATTTATGTGCCTGAAATTGGTCAAAATTGAAGCTTTTGTGTAAGCAAAACTCTGTAAAAATGGCAATTTTGGTCACTCTGAGGGGTTAAAAAGTTGTTATTCAACATGAGGCACGATCTATTTGACATTTTTAATCATTTTTGGTATAGTCCGAAAAATTCATTTTCTGATGAAAAACGATGACTCCGGACCTGTCGAACATACCCAAAATGGTCCATATCGATGAAATTTTAACATTTAATCTTTTGACTCCAAACGACTGTTGGATGTGAATTATGACTTTTTCAACTAAAATAAGTGTGTTTAAAGTCATTTATGTGCCTGAAATTGGTCAAAATTGAAGCTTTTGAGTAAGCAAAACTCTGTAAAAATGGCAATTTTGGTCACTCTGAGGGGTTAAAAAGTGGTTATTCAACATGAGGCACCATCACTTTGACATTTTGAATCATTTTTGGTACAGTCCGAAAAATTCATTTTCTGATGAAAAACGATGACTCCGGACCTGTCGAACGTACCCAAAATGGTCCATATCGATGAAATTTTAACATTTAATCTTTTGACTCCAAACAACTGTTGGATGTGAATTAAGTCTTTTTCAACTAAAATAAGTGTGCTTAAAGTCATTTATGTGCCTGAAATTGGTCAAAATTGAAGCTTTTGTGTAAGCAAAACTCTGTAAAAATGGCAATTTTGGTCACTCTGAGGGGTTAAAAAGTGGTTATTCAACATGAGGCACCATCACTTTGACATTTTGAATCATTTTTGGTATAGTCCGAAAAATTCATTTTCTGATGAAAAACGATGACTCCGGACCTGTCGAACGTCCTCAAAATGGTCCATATCGATGACATTTTAACATTTAATCTTTTGACTCCAAACGACTGTTGCATGTGAATTATGACTTTTTCAATTAAAATAAGTGTGTTTAAAGTCATTAATGTGCCTGAAATTGGTCAAAATTGAAGCTTTTGTGTAAGCAAAACTCTGTAAAAATGGCAATTTTGGTCACTCTGAGGGGTTAAAGAGTGGTTATTCAACATGAGGCACGATCACTTTGACATTTTGAATCATTTTTGGTACAGTCTGAAAAATTAATTTTTTGATGAAAAACGATGACTCCAGACCTGTCGAACATCCCCAAAATGGTCCATATCGATGAAATTTTAACATTTAATCTTTTGACTCCAAACGACTGTTGGATGTGAATTATGACTTTTTCAACTAAAATAAGTGTGTTTAAAGTCATTTATGTGCCTGAAATTGGTCAAAATTGAAGCTTTTGTGTAAGCAAAACTCTGTAAAAATGGCAATTTTGGTCACTCTGAGGGGTTAAAAAGTGGTTATTCAACATGAGGCACGATCACTTTGACATTTTGAATCATTTTTGGTACAGTCTGAAAAATTAATTTTTTGATGAAAAACGATGACTCCAGACCTGTCGAACATCCCCAAAATGGTCCATATCGATGAAATTTTAACATTTAATCTTTTGACTCCAAACGACTGTTGGATGTGAATTATGACTTTTTCAAATAAAATAAGTGTGCTTAAAGTCATTTATGTGCCTGAAATTGGTCAAAATTGAAGCTTTTGTGTAAGCAAAACTCTGTAAAAATGGCAATTTTGGTCACTCTGAGGGGTTAAAAAGTGGTTATTCAACATGAGGCACCATCACCTTGACATTTTGAATCATTTTTGGTACAGTCTGAAAAATTCATTTTCTGATGAAAAACAATGACTCCGGACCTGTCGAACGTCCCCAAAATGGTCCATATCGATGAAATTTTAACATTTAATCTTTTGACTCCAAACGACTGTTGGATGTGAATTAAGTCTTTTTCAACTAAAATAAGTGTGTTTAAAGTCATTTATGTGCCTGAAATTGGTCAAAATTGAAGCTTTTGTATAAGCAAAACTCTGTAAAAATGGCAATTTTGGTCACTCTGAGGGGTTAAAAAGTGGTTATTCAACATGAGGCACGATCACTTTGACATTTTGAATCAATTTTGGTACAGTCTGAAAAATTAATTTTTTGATGAAAAACGATGACTCCAGACCTGTCGAACATCCCCAAAATGGTCCATATCGATGAAATTTTAACATTTAATCTTTTGACTCCAAACGACTGTTGGATGTGAATTATGACTTTTTCAAATAAAATAAGTGTGTTTAAAGTCATTTATGTGCCTGAAATTGGTCAAAATTGAAGGTTTTGTGTAAGCAAAACTCTGTAAAAATGGCAATTTTGGTCACTCTGAGGGGTTAAAAAGTGGTTATTCAACATGAGGCACGATCAATTTGACATTTTGAATCATTTTTGGTATAGTCCGAAAAATTCATTTTCTGATGAAAAACGATGACTCCGGACCTGTCGAACGTCCCCAAAATGGTCCATATCGATGAAATTTTAACATTTAATCTTTTGACTCCAAACAACTGTTGGATGTGAATTATGACTTTTTCAACTAAAATAAGTGTGTTTAAAGTCATTTATGTGCCTGAAATTGGTCAAAATTGAAGCTTTTGTGTAAGC
Organism: Lissotriton vulgaris; assembly: GCF_964263255.1. NCBI lineage: Eukaryota > Metazoa > Chordata > Amphibia > Caudata > Salamandridae > Lissotriton > Lissotriton vulgaris. The sequence continues at coordinate 21,805 of NW_028249553.1, read as the reverse complement.
AATACTCTGTAAAAATGGCAATTTTGGTCTCTCTGAGAGGTTAAAAAGTGGTTATTCAACATGAGGCACAATCCATTTGACATTTTGAATCATTTTTGGTATAGTCCGAAAAATTCATTTTCTGATGAAAAACGATGACTCCGGACCTGTCGAACGTACCCAAAATGGTCCATATCGATGAAATTTTAACATTTAATCTTTTGACTCCAAACGACTGTTGGATGTGAATTATGACTTTTTCAACTAAAATAAGTGTGTTTAAAGTCATTTATGTGCCTGAAATTGGTCAAAATTGAAGCTTTTGAGTAAGCAAAACTCTGTAAAAATGGCAATTTTGGTCACTCTGAGGGGTTAAAAAGTGGTTATTCAACATGAGGCACCATCACTTTGACATTTTGAATCATTTTTGGTACAGTCCGAAAAATTCATTTTCTGATGAAAAACGATGACTCCGGACCTGTCGAACGTACCCAAAATGGTCCATATCGATGAAATTTTAACATTTAATCTTTTGACTCCAAACAACTGTTGGATGTGAATTAAGTCTTTTTCAACTAAAATAAGTGTGCTTAAAGTCATTTATGTGCCTGAAATTGGTCAAAATTGAAGCTTTTGTGTAAGCATAACTCTGTAAAAATGGCAATTTTCGTCACTCTGAGGGGTTAAAAAGTGGTTATTCAACATGAGGCACCATCACTTTGACATTTTGAATCATTTTTGGTATAGTCCGAAAAATTCATTTTTTGATGAAAAACGATGACTCCGGACCTGTCGAACGTCCCCAAAATGGTCCATATCGATGAAATTTTAACATTTAATCTTTTGACTCCAAATGACTGTTGGATGTGAATTATGACTTTTTCAACTAAAATAAGTGTGTTTAAAGTCATTAATGTGCCTGAAATTGGTCAAAATTGAAGCTTTTGTGTAAGCAAAACTCTGTAAAAATGGCAATTTTGGTCACTCTGAGGGGTTAAAAAGTGGTTATTCAACATGAGGCACAATCCATTTGACATTTTGAATCATTTTTGGTACAGTCCGAAAAATTCATTTTCTGATGAAAAACGATGACTCCGGACCTGTCGAACGTCCCCAAAATGGTCCATATCGATGACATTTTAACATTTAATCTTTTGTCTCCAAACGACTGTTGGATGTGAATTAAGTCTTTTTCAACTAAAATAAGTGTGTTTAAAGTCATTTATGTGCCTGAAATTGGTCAAAATTGAAGCTTTTGTGTAAGCAAAACTCTGTAAAAATGGCAATTTTGGTCACTCTGAGGGGTTAAAAAGTGGTTATTCAACATGAGGCACGATCACTTTGACATTTTGAATCATTTTTGGTACAATCTGAAAAATTAATTTTTTGATGAAAAACGATGACTCCAGACCTGTCGAACATCCCCAAAATGGTCCATATCGATGAAATTTTAACATTTAATCTTTTGACTCCAAACGACTGTTGGATGTGAATTATGACTTTTTCAAAGAAAATAAGTGTGTTTAAAGTCATTTATGTGCCTGAAATTGGTCAAAATTGAAGGTTTTGTGTAAGCAAAACTCTGTAAAAATGGCAATTTTGGTCACTCTGAGGGGTTAAAAAGTGGTTATTCAACATGAGGCACGATCAATTTGACATTTTGAATCATTTTTGGTATAGTCCGAAAAATTCATTTTCTGATGAAAAACGATGACTCCGGACCTGTCGAACGTCCCCAAAATGGTCCATATCGATGAAATTTTAACATTTAATCTTTTGACTCCAAACAACTGTTGGATGTGAATTATGACTTTTTCAACTAAAATAAGTGTGTTTAAAGTCATTTATGTGCCTGAAATTGGTCAAAATTGAAGCTTTTGTGTAAGCAATACTCTGTAAAAATGGCAATTTTGGTCTCTCTGAGAGGTTAAAAAGTGGTTATTCAACATGAGGCACAATCCATTTGACATTTTGAATCATTTTTGGTATAGTCCGTAAAATTCATTTTCTGATGAAAAACGATGACTCCGGACCTGTCGAACGTCCCCAAAATGGTCCATATCGATAAAACTTTAACATTTAATCTTTTGACTCCAAACGACTGTTGGATGTGAATTAAGTCTTTTTCAACTAAAATACGTGTGTTTAAAGTCATTTATGTGCCTGAAATTGGTCAAAATTGAAGCTTTTGTGTAAGCAAAACTCTGTAAAAATTGCAATTTTGGTCACTCTGATGGGTTAAAAAGTGGTTATTCAACATGAGGCACGATCTATTTGACATTTTGAATCATTTTTGGTATAATCCGAAAAATTCATTTTCTGATGAAAAACGATGACTCCGGACCTGTCGAACGTCCCCAAAATGGTCCATATCGATGAAATTTTAACATTTAATCTTTTGACTCCAAACGACTGTTGGATGTGAATTATGACTTTTTCAACTAAAATAAGTGTGTTTAAAGTCATTTATGTGCCTGAAATTGGTCAAAATTGAAACTTGTGAGTAAGCAAAACTCTGTAAAAATGGCAATTTTGGTCACTCTGAGGGGTTAAAAAGTGGTTATTCAACATGAGGCACCATCACCTTGACATTTTGAATCATTTTTGGTACAGTCTGAAAAATTCATTTTCTGATGAAAAACGATGACTCCCGACCTGTCGAACGTCCGCAAAATGGTCCATATCGATGAAATTTTAACATTTAATCTTTTGACTCCAAACGACTGTTGGATGTGAATTATGACTTTTTCAAATAAAATAAGTGTGTTTAAAGTCATTTATGTGCCTGAAATTGGTCAAAATTGAAGCTTTTGTGTAAGCAAAACTCTGTAAAAATGGCAATTTTGGTCTCTCTGAGGGGTTACAAAGTGGTTATTCAACACGAGGCACAATCCATTTGACATTTTGAATCATTTTTGGTATAGTCCGTAAAATTCATTTTCTGATGAAAAACGATGACTCCGGACCTGTCGAACGTCCCCAAAATGGTCCATATCGATGAAATTTTAACATTTAATCTTTTGACTCCAAAGGACTGTTGGATGTGAATTAAGTCTTTTTCAACTAAAATAAGTGTGTTTAAAGTCATTTATGTGCCTAAAATTGGTCAAAATTGAAGCTTTTGTGTAAGCAAAACTCTGTAAAAATGGCAATTTTGGTCACTCTGAGGGGTTAAAAAGTGGTTATTCAACATGAGGCACCATCACCTTGACATTTTGAATCATTTTTGGTACAGTCTGAAAAATTCATTTTCTGATGAAAAACGATGACTCCGGACCTGTCGAACGTCCCCAAAATGGTCCATATCGATGAAATTTTAACATTTAATCTTTTGACTCCAAAGGACTGTTGGATGTGAATTAAGTCTTTTTCAACTAAAATAAGTGTGTTTAAAGTCATTTATGTGCCTAAAATTGGTCAAAATTGAAGCTTTTGTGTAAGCAAAACTCTGTAAAAATGGCAATTTTGGTCACTCTGAGGGGTTAAAAAGTGGTTATTCAACATGAGGCACCATCACCTTGACATTTTGAATCATTTTTGGTACAGTCTGAAAAATTCATTTTCTGATGAAAAACGATGCCTCCGGACCTGTCGAACGTTCCCAAAATGGTCAATATGGATGAAATTTTAACATTTAATCTTTTGACTCCAAATGACTGTTGGATGTGAATTATGACCTTTTCGACTAAAATAAGTGTGTTTAAAGTCATTTATGTGCCTGAAATTGGTCAAAATTAAAGCTTTTAAATAAGCAAAAACTCTGTAAAAATGGCAATTTTGGTCACTCTGAGGGGTTAAAAAGTGGTTATTCAACATGAGGCACGATCCATTTGACATTTTGAATCATTTTTGGTACAGTCCCAAAAATCCATTTTCTGATGAAAATCGATGACTCCGGACCTGTCGAACGATTCCAAAATGGTCAATATGGATGAAATTTTAACATTTAATCTTTTGACTCTAAATGACTGTTGGATGTGAATTATGACTTTTTCAACTAAAATAAGTGTGTTTAAAGTCATTTCTGTGCCTGAAATTGGTCAAAATTGAAGCTTTTGAGTAAGCAAAACTCTGTAAAAATGGCAATGTTGGTCACTCTGAGGGGTTAAAAAGTGGTTATTCAACATGAGGCACGATCCATTTGACATTTTGAATCATTTTTGGTACAGTCCGAAAAATTCATTTTCTGATGAAAAACGATGACTCCGGACCTGTCGAACGTCCCCAAAATGGTCCATATCGATGACATTTTAACATTTAATCTTTTGACTCCAAACGACTGTTGGATGTGAATTAAGTCTTTTTCAACTAAAATAAGTGTGTTTAAAGTCATTTATGTGCCTGAAATTGGTCAAAATTGAAGCTTTTGTGTAAGCAAAACTCTGTAAAAATGGCAATTTTGGTCACTCTGAGGGGTTAAAAAGTGGTTATTCAACATGAGGCACGATCACTTTGACATTTTGAATCATTTTTGGTACAGTCTGAAAAATTAATTTTTTGATGAAAAACGATGACTCCAGACCTGTCGAACATCCCCAAAATGGTCCATATCGATGAAATTTTAACATTTAATCTTTTGACTCCAAACGACTGTTGGATGTGAATTATGACTTTTTCAAATAAAATAAGTGTGTTTAAAGTCATTTATGTGCCTGAAATTGGTCAAAATTGAAGCTTTTGTGTAAGCAAAACTCTGTAAAAATGGCAATTTTGGTCACTCTGAGGGGTTAAAAAGTGGTTATTCAACATGAGGCACCATCACCTTGACATTTTGAATCATTTTTGGTACAGTCTGAAAAATTCATTTTCTGATGAAAAACAATGACTCCGGACCTGTCGAACGTCCCCAAAATGGTCCATATCGATGAAATTTTAACATTTAATCTTTTGACTCCAAACAACTGTTGGATGTGAATTAAGTCTTTTTCAACTAAAATAAGTGTGTTTAAAGTCATTTGTGTGCCTGAAATTCGTCAAAATTGAAGCTTTTGTGTAAGCAAAACTCTGTAAAAATGGCAATTTTGGTCACTCTGAGGGGTTAAAAAGTGGTTATTCAACATGAGGCACGATCCATTTGACATTTTGAATCATTTTTGGTATAGTCCGAAAAATTCATTTTCTGATGAAAAACGATGACTCCGGACCTGTCGAACGTCCCCAAAATGGTCCATATCGATGAAATTTTAACATTTAATCTTTTGACTCCAAACGACTGTTGGATGTGAATTATGACTTTTTCAAATAAAATAAGTGTGTTTAAAGTCATTTATGTGCCTGAAATTGGTCAAAATTGAAGCTTTTGTGTAAGCAAAACTCTGTAAAAATGGCAATTTTGGTCTCTCTGAGGGGTTACAAAGTGGTTATTCAACATGAGGCACAATCCATTTGACATTTTGAATCATTTTTAGTATAGTCCGTAAAATTCATTTTCTGATGAAAAACGATGACTCCGGACCTGTCGAACGTCCCCAAAATGGTCCATATCGATGAAATTTTAACATTTAATCTTTTGACTCCAAACGACTGTTGGATGTGAATTAAGTCTTTTTCAACTAAAATAAGTGTGTTTAAAGTCATTTATGTGCCTAAAATTGGTCAAAATGGAAGCTTTTGTGTAAGCAAAACTCTGTAAAAATGGCAATTTTGGTCACTCTGAGGGGTTAAAAAGTGGTTATTCAACAAGAGGCACCATCACTTTGGCATTTTGAATCATTTTTGGTACAGTCTGAAAAATTCATTTTCTGATGAAAAACGATGACTCCGGACCTGTCGAACGTCCCCAAAATGGTCCATATCGATGAAATTTTAACATTTAATCTTTTGACTCCAAACAACTGTTGGATGTGAATTAAGTCTTTTTCAACTAAAATAAGTGTGTTTAAAGTCATTTATGTGCTTGAAATTGGTCAAAATTGAAGCTTTTGTGTAAGCAAAACTCTGTAAAAATGGCAATTTTGGTCACTCTGAGGGGTTAAAAAACTGTTATTCAACCTGAGGCACCATCACTTTGACATTTTGAATCATTTTTGGTACAGTCCGAAAAATTCATTTTCTGATGAAAAACGATGACTCCGGACCTGTCGAACGTACCCAAAATGGTCCATATCGATGAAATTTTAACATTTAATCTTTTGACTCCAAACGACTGTTGGATGTGAATTATGACTTTTTCAACTAAAATAAGTGTGTTTAAAGTCATTTATGTGCCTGAAATTGGTCAAAATTGAAGCTTTTGAGTAAGCAAAACTCTGTAAAAATGGCAATTTTGGTCACTCTGAGGGGTTAAAAAGTGGTTATTCAACATGAGGCACCATCACTTTGACATTTTGAATCATTTTTGGTACAGTCCGAAAAATTCATTTTCTGATGAAAAACGATGACTCCGGACCTGTCGAACGTACCCAAAATGGTCCATATCGATGAAATTTTAACATTTAATCTTTTGACTCCAAACAACTGTTGGATGTGAATTAAGTCTTTTTCAACTAAAATAAGTGTGCTTAAAGTCATTTATGTGCCTGAAATTGGTCAAAATTGAAGCTTTTGTGTAAGCAAAACTCTGTAAAAATGGCAATTTTGGTCACTCTGAGTGGTTAAAAAGTGGTTATTCAACATGAGGCACCATCACTTTGACATTTTGAATCATTTTTGGTATAGTCCGAAAAATTCATTTTTTGATGAAAAAAGATGACTCCGGACCTGTCGAACGTCCCCAAAATGGTCCATATCGATGAAATTTTAACATTTAATCTTTTGACTCCAAACGACTGTTGGATGTGAATTATGACTTTTTCAACTAAAATAAGTGTGTTTAAAGTCATTGATGTGCCTGAAATTGGTCAAAATTGAAGCTTTTGTGTAAGCAAAACTCTGTAAAAATGGCAATTTTGGTCACTCTGAGGGGTTAAAAAGTGGTTATTCAACATGAGGCACGATCCATTTGACATTTTGAATCATTTTTGGTACAGTCCGAAAAATTCATTTTCTGATGAAAAACGATGACTCCGGACCTGTCGAACGTCCCCAAAATGGTCCATATCGATGAAATTTTAACATTTAATCTTTTGACTCCAAACAACTGTTGGATGTGAATTAAGTCTTTTTCAACTAAAATAAGTGTGTTTAAAGTCATTTATGTGCCTGAAATTCGTCAAAATTGAAGCTTTTGTGTAAGCAAAACTCTGTAAAAATGGCAATTTTGGTCACTCTGAGGGGTTAAAAAGTGGTTATTCAACATGAGGTACGATCCATTTGACATTTTGAATCATTTTTGGTATAGTCCAAAAAATTCATTTTCTGATGAAAAACGATGACTCCGGACCTGTCGAACGTCCCCAAAATGGTCCATATCGATGAAATTTTAACATTTAATCTTTTGACTCCAAACGACTGTTGGATGTGAATTATGACTTTTTCAAATAAAATAAGTGTGTTTAAAGTCATTTATGTGCCTGAAATTGGTCAAAATTGAAGCTTTTGTGTAAGCAAAACTCTGTAAAAATGGCAATTTTGGTCTCTCTGAGGGGTTACAAAGTGGTTATTCAACATGAGGCACAATCCATTTGACATTTTGAATCATTTTTAGTATAGTCCCAAAAATCCATTTTCTGATGAAAAACGATGACTCCGGACCTGTCGAACGTTTCCAAAATGGTCAATATGGATGAAATTTTAACATTTAATCTTTTGACTCTAAATGACTGTTGGATGTGAATTATGACTTTTTCAACTAAATCAAGTGTGTTTAAAGTCATTTATGTGCCTGAAATTGGTCAAAATTGAAGCTTTTGAGTAAGCAACACTCTGTAAAAATGGCCATTTTGGTCACTCTGAGGGGTTAAAAAGTGGTTATTCAACATGAGGCACGATCCAATTGACATTTTGAATCATTTTTGGTACAGTCCCAAAAATCCATTTTCTGATGAAAAACGATGCCTCCGGACCTGTCGAACGTTCCCAAAATGGTCAATATGGATGAAATTTTAACATTTAATCTTTTGACTCCAAATGACTGTTGGATGTGAATTATGACCTTTTCGACTAAAATAAGTGTGTTTAAAGTCATTTATGTGCCTGAAATTGGTCAAAATTAAAGCTTTTAAATAAGCAAAAACTCTGTAAAAATGGCAATTTTGGTCACTCTGAGGGGTTAAAAAGTGGTTATTCAACATGAGGCACGATCCATTTGACATTTTGAATCATTTTTGGTACAGTCCCAAAAATCCATTTTCTGATGAAAAACGATGACTCCGGACCTGTCGAACGATTCCAAAATGGTCAATATGGATGAAATTTTAACATTTAATCTTTTGACTCTAAATGACTGTTGGATGTGAATTATGACTTTTTCAACTAAAATAAGTGTGTTTAAAGTCATTTCTGTGCCTGAAATTGGTCAAAATTGAAGCTTTTGAGTAAGCAAAACTCTGTAAAAATGGCAATGTTGGTCACTCTGAGGGGTTAAAAAGTGGTTATTCAACATGAGGCACGATCCATTTGACATTTTGAATCATTTTTGGTACAGTCCGAAAAATTCATTTTCTGATGAAAAACGATGACTCCGGACCTGTCGAACGTCCCCAAAATGGTCCATATCGATGAAATTTTAACATTTAATCTTTTGACTCCAAACGACTGTTGGATGTGAATTAAGTCTTTTTCAACTAAAATAAGTGTGTTTAAAGTCATTTATGTGCCTAAAATTGGTCAAAATGGAAGCTTTTGTGTAAGCAAAACTCTGTAAAAATGGCAATTTTGGTCACTCTGAGGGGTTAAAAAGTGGTTATTCAACAAGAGGCACCATCACTTTGGCATTTTGAATCATTTTTGGTACAGTCTGAAAAATTCATTTTCTGATGAAAAACGATGACTCCGGACCTGTCGAACGTCCCCAAAATGGTCCATATCGATGAAATTTTAACATTTAATCTTTTGACTCCAAACAACTGTTGGATGTGAATTAAGTCTTTTTCAACTAAAATAAGTGTGTTTAAAGTCATTTATGTGCTTGAAATTGGTCAAAATTGAAGCTTTTGTGTAAGCAAAACTCTGTAAAAATGGCAATTTTGGTCACTCTGAGGGGTTAAAAAACTGTTATTCAACCTGAGGCACCATCACTTTGACATTTTGAATCATTTTTGGTACAGTCCGAAAAATTCATTTTCTGATGAAAAACGATGACTCCGGACCTGTCGAACGTACCCAAAATGGTCCATATCGATGAAATTTTAACATTTAATCTTTTGACTCCAAACGACTGTTGGATGTGAATTATGACTTTTTCAACTAAAATAAGTGTGTTTAAAGTCATTTATGTGCCTGAAATTGGTCAAAATTGAAGCTTTTGAGTAAGCAAAACTCTGTAAAAATGGCAATTTTGGTCACTCTGAGGGGTTAAAAAGTGGTTATTCAACATGAGGCACCATCACTTTGACATTTTGAATCATTTTTGGTACAGTCCGAAAAATTCATTTTCTGATGAAAAACGATGACTCCGGACCTGTCGAACGTACCCAAAATGGTCCATATCGATGAAATTTTAACATTTAATCTTTTGACTCCAAACAACTGTTGGATGTGAATTAAGTCTTTTTCAACTAAAATAAGTGTGCTTAAAGTCATTTATGTGCCTGAAATTGGTCAAAATTGAAGCTTTTGTGTAAGCAAAACTCTGTAAAAATGGCAATTTTGGTCACTCTGAGTGGTTAAAAAGTGGTTATTCAACATGAGGCACCATCACTTTGACATTTTGAATCATTTTTGGTATAGTCCGAAAAATTCATTTTTTGATGAAAAAAGATGACTCCGGACCTGTCGAACGTCCCCAAAATGGTCCATATCGATGAAATTTTAACATTTAATCTTTTGACTCCAAACGACTGTTGGATGTGAATTATGACTTTTTCAACTAAAATAAGTGTGTTTAAAGTCATTGATGTGCCTGAAATTGGTCAAAATTGAAGCTTTTGTGTAAGCAAAACTCTGTAAAAATGGCAATTTTGGTCACTCTGAGGGGTTAAAAAGTGGTTATTCAACATGAGGCACGATCCATTTGACATTTTGAATCATTTTTGGTACAGTCCGAAAAATTCATTTTCTGATGAAAAACGATGACTCCGGACCTGTCGAACGTCCCCAAAATGGTCCATATCGATGAAATTTTAACATTTAATCTTTTGACTCCAAACAACTGTTGGATGTGAATTAAGTCTTTTTCAACTAAAATAAGTGTGTTTAAAGTCATTTATGTGCCTGAAATTCGTCAAAATTGAAGCTTTTGTGTAAGCAAAACTCTGTAAAAATGGCAATTTTGGTCACTCTGAGGGGTTAAAAAGTGGTTATTCAACATGAGGTACGATCCATTTGACATTTTGAATCATTTTTGGTATAGTCCAAAAAATTCATTTTCTGATGAAAAACGATGACTCCGGACCTGTCGAACGTCCCCAAAATGGTCCATATCGATGAAATTTTAACATTTAATCTTTTGACTCCAAACGACTGTTGGATGTGAATTATGACTTTTTCAAATAAAATAAGTGTGTTTAAAGTCATTTATGTGCCTGAAATTGGTCAAAATTGAAGCTTTTGTGTAAGCAAAACTCTGTAAAAATGGCAATTTTGGTCACTCTGAGGGGTTAAAAAGTGGTTATTCAACATGAGGCACGATCCATTTGACATTTTGAATAAATTTTGGTACAGTCCCAAAAATCCATTTTCTGATGAAAAACGATGACTCCGGACCTGTCGAACGTTTCCAAAATGGTCAATATGGATGAAATTTTAACATTTAATCTTTTGACTCTAAATGACTGTTGGATGTGAATTATGACTTTTTCAACTAAATCAAGTGTGTTTAAAGTCATTTATGTGCCTGAAATTGGTCAAAATTGAAGCTTTTGAGTAAGCAACACTCTGTAAAAATGGCCATTTTGGTCACTCTGAGGGGTTAAAAAGTGGTTATTCAACATGAGGCACGATCCAATTGACATTTTGAATCATTTTTGGTACAGTCCCAAAAATCCATTTTCTGATGAAAAACGATGCCTCCGGACCTGTCGAACGTTCCCAAAATGGTCAATATGGATGAAATTTTAACATTTAATCTTTTGACTCCAAATGACTGTTGGATGTGAATTATGACCTTTTCGACTAAAATAAGTGTGTTTAAAGTCATTTATGTGCCTGAAATTGGTCAAAATTAAAGCTTTTAAATAAGCAAAAACTCTGTAAAAATGGCAATTTTGGTCACTCTGAGGGGTTAAAAAGTGGTTATTCAACATGAGGCACGATCCATTTGACATTTTGAATCATTTTTGGTACAGTCCCAAAAATCCATTTTCTGATGAAAAACGATGACTCCGGACCTGTCGAACGATTCCAAAATGGTCAATATGGATGAAATTTTAACATTTAATCTTTTGACTCTAAATGACTGTTGGATGTGAATTATGACTTTTTCAACTAAAATAAGTGTGTTTAAAGTCATTTCTGTGCCTGAAATTGGTCAAAATTGAAGCTTTTGAGTAAGCAAAACTCTGTAAAAATGGCAATGTTGGTCACTCTGAGGGGTTAAAAAGTGGTTATTCAACATGAGGCACGATCCATTTGACATTTTGAATCATTTTTGGTACAGTCCGAAAAATTCATTTTCTGATGAAAAACGATGACTCCGGACCTGTCGAACGTCCCCAAAATGGTCCATATCGATGAAATTTTAACATTTAATCTTTTGACTCCAAACGACTGTTGGATGTGAATTAAGTCTTTTTCAACTAAAATAAGTGTGTTTAAAGTCATTTATGTGCCTAAAATTGGTCAAAATGGAAGCTTTTGTGTAAGCAAAACTCTGTAAAAATGGCAATTTTGGTCACTCTGAGGGGTTAAAAAGTGGTTATTCAACAAGAGGCACCATCACTTTGGCATTTTGAATCATTTTTGGTACAGTCTGAAAAATTCATTTTCTGATGAAAAACGATGACTCCGGACCTGTCGAACGTCCCCAAAATGGTCCATATCGATGAAATTTTAACATTTAATCTTTTGACTCCAAACAACTGTTGGATGTGAATTAAGTCTTTTTCAACTAAAATAAGTGTGTTTAAAGTCATTTATGTGCTTGAAATTGGTCAAAATTGAAGCTTTTGTGTAAGCAAAACTCTGTAAAAATGGCAATTTTGGTCACTCTGAGGGGTTAAAAAACTGTTATTCAACCTGAGGCACCATCACTTTGACATTTTGAATCATTTTTGGTACAGTCCGAAAAATTCATTTTCTGATGAAAAACGATGACTCCGGACCTGTCGAACGTACCCAAAATGGTCCATATCGATGAAATTTTAACATTTAATCTTTTGACTCCAAACGACTGTTGGATGTGAATTATGACTTTTTCAACTAAAATAAGTGTGTTTAAAGTCATTTATGTGCCTGAAATTGGTCAAAATTGAAGCTTTTGAGTAAGCAAAACTCTGTAAAAATGGCAATTTTGGTCACTCTGAGGGGTTAAAAAGTGGTTATTCAACATGAGGCACCATCACTTTGACATTTTGAATCATTTTTGGTACAGTCCGAAAAATTCATTTTCTGATGAAAAACGATGACTCCGGACCTGTCGAACGTACCCAAAATGGTCCATATCGATGAAATTTTAACATTTAATCTTTTGACTCCAAACAACTGTTGGATGTGAATTAAGTCTTTTTCAACTAAAATAAGTGTGCTTAAAGTCATTTATGTGCCTGAAATTGGTCAAAATTGAAGCTTTTGTGTAAGCAAAACTCTGTAAAAATGGCAATTTTGGTCACTCTGAGTGGTTAAAAAGTGGTTATTCAACATGAGGCACCATCACTTTGACATTTTGAATCATTTTTGGTATAGTCCGAAAAATTCATTTTTTGATGAAAAAAGATGACTCCGGACCTGTCGAACGTCCCCAAAATGGTCCATATCGATGAAATTTTAACATTTAATCTTTTGACTCCAAACGACTGTTGGATGTGAATTATGACTTTTTCAACTAAAATAAGTGTGTTTAAAGTCATTGATGTGCCTGAAATTGGTCAAAATTGAAGCTTTTGTGTAAGCAAAACTCTGTAAAAATGGCAATTTTGGTCACTCTGAGGGGTTAAAAAGTGGTTATTCAACATGAGGCACGATCCATTTGACATTTTGAATCATTTTTGGTACAGTCCGAAAAATTCATTTTCTGATGAAAAACGATGACTCCGGACCTGTCGAACGTCCCCAAAATGGTCCATATCGATGAAATTTTAACATTTAATCTTTTGACTCCAAACAACTGTTGGATGTGAATTAAGTCTTTTTCAACTAAAATAAGTGTGTTTAAAGTCATTTATGTGCCTGAAATTCGTCAAAATTGAAGCTTTTGTGTAAGCAAAACTCTGTAAAAATGGCAATTTTGGTCACTCTGAGGGGTTAAAAAGTGGTTATTCAACATGAGGTACGATCCATTTGACATTTTGAATCATTTTTGGTATAGTCCAAAAAATTCATTTTCTGATGAAAAACGATGACTCCGGACCTGTCGAACGTCCCCAAAATGGTCCATATCGATGAAATTTTAACATTTAATCTTTTGACTCCAAACGACTGTTGGATGTGAATTATGACTTTTTCAAATAAAATAAGTGTGTTTAAAGTCATTTATGTGCCTGAAATTGGTCAAAATTGAAGCTTTTGTGTAAGCAAAACTCTGTAAAAATGGCAATTTTGGTCTCTCTGAGGGGTTACAAAGTGGTTATTCAACATGAGGCACAATCCATTTGACATTTTGAATCATTTTTAGTATAGTCCCAAAAATCCATTTTCTGATGAAAAACGATGACTCCGGACCTGTCGAACGTTTCCAAAATGGTCAATATGGATGAAATTTTAACATTTAATCTTTTGACTCTAAATGACTGTTGGATGTGAATTATGACTTTTTCAACTAAATCAAGTGTGTTTAAAGTCATTTATGTGCCTGAAATTGGTCAAAATTGAAGCTTTTGAGTAAGCAACACTCTGTAAAAATGGCCATTTTGGTCACTCTGAGGGGTTAAAAAGTGGTTATTCAACATGAGGCACGATCCAATTGACATTTTGAATCATTTTTGGTACAGTCCCAAAAATCCATTTTCTGATGAAAAACGATGCCTCCGGACCTGTCGAACGTTCCCAAAATGGTCAATATGGATGAAATTTTAACATTTAATCTTTTGACTCCAAATGACTGTTGGATGTGAATTATGACCTTTTCGACTAAAATAAGTGTGTTTAAAGTCATTTATGTGCCTGAAATTGGTCAAAATTAAAGCTTTTAAATAAGCAAAAACTCTGTAAAAATGGCAATTTTGGTCACTCTGAGGGGTTAAAAAGTGGTTATTCAACATGAGGCACGATCCATTTGACATTTTGAATCATTTTTGGTACAGTCCCAAAAATCCATTTTCTGATGAAAAACGATGACTCCGGACCTGTCGAACGATTCCAAAATGGTCAATATGGATGAAATTTTAACATTTAATCTTTTGACTCTAAATGACTGTTGGATGTGAATTATGACTTTTTCAACTAAAATAAGTGTGTTTAAAGTCATTTCTGTGCCTGAAATTGGTCAAAATTGAAGCTTTTGAGTAAGCAAAACTCTGTAAAAATGGCAATGTTGGTCACTCTGAGGGGTTAAAAAGTGGTTATTCAACATGAGGCACGATCCATTTGACATTTTGAATCATTTTTGGTACAGTCCGAAAAATTCATTTTCTGATGAAAAACGATGACTCCGGACCTGTCGAACGTCCCCAAAATGGTCCATATCGATGACATTTTAACATTTAATCTTTTGACTCCAAACGACTGTTGGATGTGAATTAAGTCTTTTTCAACTAAAATAAGTGTGTTTAAAGTCATTTATGTGCCTGAAATTGGTCAAAATTGAAGCTTTTGTGTAAGCAAAACTCTGTAAAAATGGCAATTTTGGTCACTCTGAGGGGTTAAAAAGTGGTTATTCAACATGAGGCACGATCACTTTGACATTTTGAATCATTTTTGGTACAGTCTGAAAAATTAATTTTTTGATGAAAAACGATGACTCCAGACCTGTCGAACATCCCCAAAATGGTCCATATCGATGAAATTTTAACATTTAATCTTTTGACTCCAAACGACTGTTGGATGTGAATTATGACTTTTTCAAATAAAATAAGTGTGTTTAAAGTCATTTATGTGCCTGAAATTGGTCAAAATTGAAGCTTTTGTGTAAGCAAAACTCTGTAAAAATGGCAATTTTGGTCACTCTGAGGGGTTAAAAAGTGGTTATTCAACATGAGGCACCATCACCTTGACATTTTGAATCATTTTTGGTACAGTCCGAAAAATTCATTTTCTGATGAAAAACGATGACTCCGGACCTGTCGAACGTCCCCAAAATGGTCCATATCGATGAAATTTTAACATTTAATCTTTTGACTCCAAACAACTGTTGGATGTGAATTAAGTCTTTTTCAACTAAAATAAGTGTGTTTAAAGTCATTTATGTGCCTGAAATTCGTCAAAATTGAAGCTTTTGTGTAAGCAAAACTCTGTAAAAATGGCAATTTTGGTCACTCTGAGGGGTTAAAAAGTGGTTATTCAACATGAGGTACGATCCATTTGACATTTTGAATCATTTTTGGTATAGTCCAAAAAATTCATTTTCTGATGAAAAACGATGACTCCGGACCTGTCGAACGTCCCCAAAATGGTCCATATCGATGAAATTTTAACATTTAATCTTTTGACTCCAAACGACTGTTGGATGTGAATTATGACTTTTTCAAATAAAATAAGTGTGTTTAAAGTCATTTATGTGCCTGAAATTGGTCAAACTTGAAGCTTTTGAGTAAGCAAAACTCTGTAAAAATGGCAATTTTGGTCACTCTGAGGGGTTAAAAAGTGGTTATTCAACATGAGGCACGATCCATTTGACATTTTGAATAAATTTTGGTACAGTCCCAAAAATCAATTTTCTGATGAAAAACGATGACTCCGGACCTGTCGAACGTTTCCAAAATGGTCAATATGGATGAAATTTTAACATTTAATCTTTTGACTCTAAATGACTGTTGGATGTGAATTATGACTTTTTCAACTAAATCAAGTGTGTTTAAAGTCATTTATGTGCCTGAAATTGGTCAAAATTGAAGCTTTTGAGTAAGCAACACTCTGTAAAAATGGCCATTTTGGTCACTCTGAGGGGTTAAAAAGTGGTTATTCAACATGAGGCACGATCCAATTGACATTTTGAATCATTTTTGGTACAGTCCCAAAAATCCATTTTCTGATGAAAAACGATGCCTCCGGACCTGTCGAACGTTCCCAAAATGGTCAATATGGATGAAATTTTAACATTTAATCTTTTGACTCCAAATGACTGTTGGATGTGAATTATGACCTTTTCGACTAAAATAAGTGTGTTTAAAGTCATTTATGTGCCTGAAATTGGTCAAAATTAAAGCTTTTAAATAAGCAAAAACTCTGTAAAAATGGCAATTTTGGTCACTCTGAGGGGTTAAAAAGTGGTTATTCAACATGAGGCACGATCCATTTGACATTTTGAATCATTTTTGGTACAGTCCCAAAAATCCATTTTCTGATGAAAAACGATGACTCCGGACCTGTCGAACGATTCCAAAATGGTCAATATGGATGAAATTTTAACATTTAATCTTTTGACTCTAAATGACTGTTGGATGTGAATTATGACTTTTTCAACTAAAATAAGTGTGTTTAAAGTCATTTCTGTGCCTGAAATTGGTCAAAATTGAAGCTTTTGAGTAAGCAAAACTCTGTAAAAATGGCAATGTTGGTCACTCTGAGGGGTTAAAAAGTGGTTATTCAACATGAGGCACGATCCATTTGACATTTTGAATCATTTTTGGTACAGTCCGAAAAATTCATTTTCTGATGAAAAACGATGACTCCGGACCTGTCGAACGTCCCCAAAATGGTCCATATCGATGACATTTTAACATTTAATCTTTTGACTCCAAACGACTGTTGGATGTGAATTAAGTCTTTTTCAACTAAAATAAGTGTGTTTAAAGTCATTTATGTGCCTGAAATTGGTCAAAATTGAAGCTTTTGTGTAAGCAAAACTCTGTAAAAATGGCAATTTTGGTCACTCTGAGGGGTTAAAAAGTGGTTATTCAACATGAGGCACGATCACTTTGACATTTTGAATCATTTTTGGTACAGTCTGAAAAATTAATTTTTTGATGAAAAACGATGACTCCAGACCTGTCGAACATCCCCAAAATGGTCCATATCGATGAAATTTTAACATTTAATCTTTTGACTCCAAACGACTGTTGGATGTGAATTATGACTTTTTCAAATAAAATAAGTGTGTTTAAAGTCATTTATGTGCCTGAAATTGGTCAAAATTGAAGCTTTTGTGTAAGCAAAACTCTGTAAAAATGGCAATTTTGGTCACTCTGAGGGGTTAAAAAGTGGTTATTCAACATGAGGCACCATCACCTTGACATTTTGAATCATTTTTGGTACAGTCTGAAAAATTCATTTTCTGATGAAAAACAATGACTCCGGACCTGTCGAACGTCCCCAAAATGGTCCATATCGATGAAATTTTAACATTTAATCTTTTGACTCCAAACAACTGTTGGATGTGAATTAAGTCTTTTTCAACTAAAATAAGTGTGTTTAAAGTCATTTGTGTGCCTGAAATTCGTCAAAATTGAAGCTTTTGTGTAAGCAAAACTCTGTAAAAATGGCAATTTTGGTCACTCTGAGGGGTTAAAAAGTGGTTATTCAACATGAGGCACGATCCATTTGACATTTTGAATCATTTTTGGTATAGTCCGAAAAATTCATTTTCTGATGAAAAACGATGACTCCGGACCTGTCGAACGTCCCCAAAATGGTCCATATCGATGAAATTTTAACATTTAATCTTTTGACTCCAAACGACTGTTGGATGTGAATTATGACTTTTTCAAATAAAATAAGTGTGTTTAAAGTCATTTATGTGCCTGAAATTGGTCAAAATTGAAGCTTTTGTGTAAGCAAAACTCTGTAAAAATGGCAATTTTGGTCTCTCTGAGGGGTTACAAAGTGGTTATTCAACATGAGGCACAATCCATTTGACATTTTGAATCATTTTTAGTATAGTCCGTAAATTCATTTTCTGATGAAAAACGATGACTCCGGACCTGTCGAACGTCCCCAAAATGGTCCATATCGATGAAATTTTAACATTTAATCTTTTGACTCCAAACGACTGTTGGATGTGAATTAAGTCTTTTTCAACTAAAATAAGTGTGTTTAAAGTCATTTATGTGCCTAAAATTGGTCAAAATGGAAGCTTTTGTGTAAGCAAAACTCTGTAAAAATGGCAATTTTGGTCACTCTGAGGGGTTAAAAAGTGGTTATTCAACAAGAGGCACCATCACTTTGGCATTTTGAATCATTTTTGGTACAGTCTGAAAAATTCATTTTCTGATGAAAAACGATGACTCCGGACCTGTCGAACGTCCCCAAAATGGTCCATATCGATGAAATTTTAACATTTAATCTTTTGACTCCAAACAACTGTTGGATGTGAATTAAGTCTTTTTCAACTAAAATAAGTGTGTTTAAAGTCATTTATGTGCTTGAAATTGGTCAAAATTGAAGCTTTTGTGTAAGCAAAACTCTGTAAAAATGGCAATTTTGGTCACTCTGAGGGGTTAAAAAACTGTTATTCAACCTGAGGCACCATCACTTTGACATTTTGAATCATTTTTGGTACAGTCCGAAAAATTCATTTTCTGATGAAAAACGATGACTCCGGACCTGTCGAACGTACCCAAAATGGTCCATATCGATGAAATTTTAACATTTAATCTTTTGACTCCAAACGACTGTTGGATGTGAATTATGACTTTTTCAACTAAAATAAGTGTGTTTAAAGTCATTTATGTGCCTGAAATTGGTCAAAATTGAAGCTTTTGAGTAAGCAAAACTCTGTAAAAATGGCAATTTTGGTCACTCTGAGGGGTTAAAAAGTGGTTATTCAACATGAGGCACCATCACTTTGACATTTTGAATCATTTTTGGTACAGTCCGAAAAATTCATTTTCTGATGAAAAACGATGACTCCGGACCTGTCGAACGTACCCAAAATGGTCCATATCGATGAAATTTTAACATTTAATCTTTTGACTCCAAACAACTGTTGGATGTGAATTAAGTCTTTTTCAACTAAAATAAGTGTGCTTAAAGTCATTTATGTGCCTGAAATTGGTCAAAATTGAAGCTTTTGTGTAAGCAAAACTCTGTAAAAATGGCAATTTTGGTCACTCTGAGTGGTTAAAAAGTGGTTATTCAACATGAGGCACCATCACTTTGACATTTTGAATCATTTTTGGTATAGTCCGAAAAATTCATTTTTTGATGAAAAAAGATGACTCCGGACCTGTCGAACGTCCCCAAAATGGTCCATATCGATGAAATTTTAACATTTAATCTTTTGACTCCAAACGACTGTTGGATGTGAATTATGACTTTTTCAACTAAAATAAGTGTGTTTAAAGTCATTGATGTGCCTGAAATTGGTCAAAATTGAAGCTTTTGTGTAAGCAAAACTCTGTAAAAATGGCAATTTTGGTCACTCTGAGGGGTTAAAAAGTGGTTATTCAACATGAGGCACGATCCATTTGACATTTTGAATCATTTTTGGTACAGTCCGAAAAATTCATTTTCTGATGAAAAACGATGACTCCGGACCTGTCGAACGTCCCCAAAATGGTCCATATCGATGAAATTTTAACATTTAATCTTTTGACTCCAAACAACTGTTGGATGTGAATTAAGTCTTTTTCAACTAAAATAAGTGTGTTTAAAGTCATTTATGTGCCTGAAATTCGTCAAAATTGAAGCTTTTGTGTAAGCAAAACTCTGTAAAAATGGCAATTTTGGTCACTCTGAGGGGTTAAAAAGTGGTTATTCAACATGAGGTACGATCCATTTGACATTTTGAATCATTTTTGGTATAGTCCAAAAAATTCATTTTCTGATGAAAAACGATGACTCCGGACCTGTCGAACGTCCCCAAAATGGTCCATATCGATGAAATTTTAACATTTAATCTTTTGACTCCAAACGACTGTTGGATGTGAATTATGACTTTTTCAAATAAAATAAGTGTGTTTAAAGTCATTTATGTGCCTGAAATTGGTCAAAATTGAAGCTTTTGTGTAAGCAAAACTCTGTAAAAATGGCAATTTTGGTCTCTCTGAGGGGTTACAAAGTGGTTATTCAACATGAGGCACAATCCATTTGACATTTTGAATCATTTTTAGTATAGTCCCAAAAATCCATTTTCTGATGAAAAACGATGACTCCGGACCTGTCGAACGTTTCCAAAATGGTCAATATGGATGAAATTTTAACATTTAATCTTTTGACTCTAAATGACTGTTGGATGTGAATTATGACTTTTTCAACTAAATCAAGTGTGTTTAAAGTCATTTATGTGCCTGAAATTGGTCAAAATTGAAGCTTTTGAGTAAGCAACACTCTGTGAAAATGGCCATTTTGGTCACTCTGAGGGGTTAAAAAGTGGTTATTCAACATGAGGCACGATCCAATTGACATTTTGAATCATTTTTGGTACAGTCCCAAAAATCCATTTTCTGATGAAAAACGATGCCTCCGGACCTGTCGAACGTTCCCAAAATGGTCAATATGGATGAAATTTTAACATTTAATCTTTTGACTCCAAATGACTGTTGGATGTGAATTATGACCTTTTCGACTAAAATAAGTGTGTTTAAAGTCATTTATGTGCCTGAAATTGGTCAAAATTAAAGCTTTTAAATAAGCAAAAACTCTGTAAAAATGGCAATTTTGGTCACTCTGAGGGGTTAAAAAGTGGTTATTCAACATGAGGCACGATCCATTTGACATTTTGAATCATTTTTGGTACAGTCCCAAAAATCCATTTTCTGATGAAAAACGATGACTCCGGACCTGTCGAACGATTCCAAAATGGTCAATATGGATGAAATTTTAACATTTAATCTTTTGACTCTAAATGACTGTTGGATGTGAATTATGACTTTTTCAACTAAAATAAGTGTGTTTAAAGTCATTTCTGTGCCTGAAATTGGTCAAAATTGAAGCTTTTGAGTAAGCAAAACTCTGTAAAAATGGCAATGTTGGTCACTCTGAGGGGTTAAAAAGTGGTTATTCAACATGAGGCACGATCCATTTGACATTTTGAATCATTTTTGGTACAGTCCGAAAAATTCATTTTCTGATGAAAAACGATGACTCCGGACCTGTCGAACGTCCCCAAAATGGTCCATATCGATGAAATTTTAACATTTAATCTTTTGACTCCAAACGACTGTTGGATGTGAATTAAGTCTTTTTCAACTAAAATAAGTGTGTTTAAAGTCATTTATGTGCCTAAAATTGGTCAAAATGGAAGCTTTTGTGTAAGCAAAACTCTGTAAAAATGGCAATTTTGGTCACTCTGAGGGGTTAAAAAGTGGTTATTCAACAAGAGGCACCATCACTTTGGCATTTTGAATCATTTTTGGTACAGTCTGAAAAATTCATTTTCTGATGAAAAACGATGACTCCGGACCTGTCGAACGTCCCCAAAATGGTCCATATCGATGAAATTTTAACATTTAATCTTTTGACTCCAAACAACTGTTGGATGTGAATTAAGTCTTTTTCAACTAAAATAAGTGTGTTTAAAGTCATTTATGTGCTTGAAATTGGTCAAAATTGAAGCTTTTGTGTAAGCAAAACTCTGTAAAAATGGCAATTTTGGTCA